>NC_044920.1:21444145-21505566 GCF_003576645.1 Ipomoea triloba
GATCAACCCCTATCTCTCCTCCAAGTAATGTCCAACCTCCACTCTCTACTCCACCAAATGCTCAACCCCCTTTATCACCTCCAAGTAATGGTAACCTCCTATCTCTCCTGATAGTGGCCCAACCACCTATCTCACCACCACCCCCTATCTCTCCCGGTAGTAGTGGACAACCATCTAGCGATGATGGCGACACCCAACCCCTTCACCTCATGGCAGTGGCCAACCACCCGTCTCACCTACAGTTAGTGGTCAACCCCTATATCACCACCAAGTGGCAGTGGCCAACCCCCTATTTCTCCTGGTAGTAGTGGAACCCGCCTATCACACCACCTAGTAATGATAAACAGCACCCGACCCCCTGTCTCACCTGAAAGCAATAGTCAACCATCTATCTCTCCTCCAAGTAATGACCAACCCCCTGTCTCACCCCCGGATAATGGCCAACCCCCTGTTCACCTCCAAATAATGATCAACCTCCTGTCTCACCTCCAAGTAATGATCAACCCCCTATCTCTCCTCCAAGTAATGTCCAACCTCCATTCTCTACTCCACAAAATGCTCAACCCCCTTTATCGCCTCCAAGTAATGGTCAACCCCCTATCTCTCCTGATAGTGCCCAACCCCCTATCTCACCTACGGGTAGTGGCCAACCCGCTTTCTCACCTCAAAGTAATGTTAGCGGTGGTGGCCAACCCTCTATCGCACCTCCAGGTAATGGTAAACCCCCTGTCTCACCTCCAGGTAGTAGTCAACCACCTATCTCACCTTTGGGTAGTGGCCAACCTCCAATCTCTCCACCGGGTAGTAGCCAACCTCCATTCTCTCCTCCACATAATGCTCAACCCCCTTTATCACCTCCGGGTAGTGGTCAACCCCCTGTCTCACCTCCATCATTTAGTAGTCAACCCTCTATCTCACCTCCTAATAATGGTGGTCGATCCCCTATCTCCCCTCCTAATGACAATGATGGTGGTACTTTGCAACCCCCTATCTCACCTCCAGGAAATCGCCAACCTCCTACCTCACCTCCGAGTAATGGTCAACCCCCTGTTTCACCTTATTCCAGTATTGGTGAACCCCCTATCTCACCTCCTTCCAACGGTGTCAATGTCACCCAACCCCCTATCTCACCTCCTTCCAATGGTGTCAATGTCACCCAACCCCCTATCCCACCTCCTAATAACAGCGGCAGAACATGCCCAATAGACAAAAATGACTTGGGTGTATGTGCTATTACACTCAAGGATATCGGTTCAATCTTTCAGGCTGATCACCATATTCCCATACAGCCTTGCTGCAAATGTCTTAAAGAGCTGTCTAATTTCGAAGCTGCTACCTGTCTTTGCACAGCATCTAATCTCCTTGCTAAACTTATCAACAATCCGAACCTTGCTATAAATACTCTTCTCAAGCTGTGCCAAATGAGGGCTCCAAAGGGTTTCAACTGCATACCACGTCGCATGCTTTAGTATGTTGCATTCATTAGTGGAACAATATAGTTATATATAAAAATATATATATATAAATAAATGAGTTCAGTGATCAATGTGATAATTTGAACTCCTTTAAAGATTACGTGTGTTATTTGTCATTATAATATATGAGAATTGAAAAACTTGTTAAGATATTTTGCAATGATATGACTATAGTGTATGTGCAATAGCATTGTGATGTTTGGGGTCATGCTCAAAGTCTTGATGCATAATGTAAATCAAATATAATCTTATTTTAAGATGATTGTAGGAAGAATATTAATGCAAATAAATAACGAATAATAATAGGACTAGTTAGCATCAATCCACCAGATTAAATTTAATTAATCTTTGAAATGGGTAAGGATAGATCCAGAAATATCATCTAACGTGGGTGAAAAATAAAAATATTTATGATAAAATATAAAATTTTGATATAAATTTTATATCATCTCTATTAATATAATAGTCTTACATACGTTTTATTTTAATTAGATCTACTCTAAGTATTTTCAGAATAATTTAAATACGATGACACACATTTGAAACTTATAGATTACATTAATTAGATAGTTCATAAAAAATAAATTTTTTTTTAAAATATTTTTCATAATTGAATTACAAAATAACAATTTTAATGCTAATGAAAAGATACAATTAAAATATAATTATATATTCAAAGTGTGGTAGATAAAGATAATAAAAAAATCTTTTAAAATATTTTTTCATAATTGAATTACAAAACATCACTTTTAATCCTAATGAAAAGACAATATAATTAAAATATAATTATATATTCTGTGTTAGATAAAGATAAAAATAAATCTTCTTTAAAAATATTTTTCATAATTGAATTACAAAGAGGTATTCCATTTTTGGTTCTACTGTTATTGGGGCATTGCCAATTTTAGTCCACTTCATTAATTTTTTCTATATTGCGGCCAGTCTTATTTAGTCATTGCTACTTTTAGTCCACCGTTAAAAATTTTTGTCAAATAACCGTTCGAGACAGGGATATTTTGGTCTTTTCATGCTTTGATCATCTACTTTACCCTTTTGCAGTGGTTTTTCTTACACATTTTCATTTAATGAAGAGGTCCGGCGAAAGCCATGGGTTTGTAATGTGGCTCACATGGCTTTCGCCGGACCTCTTCATTGGATGAAAATGTGTAAGGAAAACCACTGCAAAGGGTCAAAGATGACCAAAGCATGAAAAGACCAAAAATACTCCTGATTTGGATGGTCATTTGACAACAATTTTAACGGTGGACTAAAAGTGGCAAGGACTAAATAAGACTGGCCACATTGTGGCAAAAATTAATGAAGTGAACTAAAATTGACAATGCCTCAATAACAATAGGACCAAAAATGGAAATGACTCAATTACAAAAGATCAATTTTAATTCTAATGAAAATATACAATTAAAATATTATTATATATTCAAAGTGTTTTAGATAAAGATAAAACATATATTTAAGGTGTGCAACGAACAATGTAGTCAATGAAGTTTGATCCCAAGACCTTGCATAGAAACAACTTCTAATTACCAACTAAGCTATCTTAATCTTTTATAAATTTGGTCTTTGACAGAGTTGCGGAGAGTATTTCAACTCTCAGTGAGACTTATAATGCAAATACCTGTGTCTATGAATCACCCCGATTGATGGTATTGGAGGAAGGATCTAAAGGAATTATATTCGATCAGTACGCAGTGGGTACAGAAAGCTATCTGAAGAAGCAATGCAACTTGACAGATGCGAGGCTCAAAATTCCTCTGAAAATTTCATATGGCGCTGCGCCCGTAAAATTCTACCTATTAAAACAGTCCTCCTGCAAAGAAGAGTCGAAATTCCTCCTAATTATCCCCTTTGTCACAAGGATGTGGAGTCCAGGTCACATTTATTTTTGGATTGTGATTATACTAAGCCAGTGTGGGATAATACTTTACTTCCTTTACATATCTTTAAGATTAGTTTTGAAAATTGGCTTTCGCAAGTTGTTGATTCAACTTATGAAAATAAAGGCAGAAATATTATTGCTATTTTATGGACTATTTGGAAGAACATGAATGATTATGTTTGGAACAACAAGCCATGGAATGTAAATGCAATCAGAATGTGATCAACAACTGCATCAAGGATTGGTAGTGCTGGTGTGATCTTCAGAAGGTTAATACTACTTTCATTCCCCTCCAAACTGTTCAAAGAACTCACATCATTGGTGCTAGTTGGGTCTATTGTGAAGTTGATGCATCAGTCATAGAAAATTTTGCTTCTTTTGATGTAGTAATTTGCACTCATACCAGTTCGTTCCTCGCTGCTATCTCCGGCCCTTTGAGACCCGTCAATGAAGCCCATTTAGTCGAAGCTCTTGACATCAAGGAGGCTCTTTCTTGGTTAAAGAGTGAAAATGGCAGAAACATGCATCCTAACCGACTGCCAACAAGTTTGTCTTAGCTTCAATGGCTCTTCTCAAGATTTATCATATGCTAGTACCGTGATTAGAGATAGTCTTTCGATTTCTTCTTTTTTCAGGCTTTTACCATTAGTTATATGGGGGCTGCACGTTCGTATACTGATCTTCATAGTTGGTTTGGTGTTCCCCGGCCCCTCATTGTATTTCGCACTTGATGATTAATTGAGTTTGTTTCTTTCTTTATATATATATATATATATATATATATATATATATATATAGACACACACACACATAGTCACATATAATGGGGTTGGGGTGGGTGAGGGGGACAACTTCCTCCATTGTCCACACTCTTTCCCCCGCCCCTAGATTCGTCCCTAGAAATGGGTAGCATAGCAATGAGTAAGGATCAAATAGTCTTCACAACGAATGAATGTAACTTACTCATTCACACCCCTATATACTTAAGGTATGTTCCAAAACACTTATATTGCAAAGGATATGGCAATGAGGTAAAATAGTAAGAAACTCATTCTAGGCTAAGCACAAGTCAGCCACCAATTTTTTCAATCCGCCTCAAAAATCATTTTATTATTGTGAAAGTGTGACAATGGGGGAGCTATGTATAATTGAGTGGTGTCAACTAACACCACACAAATTTTTTTATTTGTTAGGTATTATGATGTGTATATACATATATATTGAAAAATTTTAAAATTGGCAATATTAAAATTAATATAATAAGATCAGTATACAATGAAATATTTATAATTAATTCTCTAAATATATTTATAAAGAATAATATCTAAAAGGCAAAAGGGTCAAATAGGCCTATGTACTACCATTGATTGTTCATCTAGCACCATGAACTAAAATATGGTCCATATAGGTCATTATACTCTTAATAATTTTTCATCTTGCATTTTTAGCCTATTTCTAACAAGTTACCCATCTAATTTGATGACATGGAAAAATAAAATTAGAAAAAATGATGACATGTTATTTATGTGGATGTTTTGGATGATTTCTACCCTATTTCATTAATTAAAAAAAATAATTTTTTGCAATGAAATAGGGTAGAAATCAAAATTGCTATATAAAGTTTTAAGAATTAATATCACTTTTGGTCCCACGACTTTTGAGTTTTATCAATTTTGGTGCACAACTTTAAATTTTTTCAATTTTGGTCCCTAACTTTATAATTTTTATCAGTTTTGGTCCTTCCGGCCAAATTGACGGTGAAATGTTGTTGAATTTTATATTTTAAGGGTAAAATCGTCATCTCAATTAAACGTCTTCATTATCTAAACAAAATCACTGTAAAATCATATTTATAGGTGTTTTATCGGCGCAAATAATGGGGAAGACAGACAGAAACTAGATAGAGATCTGTGAGATTTATAGCATCGACGATTGACAAATCCTTATTTTTCTCTTAATATGATTTTTCTTTTGTTTAGATATTGAAGATCTTTCTTTGGGATAATGATTTTGTCCTTAAAATATAAAATTCTGAAACATTTTGCCATCAATTTGGCCGGAAGGACCAAAACTGATAAAAATAACAAAGTTAGGTACCAAAATTGAAAAAATTTAAAGTTGTGCACCAAAAGTGATAAGACCTCAAAAGTCGTGGGACCAAAAATGATATTAGTTCAAGTTTTAACTACAGTGTATGTATAGCGGGGTATTCACTATCGTTTGGAAATGAGATTTCATGGAAATCGATATATGAAAATTAAATTATTTTTATAATAACTTAAGATATTGTATTGGGTAAATTTTATTTTATTTTAAAAATAAATTAATATTTTTGGATTTTTGGATAATTGAATAACTTAAGATATTGTATTTTTGGATGATTTCCTACAATGAAATAGGGCAGAGATCAAAGTTGCTATATAAAGTTTCAACTACAGTGTACTGTGTATGTATAGCGGGCTATTCAATGTCGTTCAACAATGAGATTCCATTAAAATCGATATATGAAAATTAAATTATTTTTTAAAAAATAATAAAATTTACCCAATACAATATCTTAAGTTATTATATTTAATTTTCATATATCGATTTTCATGGAATTTCATTGCCGAACAATTTTGAATACCCCACTATACAAGTATACATACACAGTACTGCAGTACACTGTAGTTCAAACATTATATAACAACTTTGATTTGAACCATATTTCTTTGCAAGAAATCATTTTCTTCATTAATGAAATAGGGTAAAATCATCCAAAACATCCACATAAATAACATGTCATCATTTTTTCTAATGTTATTTTTCCATGTCATCAAATTAGATAGGTAACTTGTTAGAAATAGGCTAAAAATGTTAGATGAAAAATTATTAAGAGTATAATGGCCTAGATGGACCATATTTTAGTTCATGGTGCTAGATGAACAATCAATGGTAGTACATGGGCCTATTTGACCCTTTTGCCTATCTAAAACAAAGTTGGTTAAAAAATACTGGCATGTGCAATGACGCAATGTTGACGTGGAAACATATTCTCTTTTGGTTGTTAATGCTATTTATAGTTCTTCTTTTTTGTCTGCTTTTGGTTTAATAATTGATGATATCAAAGAACTAGCATCTACGATTGACGATGTTGAGTTCCGTTTTGTTAAGCGATCTGTGAATCGTGCCGCTCATACTATTGCTAAGGAGGTCGTTTTTGTGTCAGGTTGCGGAGAGTGGTTCGATACTCCTCCCTTTTTTCTTGTAAACTGTCTTGCTGATGATTTAATGAATTAATGTTTTGTCTTAAAAAAAAGAAATCAAAATTTTTACATAATTTTATTCCTCTTGCACGTTTATAATGGGAATAACAAAATAGGTTAAATTCACCAATTAAACCTTTCTCACTTTTTTTGGTTAATCTATGTAAATCTATAGCAGCCTAATTGCCTAAAATTACTTAATTGAAATGAACTAATAATTTTAAATATTTTTTTTCTTGATTTTCATTTTCGAGTCAATATTAAGTATTAAATAAAAAATTAAAAAAAAAACAACAACAACAACAAATAATAAAAAAAAAAACAAAAAGCTAGGTTAAAATCAAATTTTGGGAAAATTAATCATGAATTTGACAATACATTTTAGTCTGATGGCACCACCGTTACTTTTCATTAAAATAAATCTCATGTTCGAGTCCCAAATAGGTTAGAGTGTACTAAAAAAATCATGAATTTATTTGTTAGGAAGGTGTGAACGCCAAATTAAATGCATTGAGTGTAGATTGTTGTAAATTCATCTAGTGTAGTTTGTTGTAAATTAATCTAGAAGGGGATCGAGAATGTGGATTGTGATTATGAATTTCTTATTTATAAATTCTCACGATCTATATAATTAGTTGCATCGCTTTTTCTTTTAAAATTATAATATTTTACAAAGTACTTTTATCATATCTTAAATTTCATAAGAGAAATATAAGTGAAAAACAAATATTATATTAATATAATATTGACATCACTGAACTCAGTGGTTGGCTCCGCCACTACCTAACCTTTCGAGTGTCAAACTTATCTCTTTTTCCTTTATTATGTGCATAACACAATGCCCCAAAAACTATTAACACAGAAAAATTCAAATGTGATTTATTAAGACTAGAGATCCGATACAAAATAAACAAAGCGTAATTATGTAATGTGAGTACAATAATTTTTGAAAAAATCCCCAAATTCTTTGCTTGATTTAAGACAAATTTGTAATTTAATAATTCTAAACTCTAAATGATTTAAGACAAATTTGTAATTTATAATTCTAAACTCTAAAATTTTACATTAACAGTCAATTTGGAAAGCACGAAAATGACTTCTGAAAACATTTTATTTTTTAGTTTGGTTGCATTCTGGAAAACTGTATTGGTGTGTTTGGTTCACTTTCTGAAAAATGAGTAGAATTTTATAATTAAACATTTTAATTATTTTATATAAAATATGCAAATATTTATAATAATATTACAATAATGTTATTTGTTAAAAAACATTTAAAAAAAAAAAAAACCACGAACACTACAGATTTTCGGCGAAAATCAATACAAGTTTCCTTCGAAAACCAATTATTTACCCACCTCATTAGTCCATTTCGTTAGTGTAGCCATGGTTTGTCCGTGTAGCCATTTCTAGAAAATGACTTCCATCAAAATTTGGCGGTTGACAGAAGTCATTTTCCACCAAAATGGCTTGATTTTCCCCGGTCAATAAAAAATGTTTTCCATTGACCAGATTTTTCAAGCGCAGCCAAAAGAAAAATGATTTTCGGAAATCATTTTTCAAGTTTCCAAAGACACCCTAATATTTTTCTCATAAATAAATAAAATATCCTTTTCGGCATCCAACAAAAAGCTGTTGCTAGAAGAAATTGAAAGTAGTTCATCACTCATCAAATTTATTCCCTCCCAGGGAAAATAATACATATAAAGCTGGAAAATGGCAAGATAGCACATTCTGGCACTAAACTACCCTAGAAAGTAATACAAGGGATGATTACACAAGAAGAAGAATATGAGTGATAACCAAGCAAAATACAACACCATTTCATGCACTGTAAATCCCGCACCCAAACTTGTTTAACGAATCAGCAGTATGGTGAGACACCAAGCAATGGTTTCAAGCTAGACAGTTGAGTGCGTAAAAAATTGTAAACTGATTCAGTTGTTACAGCAGCTACTCGAGTAACAACACCTACTCCCTGCAAACAACAAACTTCTTCAGACTGATATTCTTAACACAGCTAAGTTACAGAGTGGCATCCATTTAAAATGGTTCTAATTGATATGGGCAAACAGAAATTTTTAGCTTTGAAGCAACTAAAGATGAAAGAAAGGGGTATATGTTGCCTTTCTGAATCATCTCTTGATATCTCGATCCTGAAGAAATTCTCCATTTTTTTGGAGAAACAAAAAAAAAAAAGAATGTGTTTACTTGTAACGTTTCTCCAATTTAAAAAACAGGGAGTGGAGAATGGAAAATTGGATGAATGAAGTAAATGCAATGAGTCCCAGCTCACTCTTTCAGTCACCTCACCCTCACTTTTTTCCCCAAAATAACAAAATGTTTGGAAAACAAGTTTTCATTCTCTCCCTCTTATTGGGTGTGGAGGGGGACACATGTAAATACCTTTGGACCAAATGGACTGCAAGAAGCAACAAAACTCGGTTTTGCCAAGGAGTGATTATTAGGCTTATTTGCATAGTGTCCGGAGCCAAATGATGAAGGAATATGTAGATTTTGAGACATTATTCTCTTCACATCTTGCTGGATTTGGTTTTGGACATTTTTCAACTTTGGACTGCAAAGTAGTGGTACATCATTCTTAGCTCTATACAAAACGAATAGAGCAAAACAAAACAAACAAAGGTAGGGAAAGAGTTTACTTACCCCAAAAGTATGAGTGTTGCAACTACTTGGTAGTCTCTCATACGCTCAGCTATACTGGTAATTCCTTGCTGCTCGAGCATTAACTGAATGAGAAAGAGAAAATGTGAGCATTGCATCACGTGAGAAACCATGATGTTAGCAATAAATTTCAGTGAACTGAAGATGAGATCATAAAAGTATTCATCCTCGTGTTTTTGAAACATGTTAGTACTCATGAAACAAGAGTGCACCATAAACCCCAACAGTTCCTCATGAAGCAGAAGTAAACCATAAACCTCAACAGTACCACAGATCTTTGTTTTGGATGTACTCACAACCACATTATAAGAAGGGATAAGGTTGAACTCCGCACCTAATTACTGGAAACTTACCCAATCATTTTAGGTAAAGAGATGGCTGAAGAAGATATTACCGTATCAAGGAACAAAGGCTGATCACCATCCAAAAAGATGTGGTTTGTGCTTTTGTAAAGATCAAATTCCCATTTTTCCCCTCTTTCATGACGGCCACTAGTTATCCAGTCAACCAGAAGCAAGTTTGAGTCTGGTGCAATTCTGAAGACTTGCCTCTGAGAATACTTTGCGGTCGAATAGCATGTCACTGGATCTGGAATCACAGCCAATAGAGAACCACTTCCTATTCGTGCCTACTGCATGGCAATAAATAGCCAGCATTATTAGAAAGGGTAAACAAAATTCATAGTTATAAGGAACAAAACGGGGCAAAAGCAGTAGAGCGTGCACATGCCCTGTTATGATTAAAACACACTCCATTCTATGTATCCAACAATTTGAACAGATGCTTCTTTTAGAAATTTATAAGCAATGATCGTGCAATGTTTTCCATTTCTAACTAGATTTGAAACGAGGTGGATATGATTTGGGCATTAAAATTATAGTCATGAAAAAGAAAACAAAATACAGCTATGTTCCTTAAGAAGAGGTGAACTATTATTTATATGAATTACCTAAAGAAAATTTTTAAAGAAGTATATAGAAATATAGATATTACAACAGATAAATTGCACTGATGCCTTCCATAGTACTGATAGTAGTGTCTCTACCTCCAGAAGCTGCTCAGAGCACTTCAACTCCACAGACTTGTACACCTACAGTAATTTTTTTTAAAAAAGTCAGCTATGACTACTAAAACTAAAAAGACAATTCTAGCTACAATTATCACTCAGTAAAACACATCTGCTCAAGTATAGAGCACCATAATAAAAAATTCACAGGTTTAGCATTTTAATTAATAGGTAACATCTCCTATGAGACTGCTTCATGGATCCTCATCCGTGAGACAGGTAGGGTTTTTCATAAGTATTATACTTTCCCTCATAAGTATTGCAATTTTCCTCGTAAGTAATTCTAAACCCTAATATTACATTTAAAAGTATTATATTTTTCATCAAAAGTATCACATTTTCTCTCATAAGTATTACACTTTATCTTCTAAGTAACAATCAATCAATTAATCCTGATTAGTATTACACTTTTTTCTCACGAGTAACTATTCAACCCTTAAATATTACATTCTGATTTAAAATTATTACATTTGTTATCAAAAGTATTACACATTTACACTTTCCTTTATAATTAACAAATAATTTATTCTTGATTAGTAATACATTTTCCAGCATATGTATTACATTTCTATCTTGACCCAAATCCGTGAGGCAGTCTCTGGAGAATCACCCTAATTAATATGCAAACAATTTATAATGCAAAGAAAGACTAGACCTTTGTAGAGGCTTGTGTGGTCAAAACAGCTGTGCAACCATCTCCCACTGTAACATGACAAGCTATAAAATCTCCCTAATTGCACCATCAAATTCTAAGTGAATGCAAATTAACTGAAATACAAAATTAAATTAAAAAACACAGAAATAAAATTCTAGCACATTCTTAGAAATAAATATAGAAACTATTACAGGAGAGAAATGAAACAGTTGCCAGAGATGAAGACATACAGAGACAATGCCTCCGCCATAGGTGATAGTGTAAACCCAAACAGCGTCAGTTTGGGATGAACCCACCTACAAGAACATGACAATTTTGAAAACCCTAAATCAAGAATCATGTCATGTTAGGAGAATCATATCCACTATATATAAATTAGGGTTGCTTGAATGATAAAATTCCCAGCTTTAACCTTCTTGGGTATGATGAACTTGAGAGGATACTTGGCGAAGCAGTGAGTGACAGTTGACTTTCCTCCCACCCTTTCCACCACCACCTTCCCTGTTTCCATTTTTTTTTTGGTCTTTGTGTTGTAGAGGTGAAAATGGCAATAGCTTCTTTCAGTTGGATCTGTTTCTGTTCTCCTTCAGGTTCCTGTTCAGAACCAGGATCCAATTTCAGTAACTTGGGCCGACACTTTCCATTATTATTCTTGGACACGTAATTATTCCGAATTTAATCCTCTGACTATTACTCATTTCTAATTTTAGTCATTAATTTTTAAAACTATCAAATTTAGTCATTCAAGTATTGAATCCTTTCTATTTTTAATCCACAATTAGCTTTTCTCTGTGCTAGAGAGAGATGAACCCTAAAATGGGTTTAAGAGTTGACGGTCAATGAAAGTTCAAAAATAAAAAACGGAAGCGCTGTTCGCTGTTTTTAACACTTCCCTTTCAAGTAGGGGTGAACAAACAGTCGGTCAGTTACATAACCAACAGAAAAACCGATTGGAACTTTTGACCGCCATAACCTGACCTAAGTATATGCTATACGGACCGAAAAAATCAACCGTTGATTTCGGTCGGTTATCACAATACTACATAATTCCAAATCCAAAATAAATAGAGAATTACACTTGAAAAAAGTTTTAAAATAAAATATAAAAATCCACAAGTCCAAAATAACTCCAAGTCTCGAAATATCAAATGACATGCAAAGCGCCAAAGTCGCAAAGATACTAATCCAAATCCAAATACAGTAATAGTGTAATACTACAAAGTCAAATTGCCAATGCCAAGTTGCCAACTGCTAAGTCTAAACACAGTAATGATAGTACAAACTAACAAACACACTGCCAATTGCCAAAGTGCCAAAAAAAAGTTCATTTCAAAGGCTCAATTTATAAACCCAGTGTCCAGTATAGCAGTACTCCAGTCAACACTCAACCAGTGACCAAAAGTGTTTATACAATTAATCAATTATACTGGTTGAACACTTAATTAAACATACAATAAACAATTATTTCAAACACACCGTACAAAAATTGGCATAAAATATTTCAAACACACTGTAAAAAAAAACTTTACAAATAACATGTTGTCCAAACACATTAAAATTTCAAATATTAATGAACAATTAAAGCAATGGCGGCAATATAATGTATGAAATCCCTTTTAATTTTAATATATAACAAATACAAATTTACCTTACAGTGAGGCAGAGCCGCAGAGGGATCACTGGCTGAGGTGAGGTCCGTAGAGCCGCTGAGACGATGCAGTGAGGACGTGAGGTCTGAGTGTCTGACCGTCTGAGGAGCGAGGGAATGACCGCCTGACCGGAGTGTCACCGATGGCGGAGAGCGTGAGGCGCAGAGGCGGTGAGAGACCGGAGACGAGTGAGAACCGTCGTCTGTGGTGGGCTGTGGAGTGGAGAAGCCGAGGAGGGAATGAACGGAATAGGGAATAGGGCTAATGGGCTATGCTATTTCGTGTTTTATCATTCTTAAGTTTTGGGTTTTCACAAAAAAAAGAATCATTCTTAAGTTTTGTATTGGGCTAGGGCCGCTAGGCTACTAGATATTTGGATTGGATCAAAATATAAAATTATTTTTTTCGGCCATTCGCAGAAATGCGGAATTAATGGAAGACTAGAACCCAAACGGAAAATTATGATATGGACTCGGGTCCACTTTGCAATGTGAATTCGGGTCTATGTTTACAATTTTAAAACTCAATGTTAATAATTTTAAAATTCTATATTCACAATTTTAGATCTTAATATACAAAATCACATTACTCAATATTCACAATTTTTGAATTCTATATTTACAATTTTGTTATATAGATTCAAAATTGTGTTAAACTGTTGAACATAGAGTTATGAAATTGTGAATATAGAATTATGAAATTATGAACACAGAATTTTAAAATTGCAAGGTGGACTCAAGTCCATGACATAACAACCGAACCCAAAGGGGTAGCTCAAGTGGTGACTAATGTAGTAAATACCTTCCATGTCTACTGCGTGTGCAGAGAGTATCTAGAAATTGTATGCAGAGTAGAGAATATGCGCAAATTATATCGTGGGTCGTGGTCCACAATGCATTGTGGACCTCGCATCAAAACGACGTCGTTTTGATTAATGAAAACAGACGGATGAATTCGCGCCACTCATTTTCAGTTCATATACACTGCAGTTACATTTCAACACAACTACAGTTACATTTTGATATAACTACAGTTTCATTCGATAATATAAAACACAAATGTGAAACTGTTATTCAGTATCAGTTCATATACACTGCAGTTCCATTTCTACACAACTACAGTTACATTTTGATATAACTACAGTTTCATTCGATAATATCAAAACAAATGTAAGGCAGTATCTTTTGAGATGAACTGTAGTGTCAATTACGGGCTCCGTCTTCTACTTACTGAAACGACGTCGTTTTTGGACCACGGTCCACAATATAAAAACTGGAGAATATGAGAAAAACTAGTTAATTAGAAGACTTTTTACTCATCATTCTTAAAGAGTTGAGAGGAAAATGAGTTAGTTTCTAGAGAGAAGGTATAGAAAAGTGGAAAAGTCTTTTGAGTGTCTAGAGAGAGAGTCCCCTCTTCAGAGTTTAATTGCTTTTATATAGGCTTAAGATTTTGACTGCTTGACTTTGACTCGACTACATGATTCTAACCCGAATCTGGACCGACCTAGGATAATATCGTATAGTACATCGTATGTCCGGTGTATATTTTCTATCAGTGACAAAGGAGTTTCTTTGTTGAGACTTGAGAAGAACTACGGGATAACCCGGATTCGATTTCCACAAGTGACAGTTTTTCACATAGATAATTGAATGTTGAATTTGTTTATTTAAATCAGTAATTCAAAGTATATGAATGCAAGATAATATAGGAGATATTGGTTATAATTGTCATTAAAATAAATGTTTGCGACTTTTGTAATAATACTAGTCTAAATAAATACTACTTCTGGTTTGAGTTTCTTTAAGTCTTCTTAATTCTCTTTTGGGTAGCATGGTCATTGTTTTCATCTTCAGTACTTGTCATCTTCTTTTTTATTGGTAGTGTGTCGTGTGCAATTGGTTATTGGTGTATCATAGATGACAACGTCATGCAATGAGATTATGGTGTAGGAAGTTGTAGATATGACTTATTGTGTATATGATTGGGATCTTAGTTGTACTATGAGTCTATGAACTCTTTATTTTGCAAATATATGTTGATATTTGACAGTGGTACTTTTTTTCCCTACATGTTTCATGTGTTGTGAGATGTGTGTCGTAGACTCTCATGTGAAAGAATTGAACAAAATATTACTCCCTCTGTCCCATTTTACCTGTCCTGTTTACTATTCATTGGTCAAACCAACCATTTCTTCATTACTTATTTTCTTTAGTAATTTTTAATTATTTTTAAATTTAATTTTTTGTGTTTAATAGTACTTTTAATGTAGTTTCTAAATATATAAATTTTATATACTAATACTAAACTTAATATTATAAAAAATTGAATTAAAAATAACTTCAGTCAAGCCTCGTTAACCGAATCAGACAAACAAAATGGGACGGAGGTAGTAATATTTATCATATTTTGTATTATAACTTTGATATTTTTTTTTTTTTGAAACATAACTTTGATATTTAATTACAAGGTAATATAAAAAGACGACAATGGATAATGTAGTGAATATAATTAATTAATAAATTTGAAGGTAAAGAATATTTGCAGTGTAGAAAATAAATATAATATAACTAATGAATTATATCTCTTTTTTAATTTTTTGATAATGAATAAAAAAAATTTTAGAATGTGGGGAGGATGAAAATCCACGATCAATAGTTAATCCTCACGACTGTGGAGGCACCTAAAGTGCCGAGCTCGTCTTGACGCAGAAGATTCTTGATAGCTCTTGGCGGCTCATCGATCCATCTGGACTTCTCGTTTTGCATGCGGGCCTCTTTGGCGATTGCGTCTGCTACTTTATTTTTCTCGCGTGGGATGTGATTGAACTGAATCTCCCATCGTCTTCCCTTCGAGGCTCTGCACAGCTCAACAATATTGCTCGCAGGTCCATCGTAATCGTCATTGCCGTTGATGAGGTGAATGGCCTTAGTGCAGTCCGATTCAATTACCACTTTCCTATATCCGAGCTCCCACACTTTCTCTATCCCAATGTGCACTCCCCACAGCTCCGCTTCTAGAGGATTACACTTGCCAATACGATTGGAGAAGGCACCTAAGAAAGTAGCGTCCTTATTGCGGATAACTCCTCCACTAGTAGCGTGGTTTCGCTTGTCGACACTCCCATCTGTGTTGATTTTGATCCAGCCTGCATCATATCAGGGGGACTCCAAGGTTGATTTCTCTGACTATCTCTTTCTTGCATACCTCTTAGACCTGCACTTCTTATCAACACCACTTCAGTCTCTTTAAATTTGCAATGTAGCCCAGTCAATCTTGTCTTTAATGTCCTTCTCTTCCCTATTAAAGACAGCTTCGTTCCTCCACTTCCAGATCCACCACACCGTTATCGCGAACCTGACGCTTTTTTGCTTTCGTCTCTGGTCTCCCGTGTTCCCTGCCAAGTTAGCACACAACCAAGTATGAAATTCCAGGCGTACCTGGGTTCTCTTCAACATTGATGTATCGCCATACTGTTGCTGCTGCCGGGCATTTCCTTATGGTGTGTTCCACATCTTCTCTGTTCGCTCCGCAAACGGCACACCTCTCATCCAGAGTGAAACCTCTTTTCTTCCTTTCGACGTTGCACATAATCCTCCCATGTTTGATGAGCCATGAGAAGGATCAGATCATATTGGGCACGCGGAGCTTCCATACCTCCTTCCACACTTCGCTACTGACGTTGTCCTGATGTTTTAGAGTTAAACCGTAGGCTGATTTGGTCAAGAATACGTGTTCATCATCAAATCCCCATCCCATAGTATCCTTCTTATTATCATCGTTGAGGATGATTTTGGCTGCTACCTCGTTTCTTCTCTCAGGGTGGAGTGCAGCGTCAATCCTGCTCCAATCCCACATACCCCTTGTGCACTATAAATCAGCGGCGCGCAGCTCTTCATCATTTCTATTGAGGGGTCCGATCAACCACTTTCGAAGTGGCTCGTTCCCGATCCATCGATCGCTCCAGAAACGGGTCTCCTTGCCGTTCTTGACCACTTTTTTCACTCCACATTTCAGGTTTAGGGCCGCGGCACAAATTCCCTTCCAAACATTGGAGTCATTCCTCTTCCTTTTGATGTTCTCAATGCTCGCACTTGTTTTCATATATTTGCATGTGACGACACGAGCCCACGTCTCGTTTTCTCCCTTCAGTATGCGTCATCCGAGTTTGGTTAATAGGGCGATGTTCATGTTTCTCATTGACTTAACCCCGAGTCCGCCTTCTTCTTTAGGTAGTGTAACCGTACTCCACTTAACTAGACTGGTTCGTCTCGTGTTTCCATCCCCTCCCCAAAGAAAGTTCCTCGTACGTTTGTCGATTTCGTCACATATCCCTTTTGGGATTAGCATGGTTTGCATAGCATAGGAGGGTATTGCGTTGAGGACCGCTTGTACCAGTACTTGTCTTCCAGCTAAGGAGAGGAAACGTGTTTTCCACCCCTCCAGTCTGCTTTGGACCCGGTCCATTATGCTCTTGCAGTGATCTTTCGTGATTCTCCCGTGGAGCGAAGGAACGCCAAGATATCTCCCTAAATCAGTCGTCCTAGGGATACCAGCCATTCCAGCTATCCTGTCTGCTTTCGCGCTGCACACATTACTGGAAAAGAAAATGTTAGATTTTAATTTATTGACACGTTGGCCAGAAGACTTACAGAACGTGTCGAAGCAATCCATGATATTGGTAATTTGTCCCTCTTCCGCTTCCGCAAACAGAACCATATCGTCTGCAAAGAACATGTGGGAAATTGTCGGCCCATTCTTCGAAGCCTTAATTCCTTTCCAACGTCCTTGAGCCACCGCTTTTGTGATTAGGTGGCCTAGACGTTCAATGCATAAAACGAATAGGTATGGAGATATAGAGTCGCCCTGCCTGACCCCACGTTCAGGCTTGAACCTATCGAGCTTCTTCCCTAGACGTTCAATGCATAAAAAATTTTGAATAAAGGCATTGTAGACATCTAATTCAAAAAAAAAAATAGATTTTCAAGGTTCATTATTGATAATTTTGTATGCTCAACTTTGATTGCTATATATTTAGTTGGGCTAATTATTTAACCAAGTTTATGTTAAGTTTTATATTGTATTTTTAATACATTCTAACATATTTGTAGTACATGTTTAACAATTATGCCAACTCTAATTGGAATAAGGTTCGAACATAAGACATTTCATATATAAATCAATGAGTAAGTTAAGAATAATAAATATTTAACAGAATATTCCGTTACTAAAGTTTATACTAACTGAATGCGAGTTTATTTAAGGGAAGAAAATAATATAATAAAGGGTAAGAATGAAAATCATTTTAAAAAAAATACTAAAATCAAAATAATATGAATCATTTATTTCAACAAACAATTATACCAATATTTTTTAGTTCCCGTTAGGGACATAACTTTATTGGCTGTTATTAGATTTGTATGTATGTGTGTGTGTGTGTGTGTGTGTGTGTGTGTGTGTGTGTGTTAATTAGAGATTATATGATAACCAACCTCCCCATGAGTCTATGAGAATCAATCTGGTGCATTAAAATATAGATTTATGGATGAGATTCTTATCCTGGGCGAGCAAAAAAGAATGATGATGAAGACCCAGATCTTTGATGAAGCTTTAAGCTCCCTGAAGGAACATAGCTTCATAGTTATGAAACAGTCTACGATTCAAGTTTTCTATAGCATAGTTAGAAAAGTTGTTTCTATGTCTGACTGTAAGGAATGGTTTACCATTTCATTGATCATTGATGTAAACGTTTTATGTTATGAATTAATGGAATAGCTATGTTTACCTTCAAAAAAAAAAAAAAAGTGAGTATACATATGGAACATTATGATATGTGCATATTCAGAATGTCTCTATGTTGCACACAACACATTCTTAATATGCACACATCATAATGTTTCATATGCACACGCGCGTTTTTAATTTTCTCAATTAATCTCAACCATAGATTTATATTTTAATGCACCATATTAGTTCACATAGACACATGTGGGGGTTGGTTCTCATAGGAACATCACCCATATATATATATATCATATGAGATCAAGTCTTTAGAAGAAAATTAAGAACCAATCTTAACCTTACATATGGAAAAATCGAATGGACCATATCATTTTTTTTTAAATGCGGTGACATTTTCGTAATTATCACAACTTTATTATGCAAGCTTGGACACTAAAATATGCATTTATCAGAATTTTCTAGGTTTGCACATTTAGTATTAGCATATTGCACAATTATTATTAATATTTTGCACATTTAGCATTAAAAGATTGCACTTGCAAAAATGTGAAATTTCATTGCACTTAGGTTTTGATTTTAGAGTTTATAACTGAGTTTTTTTGTTTTATTTGGTTTAGTGGTTCACTTTTTACTGCGTAGGTTCTAGCATTTAATTAGCTTTTGCATAGATTTTTTAAAATTTATCCAAGTTTGCATATTTAGTTGTTAAATATTGCATATTTAAGTGTTCAAGCTTGCAATATGAAGTTGACGATAATTACGAAAATGTAACCGCATTTTTTTTAAATATGATTTGATCCATTCGGATGATAATAATATTGAACGTAATAGGAAAATAATAACCTTTATTACTAGGGCGGCGTGGGGCCCAATAAATATATATAAGCCCATGGCACCGGCCCAAGAATGATGGCCAAAAATAATAAATAACAAGCTAAAGGACTAATAAATAAATAAAGTAAACTAAATAAATTACCACTAGGATTCGAACCGATACACACAGACAGGAGGAAGGAAACCAAACCACTTGACCAACAGGCAGATCGCGTCTTGATGGATGTCCCTACATGGACCACCTCCCCCCCCCCCACCCTTATATTATATCGCTAGAGGGCCTTCCTGCACCCTCTATGAGAACGGCATTCAGAAAGTGTCAACCCTTGCCAAACACGCGTCCGACGTCGTCCTGTCGTGTAACTGTCTCAACTCCCCATTCATCCACCAGGCGCCACGTACCCAAGACTTTCTGCTAACCCCGCGAAGAACACAGCGAAGCAGACATGCATGGGCTCGGGCACGACAAGCGGTCGTATCCAAGGACCCAAGGGGTGTGGCGCATGCCCTACCACACCCAGTCGCCCCAAGTGGCGGCGATAGCAGCCGCTACCCAAGGAGACTGGCCACGCTTTGGGGGCACTAGGGGTGCAACGGGCCCGCCTAGGGCTCCTCGGCCCTGGGCGGCGACCGTGCCCTCCGGCGCCCCCCATGGCCCGACGACGGAGGTTAGCGCCCCGCCTCTCCATCCGACTCCCATTTGCACTGTCCCACCTCCTAGCATGCACTCCTCTTCCTCTGGGCCTGTCTTGCACCACCTTGACTCTTGTCTTACACCCCTCCTTCTTTGGGTTTGGCCTTAACTCCAACCACATCACGTTCAATTTTTACAGATGTAAGCCTGAGATTTGTTTCCATGAGATCCTAAGCGCGCGCGCGCACACACACACACTTGGTATTTGTTCAAAAAGGTTCATGTGTTTGGTAGGAAATAATGTTAGTTGTTAACTTAGAGGTTGGGGGTTTGATTCTTAAGCTATACAAACGTTAATTAATTTTAATAATATAAAATAAAAATAAATAAATAAGCTGACCCCCGTCAACCTGTCCAGTGCGGGTTGGGTTGGGATTTTCCCAACCCGTACAAAAACAGGTCGGCTCGGCTCGCTTTCAAATGAACTCGAGACGGATCAGCCTATATGGGTTAGTCTAGCTCGTTTTGACAGCTCTAATCTTTAATTATTAGCTTATGAAGGAGTGGCATGCAAGTGAAAAGATAAGATGACATCAATCTTCTATGTTCGAGTTAAATCGTTCAATAAGTAGAACTCATAAATCTTTACTGCAATCTTTAGGGTTCTAATGTAGAAGATAGAGATTCTTATTAATCAACCTAGAAATTAATTGCTAATACTCTTGATAAAAGATATCGGTGTAAATTTGAAAATCTCGTAATCTCATGAATATGCAACTGTTTTGGAAATTTATCTATTGTGTTCAATGAGGTCTTAAGAGTGGTCTAGTGACATCCGGTGTCCCGGTTTACACTCTCATATGGATGATGGTGAGTGGGTTCGAGCCTCAGTGGAGGCAACTGTTGACTTTTTGTGCTTCAGTAGGTTATGATACTACATTGTAACATAATCAGTCGTACTCGAAAAAAAAAAAAAAAAAAAAAAAAAAAGAGAGATTCATAAGTTAAAATATTCTTTTCTCATTGATTGATTTTCCTAATTTTCCTTTTTTGTTAAGGTATAGATCAATCTTTTATTTTATTTAATTATTTTTGTCGTCATATATTTGTGCCTAAATAATACGGGGTACAATAATAGTTAGTGCTAATACTCATCGTCTCTGTGAGATACAATACGTGTAACACAATTTTCTATACTCATAAGTGATAAGTACATTTATCTATACGGTTTTGTATAGTTGCTAACCATAAGTATTTTGATATCTTGCATTACAAAATATGAAGACTTGAATGACGTAAATAGTCACATTCTCAACAAAAAAGTGAGTGTTCTTTTTGTTTTTTCATATAATCTAACTAGTTATATTACATGTATTTTTAAATTTTACTCCCTCAATTTTACTTTTTGATATGATAGACAATAATAAACTGTCAAGGACCTTGTGGTCTAGTGGCATCAAACCCTTCCCTTTATACGGGAAGTGGTGGGTTCGAGCCTCAGTGGAACAGATACTGCATTCTAATAGAGTTAGTAGCCTTAAAAAAAAAAAAGACAATAATAAGCTATTTTCATCATGTGAGTCTTAAAAAAATGTCTAGTTATATCAAGAATTTAAGAAAAGCAAATACCAATTTTGGTCCCATGATTATTAGCAAAATGACAATTTTGGTCCACATGTTTAATTTCTACCAATTTTGGTCCCACAACTATTACTTTAGTACCAATTTTAGTCTCACGACTATTATTCTAATACCAAAATTCATCGCGTCGGTCACCTATCCATTTAAAACGAGTCGAAATCTAAAATTTTAAAAGGTATTTTCGTCCTTTATTTTCAACTCAATATCCCAATTTGAGCATGAATAAAGAGATTTAAGCCCTAAGATCGATCACAATTCAGAATGCTCTTCCTCAAATTAAGGTAAAATGAGGAAGAAAACTGCGAATTTTGATCAATTTGAAGACTTAAATCCATTTATTCATACTCAAATTGAGATATTATGTTGAAAAAGACGAAAATACCCTTAACAGTTTTAGAATTTTACACGTTTTAAACTGATGGGTGTCCGACGTGATGAATTTTGGCACTAAAACAATAGTCGTGGATAAAAATTGTATTAAAACAATAGTCGTGGGGCTAAATTGGTAGAAATTGAACATGTGGACCAAAATTGTCATTTTACTCATAGTCGTGGGATCAAAATTAATATTTGCTCAATTAAAGAATGTGAGTAAAATTTGAGAGTGGATATAATAATTTAGAAATTGAAAGCAAAGAAATAATATAGTAGTAGGTGGGGTATGGTGGTTTGTCCAATGGGTTTTGGTAAACGGTGTGCAGTAAGAAGTAGAGCTGGCAAGGAAAGCGACCAGAGCACTCCAACTTACGGGGCGGGGCCTGAACTAAACGTGGCCACGCCATTCTGACAAAGATCGTATATATGTATCTGTGAGATCATTGGACATCAACGTCACTGCCTACGTGGCGTCGGTTCTTTCCCATAACTTTACAGCCACACCTAACGTATTTGGGTGTTAAATGTTGACATTTTCAACTTCATTCCTAATAATAATAATAGAGAATAAAATAAAATAAAAATGGTGCAGTTACTCTTTAAGGCCATCTACACCAGTAGATATTAGAGAGTTATTGTCAGTAGAAAAAACATATATAAATTTGAAACTGATGTAGGCATTAGTTTATTCTCCATTTCATCCTCCTGCAAATGAAGGGTTCATCTGTCAGAAAAAAGAAAATTAAAAAAAAAAAAAGAAAAAAGCAGTGCCGCCCTAGTGGGCGCGTGCTTCCCACATGCCCGCTGGGACGAGTTAGAGTGGCCACCAGTTGGCGGCCACTCTGACTTTTATATACTCTTTTATTTTATTTTTTCTTTTCAATGTCATATTTTGTTTTTACTTTTCTTTCTCCCACATTCTCTTTCCTAATCACACTTACAAAAACTCCTCAATTACCGCGAAAAAATTTGACTAATAAGGATGCTCTAAGAGCAACTCAACCAGTGAATAATACGTAGTACTTGGTTTATGTCATATTAATAGCACACATGAATAAGAGAGAGAGTTGGGGAGAGAAAAATGGGGACCTCCTCCAAGAGAAGGTTTATTGGCTGACAGGTGGTGTTGGGAAGCCATTCTTGTTGTACGCGTTTTGCACACAACAGCGCCCACTCAGGCGTGTGCAGTGCACATGCGCCTGACACAGCTGACTTTTTATTTTTATTTTTTTAATATCATTTTTTTTTCATTCCCTCTCATTTTCTCTTTCCTAATCACACTTACAAAAACTACGAAATAACTTCATTAATAAGGATGCTCTAACAGAGTTGAGATATTGGTAGTAGGGGTAGAATCAAAATTTAATTTTAATTAGGACAAAATTATTTAACTCATGTAAATTACAGCACACATAAATATGTCAAATACGATAATATATAATTATAATATATTGAAGTTAGTTCTACGGTTGAAATGTTCAAATATTCAACCGCTATAAAAAAATTCTCTCTCTATTAAATGACAAAGATTATTTGTTGACGACGACATAAGGCACATAGTTGCTATAGTCTGTCGTCGTTGCAACTTGCTGACTTCGGCAAAGGCATGACTATTGGTATCTAGTGAACTAAAAGACACATTGTCAGCTCTTGAAAAGTTAAGAGAATTCTGAGCCACTGTAACGGTATGAAGTGTTAACACAAAAGAACGCAACTAAATGATTTGTTATTATGGAATTTGTTATTTTTATTTTTTTTTATATGAAAATGATAGTATGCTTGTGTGATGGCTAAAGGGAAAAGGGAGGAGAAATCGAATGCACTAGACAATTTTATTTATTTATTTCTTTTTTTTCAAATTTTGGGACTGTATTTAGATTTTAAGCAAAAAACAAATATATTACTAGTTTAAAAATTTGCACTGATAGCCATTGTCCCCATGTCCCCACAAAGCTTATGTTTAAATGATAAATTAGATCATAATAGTTAGTGTTGTAATAGTGAGATTGAAATAATAATAATAATTGGAGTAGTTTATTGCTTTCACCAATAATATTTATCTCTTTAACTGAAAATTTTAATAATTGGAATAATGGATTGTTGATTGTTCCAACTATTTTTCAATAGACACTTTGAAAGCAATTGAAATGATGAATTTTCAATTGCTCCAACCATCTTCAATTCTTAATGAATACTAGGTTGGCTCTAGAAAATGATTCCCCCCTCAAAAGAAAAAAAAAAGGAAAAAAAAAAAGAATAAGTTGTTTTTTTAGAAAAATCATGCTATTTTCCTTTTGACTCATCCTCATTTTCTATCGACTCTAATTTCTCCTCCTTTGCCAAACATGGGAAGCCCGAAAAATAAATTCCGGAAATCATTAATTTTTGGGCTTCCAAACACAATCTAAAATCAGTATATACTTGCCAACTACTATGTAGTGTGATGTTACCTCTGTTATCATTTCAAATGAGTTGTTACAAGATTAAATCCAGAAAAAATTAAAAAATATAGAACATATATTACCGGATAAAAAGTCATGAATGTTTCAAACCAAAAATTAATAAATATATGCTTAAACTATAAAAGAATTTGATTAGGCACAATGTATATATGGTGCCCAAAGATAAGGCATTAAAATATATGTCCATGTGTTATTATTTAATTTTTATAATGAATTAATTAGCTAAGGCATTAAAAAATATTTCCATGTGTTATTATTTAATCTTTATATTGAATTAATTATTCATTGGTGACTTTTACACATATTTGTTTCTAATATATTAAACGTTCACATTTTATAATATAATATTTCTTTGGAATAAACTAAAGATTTGACTATGATAACCTAACAGCATGTTTTAGTGCCCATAAGACAGAGCGAAGGACAAGCAAGCTAGGCTTTAGGTCTAGATGAAAGGGCAAACTTAGGTGTTTTTTTTTTTTTTTTTTATCTTTTTTTTTTAGCACTATTGACTCTTTTACAAGGTAGTCTTTGTTCTATACTTTCTCTAGCTGTTACAGTTCAAAGAATCAATATCCCACCACCGAGATTCGATTATATGATCTTCCCTCAATGAGAATCACAGAAGTGTTAACTGAGCACAAGGTACTTAGCAGCAAAACTTAGTTTTTAAAAGAAAATTTTGAATTCAAATGCCATGAATGAAATAACAGGTATTATATTGATTTTTTCTCTTTTTTTAAAAGTTAGATCTAATAATAAATTAATTTTGAACTAGTCATAATATTATATGATTATTGTATATCATTGTATAAGGTAACCGAATATTAGAGTAAAAATAAAGATTTTTTTTTCAGTTCTGGTCACACGACTATTTAATCATTTCTACACTTGATCCTCAAAAATTAACTTTTTCATATTTATCCCACTACTTTTAAATCATTGTCATATTTGGTCCCTCTAACCTAATTTTTAGTTATAAGTGACCAAATTTAAAGCCACTTATCTTGAAGGGTAAAATTGTCATTTTTAAATCTCTCCCCAATAAACTTTTCAGAAAAAGTAATGAAAAAGACAATTTTGTCTTTAAAATAAGTCACTGATAACTAGAAATTAGGTTGGATGGACCAAATGTAACAATGATTTAAAAGTCGATAGTAGGACCAAATGTGACTAAATTAATAGTCAGGGACCAAATGTAGAAATAGTTTCATAGTCGTGGGGATAAAAAGTGGAAAAACTCAAAAATAAAATAAAATAAAATAAAGAAGGTAGCGAGTGCCTCATTGTCGCACTCGTGGAAAGGTTGCGGTGCGGTGATGGAATGTGACAATTTATCTTAGTTTCACACTTGGGCACGAATTGTTGGCCAATTGAAACTTTAGGTTTTCATTTCAATATTTAAGCATTGACATTTAATGATCTCATGATTCCTTGGGGGGAAGAATAGTTGAGTGATTCCTTAATGGAAACACACGTGTAAATGAATAAACCTAACGAATACGTATGTGTATATATGACTTGGATAATCACCTATTCTAAATTTTTAAAAATAATAGCAATTTTATAATTATTACAAATTTTGAGCTTAATATTGCATGGAGTAAATTAAGTTTTAAAATGCTTTTAATTATGAGGTATTTGGTAAATAGCTATTAACTGATTGAGTTAGTGGGTTTGATTAGTTGATAATATTAGTTGATTGTAGATAGATATTAGGTAAATTAGCTGTTAGTCGATAGCTGATTACATGCAAAATGACTTTCTAAAAAAGTTGATTGAATTTTAGCTTTTTTTTTTGGAGCAAATTAAATAAGTTGTTGCAAAAAACAAATTAATCAAACATTCATATTGAATGTTTAATTAAGTCAAACAGCTAATAGTAGTCGAACAAGTCAAAATTGGCTGATAAGCTAATTATGGTAACAAACATAGCCTATATCTTAAAACGTAACTGATTCGAGTGTACTTTACAGGTTTTAAGTATATGTTATGACATATTATCATATGTACTCTAAAACGTACTCAATATACATTTGGAATTTGCAATACTTATAAATTTTTTATTGTACTTTTTTGTTAATTTATGATCATTGATCATCTCAAATCGATAGTTAGTATTGGTCCATATTTATTCTCAAAAAAGTATTGGTCCATATTTTACTACAAGGTTTATTTCTATTTGAATCTATCCTCTCCCCCTAAGACACCCATATATAACCCACCGACATGGATTGCTTTTATGCAATGGGCCACCCCAAGGTCTACATCATTTTCTTATGGCTAAATCAGTGGGTATTGCTTGGTTTTGTTTTGTGTAGCAGCTTCTCTCTTATTTGTGTACAAAGAAAAAAATAAATAAATGTGAAAAAGTTAAGAGTAATCTAAAAAGATAAGAGATTGGATAATTCATGAGAATTTGGATGATATAATTAAAATTAGTGTTTTTGTAAATAATCAAATATCAAATTAGTTTTAATGTATAGTCCTTTTTTTTTTTGGATAATTGTATAGTCTTAGGGAGTGTATTCAATCATGATTTTTGTAGATTTTTAAAGATTTTTATCAACTTTAATTTAAAAGTTAGGCAGTATTAAATTTAGACTTACTTTTTAAAAGTCTATCAGTATTAGATTCAGACCTTTCAAAACTCTTTAAAAGTATACTGGTATTCGATTTAGACTTTTATAGAGTCTACTAGTATTTAAAAAGTTATTAACTTTTATACATTCTATCAGAATAGGATTTCTGTAGACTTTTTCTTTATTATTATAAATAGATGAAATCCAACTCTTGAACTCCAAACTTTTCAAGATTCTCTACAAACTTTTTTTTTCCTCCGTATAAACTAGACAAACTTTTCATCAAGTTTAAAGTACGTTTCACACTTTTCATAAATACTCATATATTTTGTTACGGATAATTATTATTTACTGATCTTAGCTTCACAATAAATTTTTTTGCTGGGCTGCGAAGTTCGCAAAAATTAATCTGCTATGAAGTTCGGAATTCAAAAATATTTTCAATTTAGTTTCAATTTTGGCAAGGAAAAAAGGAGGGTTGTGCATTAACTGTCAGTTCTCATTCTTCTACCCAATAGCAACTAGTGAGCTCTCTTCATGACTATTGTGCACTTTTCGGTTCACTTGTCATCTTGCCATTTGGTTGAAGATTTGTGAACTGTGATGCCTAACCTGAGGGAAAATTTCATTGTTGCGTAGGTATAGTTACAACTTATGGTTGATGTGATAAAAAATGGATGGCGAGATATAATGGAGGTTTAAACAAATTAATTGTAGAGAAGAGAATACTTCCTGCTCTCAATGAAAAACTTGGGTGTCAAAGATCTTATGACAATCAATATTTATTTTTGTATTAAAATTATAAATAATATATTAATAGAAGTTAATTGAATGTTTGTAAAGGTGTATTCAATTTAGAGTTTTAATGATTTTTGTAGACTTTTTAATATAAAAAAGTTTTTTAAAATCTATAAATGTTTGTCCTATGGGTATTTATAAACTCTTACAAAGTTGATGAAAAATTTAAAAGATTCTATGAGAGTTTACAAGAACTCTACAAAAGTCAATTAAAATTCATTATTTTAAAAGTCTTTGAAAGTACGTCTTTAAAAGTCTTGATTAAATACACCCCCTTAGTTGATTATCAAAGAATCCACAAGGCATACGCAGGGTTGGAAGCAACAACACCAAACGAGAAAGCTTCACCGGACAGGAATGACAGAGTCGACGACAGACATGACACAGTGCCATCAACATAACCCATTAAATTCTGCCCACGCAAGAAGGAAACGAGCTAAGTCCGTCAAAACAGGAAATTCTGAGTCGTGAGTTAACCATAGAGAACCCAACTTGATACCAGATGAGAACTAACTTTTCACGTTAACTAGCAATGTCTTGAGATACCGTACAAATATACAAAAATAGAAGAGTTACAATAGGTCTAGAACTAATAGAGTCTTAACAAATTGGTCGAAAAAAATCTGTAGTAAATAAAAAATAAAATAAAAGGGTAAGTTGAAAAAAAAAAAAAAGGAAAATTAGCTAGTGTTGTTCAAGTTGAGAAAGAATTATTCTAGAACGGACAAAAAATGAAAGTAAGAACAATATTGATGGGGTGGTGAGAATACTAATTAAGTTAATTTTCTAAATCTAATTACTTTCGTATGTTTCCACAAATCTCTAAAATGCACAAGAAACCATTAAGATAGGGTCCATATGTCCGACAAGAACAAAGAAAACTAGTTTAGTTGTAATTATTGTCACTAAAGTGGGTGAAGGCATTATTCACGTGTGTATTTAAACCAAACTGCTTCATTTTATATCTATTTATTTCATATTGACTTATATATTTAGAGTTAATTCTATTTTTTTATCTTAAATTTATATGTGTCAGCCCATTTTTAGTCATTTTTATCAAAATATTCTCATTGGTTTTAGTATTATTGTGGTATGATCATTTTTCAATGTAGTTAAATACAAGGGAAATGCCACAATAATACTTTTTTTTGGTAGATTCACGGGTCTTTCTCTGTCCGTTCAACGGACTAGGTCCACCCACGTTCGCTCGGTTAAATATAAGGGAAATGCCACAATAATATTTTTTTTTTTGGTAGATTCACGGGTCTTTCTCTGTCCGTTCAACGGACCACGTTCGCTCCGGGAGGCTGTCCGTTCAACGGACCACGTTCGCTCCGGGAGGCACGAGAGCTGGCCTAGGGGGAATCGTCACTTGTGGGAATCGAAACCAGGTTCTCCTGGAATTCTTCCCCACAAAAAGAGCTCATTTGCCACTTGAGCTACCCCATTGGGTTATGCCACAATAATACTATGACCAAAAGTGAATGTTTAAAAAAATGACTAAAAGTGGATTGCCACCTATAAACTAGGACCAAAAACGAAATTAACTTTATATATTTATTATCTTCTTGACACATTAATTTTTATTTTTAATTTTTTTTTTATAAAAAGCACCTTATCTTTCTTCCCAAAAGGTTGAATCCCCAGCCCAAGGGCTCCCACGTCCCGACTTGACAGAATATTTTGGAAAATGTAAATTATGATAACTCAACTAAACACAGAAGCTAGACCCTACACACAAAAAGTCCCATCACAACTTTGAGAGGTTGCTTCCACACCATTGTTGGTGAAACTCGGTCCTTGGTCTTTCTTCCCAAACTTCACCCATGTGACCAATTGAGTTGTTCATGCAGGACAATAGAAAAAACCTTAACTCATACCAAAATAAATACAACCATACACACGGAATATATACAAAGTGTAATTCTAATGGGAAATTGCTGTTATTAATGATAAATATGAATGTAATTATAATGGAATTGTGATATTATTTAAGGTAAAATGATTGTTACTAATGATAAATATTATAATACCTACAATACTTATAACTACAATTGTGATACTTACAAAGTATAATTGTATTATTTATATGTAGAATGCTACGTTTGGAAGAAATTGTTATACTTATTATAGAAAATTTAATAGCAATTTGAATTAAAAAAATAAAGCATTACTTATTATAGATATTGTAATACTTATATGTGAAATTGTGATACTATTTAGAGTAAAATTAATTGTTACTAATGATAAATATTGTAATACTTATGAAACTGAAGTTGTGATGCCTACACACCTAGTTATCTACAACCCGACTTGTTTTACGGACAAAGATCAATGAGATAGTTCTACATAAATTTTTGCCTATATAAAAATATGAGTATAATCTTTCTTTCTTCTTCTTCTTCTTCTTCTTCTTCTTTTTTTTTTTTTAATTTAAATTTTTAGTTATCTCACCTTCTAAACTTTACCTTCTTACATTGTTCTCTGTAATATATTTATTCGATTCTTTTTATATTCGATTAATAAATAGTTTTTTTTTAAATGTTGGGTATTATGAGGTAAAACAGAGAGAGAGATAGTACTAACATAAAATTGTTACTCTCAAATTTACAAAATTAAGAGATAGAAAAATATAATTATTGAAGTGGTCAGAGTGGCTGACTGGTTGCGAAGAAATAGAAATATATGATGGTCAAACCGCGGGGTAAGACTTGGAAAAGTTCATCGGATTCCACATTCATGTTTCAACATTCAACTGCGCTAGTCAAGGTTTTAGGCATTTTCCTATGAGTTGCCAGTTCTGAGGTACAAATTGCTTCAATAAATAACACTTAGATCTTTGATTAACGAGAAAGTTTATCATCGTTATTTGAAAGTATACATTGAATAAAATATATTTGGTATCTTAACTAGTAAAGAAAATTAGCCTATATTGTTTATAACTGACTAATTCAATCAAGAAAGTCAGTAAACAACTTCACATAGAGAGTTAAACTTGGAACATTTTTGTTATCTATCTAAGTATCCGATCAACTCTGCTGGGGTTATCTTCACTTGGCCCAATATAATTTAAGCCAAACTTTGTATCAAATAATTTAGAGAAAAGAGTCAAATATGCCATTGAATTTTATACGAAAAGCAATTAAGTCAATAAACTTTAAAAAGTTGCAATTAAACACATTGACCCTGTTTGGTAAATGACTGTTAGTTAATTGGGTTAGCTGTTTGGGTTAGAAGGTATGATTTGTTGATAACATTAGTTAATTGTAGAAAGTTGGTTGGTAAATTAGCTGTTAGCTGATAGCTGTTTGGTATAATTTCTTTTCTCAAAAAGCTAATTAAAAAGACTACTTTGAGTAGCTTTTTCAATTTTAGTATTTTGGAGTTATAAAATGTTATTAACCAAACAACTAATAGTGGTCAAATAAGCCTTATTAATTTATCATTTTTGTGCATCTAGTCCCAATAGTGGGTCATCCACTAGTAATAACTGGTAATTAGGGTTCTAGCGTCGACCAACTGTTCTCCTTTGCATCATTGAATTAGGGTTCTAGCGTCGACCAATGACTGTTGGATGACTGTTCTCCTTTGCATCATTGAAGAAGGTGACTGGCTGGTCGAGAAAGGTTGTAAGGTTTATAAAGTTCAAAGGCCTATTTAATTATTTCTTAATAAAAAATTTTGTAATATGGGTGAAATATGTGTTACACTTGTATCAAGCTATTGAAGCACCTCCACTGAGGCTCGAACCCACCACCTCCCGTATAAAGGGAAGGGTTTGATACCACTGAACTACAAGGTCCTTTAATAGGCTAACTTCACAATGCTGTGAATGCATGAATTATAGTTATATAAAATTCGCATTAGTTGGTAAAATAAAGTAGTGAAGATATGCTGTCCACGTAATATTATTTAAAAAATACACAAACTTAAAAAATATATAAAAATTTCCGTACTTGCTTTTTATTTAAATTGTTCCCCTTAAAAAAATACACAAACTTAAAAAGAACTTTCCGTACATAGAAAACAAGTTGCATGCTATATATTTCTTTGCAGACTTTCTTTAAAAAATGTATATGGTTTATTTTATTTGTTTCGTGTTTTTTATTTTCTAGGGTGCTAAGAAAAAATTTACTCAAGGATGTACATTAGGTAAATATCGTTTTGCGATCCTAAAATAAAAACGACTGCAAAGAAGTAAATTAGTCTAGACTATGCATAGATGGTCAGTTCAACTGTTCAAGCTAGGGGTGAAAATAGGCCAAACCAAGCTTTAGAAAATTAGGCATGGATCTGTTACAAAAATTTAATTTGAAGTCAGTAGCATTTAAAAAAAAAAAATTAATTTGAAAGTAGATTATCAATTTTTGCCATATCATTAAGTAAAATTTGAAAGTCCATATAATACAACTCAGTTTCCAAAGACAAGAAAGCGTGTGGCGGAACGGGGTAAAAGGGTTCATGGGAGTTGAAATTAAGTCATGTATAAGTATAACTATGAATTAATTTGAACTGTGAACTTAATAACTATGGATAACTATGAATTAATAATGGTTCATTAACAACATATCTGGTAAAGGGGAATTATAAATTTTTGTCATTTAATTTTTAAAAGCAAAGAATTTCACATTTTAGTAACTCCGATCCACAGAATTGAAATTTCTCAATTTTAAGGAAATTTGAATCCTTCCTTTCACAAAGAATTGCAAATTTCATAATACCTGGAAAGAAAAAAGTGTGTTATGAGAAACAAATTATCCCTCGTTAATAAGCATATATCATCCATTACTAAGTTACTATGATCAATGTTTAATATCAACATTCTGAGTATTTATAAGGAGGGAAGAGTTCAGGTGCGGGTAGTATATTTTCCCGTCCCGCAGTCGTGCGGTACTCACCTTAAGCGTTAAAACGGCGCACCTTAAGTACACAAACCACACACTTTAAGTTAAGAACACAAACCACGCACTTAAAGATTGTGTTTGGTTCGCACATGGGCATCAAATACTTGGTAAGGGTAATGGGTTTTAGTAAAAGTATCTTGCATGTTTGGTAATAGGGTGGAATGAGAATGATTATTAATAGTTGGGGAAGAAATGAAGAAGGGAAGTAAAACCCTTATTTTATTAGGGTATGGGCTTTTCAATTAATGGGGTATTCCATACCCATAGTAGTCTTTTAAAAACCTATCAACCAAACAATAACAATCACTTTGATACCCATACCTTATGCCTAAACCCACCATCCAAACACATACACCCAAAGTTTTTAAATGGTGCACCTTAAGTTGAGAACACACCTGCTGCACACAACAAATTATACCGTGCACCACGGTCACGTACCTAAACGACGTCGTTTTGAGCATTGTAAATTAATCGTCCGTTTTTTTTGGAAATCACGTTTCCCATTTCGGCCGGTCTCTGTATTTATGTTAATATTCTGTGTATTTCAAGCAATCATTATGTGTATTCTAGGCAACCGTTCTGTGTATTCTAGGCAATTGTTATGTGTATTCATGTTAATAACACATGTTGTGATGTGTTTGTGCATTTGAATGTTTAGGAGGATGAGTTCTGTGTATTTTGTGTCAATATTCTGTGTATTCATGTTATTAACACAGGTTGTGATGTGTTTGTGCATTCGAATGTTAGGAGGATGAGTTCTGTGTATTTTGTGTCAATATTCTGTGTATTCTGGGCAAATATTCTGTGTATTTTAGGCAAACGTTCTGTGTATTCTAGGCAAACGTTCTAATTATGTGTATTATATATAATGAATTCCCTGTAGTCATTCGCGTCCGCGTCCACTAATATCTGTGCATTCTGGGCAAACATTCTGTGTATTCTGGGCAAACATTCTGTGTATTCTAGACAAACGTTATGTGTATTCTAGATAATGATTATGTGTTTCATAGATAATGAATTCCCTGGAGTCATTCGCGTCCGCGTCCACTAACACCGAAACGACGTCGTTTTACGTACGTGGTGCACATTGCTATGTGCACTGTGGTGCAGGGTATAACGATTGGCTGCTTGCCCAGGGCCATTGCACAGGACCCCCAATTTTTGGGGGCCCCATGCGTTATATGTGTATATAGTATTATATATACTTTTTTTTTTTAATTTCATTTTTATTTATAATTGGGCCCTAAGTTTGTAATAATAATAAAATTATATACATATATTATATGAGATTATGGAAAAATTATTATATAGAATATGAATATAAGGTACATTTTTAATGTACTAAAAGTACATTATTTGTGTACTGAATGTACAGTATTTAATAGTATATAAAATAATGTACTTTTAGTATTCAAATAATATACTTTTAGTATATTAAAAATGTACCTTATATTTATGGTCCACACAGTTGTGCGGACCATGATCGATGTAATAATGATTAGAGATTATGATGTGGCTAGATTAATATTGCAGTAATCACGCACTCACGTAGGAACGAAGCATAAGCATAATCTTCTATTACTATGATATTCTGATAATTTTTTTTAGGATTTTGTAATTATGTTTTCTAAAAAATATTCATCTGGGTTTGAGAAGCGTAAAAAGAAGAAGAAGAATTGAGCAATTAACTCAATCACAAAAGCGAGTTCTTGAAAAAATTCATTACAAAAGAACATCAAATACATGAGCAAAAGGATGATGCCAATGAAAATCTGTTAGATGTTAATAATCTTCATAAAGAAGATCAAGGTGATTGCGAGACTTGAAAAATTTTAAAGGATAGTGTGCACAACAATGATAAGTATCATTGTGACAATGAAAATGATATAAGAATGTTGATGGTTGTTTAGATGATGGTGACCACAATAATAAACCAAATGATTCGTTAAATCAAATGATTCGTTTTTATTTGAAATATATGATTTAAGAAATTAGGATGTCATTGATTCTAGATTAATAAATATTCTTGTGAAAGGGGCCCAAATTCAAATGTCCCACATGACCCCTATTTTTATTGGAACGGCCCTGCCTGCACACCTTAAGTAAACAAACCCCGCATCTTAAATACACAACACAGTGCGTACCTTAAGTAAGCAAATCACGCACCTTAAATACACAAGCTACGCACCTTAAGAACACGAACATAAGGTTTTAAAATAACGCACTTAAGTTTCAACAACTCACGCACCTTAACAACGCATGAGAAACCATGCACCTTAAGCTTTAGGTTAGATTCACTTATTTTAAATTTCAACACTCATGCACCTTAAGAAAAAACAATTACCCACCTAAAATCACCCTATAATCGCACAAGAAACACCTGCCCCATGAGAGCTGAATTATATATATATATATATATATATAGTTATGACTCGTCTCACAAATGAGGATCGCTCCAACTGCTATAACAAACAGGGAACGCAGACTATCGTCAGCGTTGCGCACGTAAGATATATGCGAACTGCACGATATTATTATACTCCAAGTTTCTGCATAGGCATTTGCTTGGATCCACGTCAGCTTCGTGGGGAAGGGCAGAAATTGGCAATGGAAGCTTCCCTTCCTTCTCTCTCTCTCAGCCTCCATTATTATAAATGGCCACCTCTCTCCTATGCTTTCGCTCTCTCCTTTCTTCCCCTTCCGCGTCCCAATACATACCTACCAAATATTCTTCTCTCTCTCTCTCTCTCTCTCTCTCTATATATATATATATATATATACACGCACGCGTGCATATATACAGTTTCCATTTCCATATTGCAACTTGCAAGCTCCTTCTTCTAGGGTCCGGTGCTGTTTCTTCTTCATCGAAGGTGTGCTGTCAATAACCTGTCCTCCTTTTCGTTTACTCTTCACCTTCTGGTCTTTGTACTGTTCCCACTTGTCTGGTTTTTGTTTTTGTTTTTTTTGGTTAAATTTTATTTGCATAATTGGATCCGATTTTGATCTTCCGTGACCCGTGGATTCCGCCCGTGATTTTTGTGGCGGAGCCGCCATTGTTATTTCTTTGCGTTTTTGAATTTTTTTTTCTAATGCTACAGTTTTTATCTCCCACTGTTCGATTATAAAAATATTTTATTATTTTTTAATTTGTCTCCTGGGTTTTGGTTTTCTTCTTTCTGTTGATGGAAGTTAATGCGACGGGTACATGTATTTAATGTTTTGGCTTTTAGAATAGGCGTAGTATACTTTCCGCGTCGGTCCGCCATAAATTTTCTGTGCTGGATTTCAGTTTGATGGTCCATATTGTGGGCTCACATGTACAGTTTACTATCATATTCATTCGCCATAGGTGATTATACTGTCTCTGTAAATTGTTTGTTTTTTTCTTTTCTGTAAGTGGCTTTGTCATCTACTGGTAATTTGCTGTGCATTTCTCTAGTTTTGGTCAATTATTATGGATTGAGTATTTGAGTACGCGAATTTTGTCATCTACGGAGTATTTGTTGATTCATGGTGCACAGAGATATGCACTGATTATGAAATGATGAAGTGTTTGGTTTTAGTTATCAACACTGTTATTTTCCTTTCCTGGGGTTAAATTTTCAACAGAAGTGATCTACTTTGGTAGTTTTCTTTCCCAAATTGGTCACTTCTATATATTATTGAACATTTGCGAAGAACTGATGCACTTAATATCTGCTTAAACAAACCATTAAGAGCTGTGCAGAAGTTCTGATCTGATCTATAAGTTTACATTTTCTCCTTAAGTTTTTATTTTATTTTAATTTTCACTAGGTTCTGTACAGACTGTTGTTATGGATGTTGACAGTTTACTTCTGCCTTAGAGTGGTAGATGAAGGGGTAGTTCAGTGGCATCATGTTGAGTAGGTTTTGGGCTTATATATTATATATAATGTTAGATAAAGGATCTCCAGGCTATCCCTCTCCTGTTGTTTTCCAATTTCTTGTGTTTCTTTAGGTGCCCAAGGCTTATACTACAGACCATTATTGTTGTTATTTTGAAGAACTAATCAACTGCACATTATTTGCTGAAGTTTTAGTTGTCACTATTAACAGTTCACACAACTCAAGCAATTAATTGGAATTCAATAATTGTATCTGACCAGCTCTTTCTTACATGATGCAGTTGATTTCTACATAACTGTTTTAAAAGAGTTGCGGTGAGCACGGGAAGAAGATGTAAGTAAGATTTACTCATGAATTTCCAGATACAAATAACGTATATCTTATATGGAGTGCTTCTTTTGTATCTGACCAGCTCTTTCTTACATGATGCAGTTGATTTCTGCTTGGACTGCTTTCTCCAGTAGTGGTAAAGATACCCATAAAAGGTGGTCTCAAAAGTGTGAAGATTTGAGAGAGGAACTGCTCTGCATCAGCTAAAATATTTGTTGAGGTCAATTAAGTTCGGTGTTGTGGACTGGTTGATAGTTTTGGTTGAAATGGACTTGAATTCAAAGCTTACATCGCCCGTTCTGGCTGATACGGCCCCTGTAAGCGCCTCGAGGCTAGGCATAAAATCTTTGGTGCCATATTCTCCAGCTGGTACAACTTTCTCTCCCGCACTCTTTCTTACACTCCCAAGGAAGAAGTCCGGGAAACTCGATGACTTGCGGACATCAAACACTTGGTTGGATGCTATGAAATCATCCTCTCCTACTCACAATAAAAGAAATAAAGATTCTGGTGCTGATCAAACATCAACTGAGAACGATGTTGCCTACCAGAATTGGATGGTAATTCTTCTGGTTCCATGTCAATGCTCTTCCTTAATCATATCTTTTTGGATATGCAAATTTGCAAGGTAAATCTTCTAATGGTCTTTTTGGTTTGACAGCTCAAGTACCCCTCCGCACTTACATCGTTTGAGCAAATAAAAAAGTCTGCTAAAGGAAAGAGAGTAGTATTATTTCTGGATTATGATGGAACTTTATCACCAATTGTTGACGATCCAGATCGTGCCTTCATGTCAAATGCGGTAAATAGTTTACCTTGTTGAAGAAATTACAATTTTTTGACCAAAACATCCTTTTCCAACTTTTGAATTCATTTTGATACAAGTGACTTATTTCCAGATGTGTGCTGCTGTAAAAAATGCTGCAAAATGTTTTCCAACCGCTATTATTAGCGGGAGAAGCCGTGATAAGGTAGCTTGTGTTTTACATTGCAGCAAATATGTCACAAGAGAATTCCGACTCTTTTCTAACTTCCATACATTGTTCTATACTCTCATTTTTGTAGGTATACGATTTTGTAGGACTAACAGAGCTTTATTATGCCGGTAGTCATGGGATGGATATTATGACTCCCATTCTGTCAGATCCCAATGACTCTAAGTACACTAGGGCAACTGACAAGCAGGTAAAGATTGATCTTGATTTAGAAATGTCATCTCCAATTTCATTGTATGTCATGAATTTATTAATGTGGATTGATAAAAAAAATTTGTGAACACAGGGCAAGGAAGTTAACTTATTCCAGCCTGCGAGAGAGTTTTTACCTATGATTGATGAGGTGAGTAAGCGTCTTTCCCAATTAAAAACATTGTGCATCCATGAATACATGTGACTTTTCTATTAAGCATGTACTATTTTTCTTGCCATCAGGTTTTTAGATCACTTGTCGAGACTACAAAAGATATTGCTGGAGCGAAAGTTGAGAACAACAGATTCTGTGTTTCTGTACACTATCGAAATGTGGACGAGAAGGTATTTTGTAATGTGAATTTTGTAAATAGGACTCCAAATAATGATTGTGTTCCCACATCTGATTAATGGAAAACCTTTGTTGGTTGTGCTATTTACAGAGTTGGGATACAGTAGGGGAATTGGTTACTGAGCTGTTAAAACAGTACCCTCGTCTGCAATTGAAACATGGTCGAAAGGTAAGATTACATATCCCAAACATTAATTTCTGTGTTTAAGCCATCTATTCTCCTCTTCCTTCTAACGCAACAGTATTCGTTTTCTGAAGGTTTTAGAAGTCCGGCCAGTGCTCGACTGGGACAAGGGGAAAGCTGTTGAGTTCTTACTCGAATCACTTGGTAAGACAAAGATTAAACCATATGTGCATCGAGAGGTTCAAATCAGTTCATTTGGTCTAATAAATGATATTGCAGGGTTTAGTGGTAGTGAGGATGTTCTCCCCATATACGTTGGAGATGACCGTACAGATGAAGATGCATTCAAGGTATATATACTGCAAGCAAAACAATTCTCTGATCCATTCCTTGTGAAACAGTCAAAAATTGTCCTAATCTCGTAATCCTTTGGTTCACAGGTCTTGAGAGAGCAAAATCGAGGCTTTGGCATCTTGGTTTCTCCCGCGCCCAGGGAAAGCAATGCTTTTTACTCTCTTCGGGATCCATCAGAGGTACATTAACAACATTAACGTTTCTCGTTTGATTACACTCTTTAGGCCTTCTGCAAACAAGAAAAGAATTCATTTGGTTTTCGCGGTTTCTGAATATTGCAGGTCATGGAATTCCTCAGGTGGTTAGTGACATGGAAGAGGTCATCAAGCACTCCAGTATGAAAAAGAATAATCTGATCTTTAGCAATTTTACAAGATTCTTTTATTACTTCTTTGTTACGATTTCAATGGAATGGTTAACACAATGTTTTATGAGCAGAGGTGCTTAAATGAAAGCCTCTTGAGGTAGCGGGAATAGCAATACATTGTTTCTCACTTTCTGATCTAAGCTTCTGAGTGTAAATTCTGTTTACTGTATTCGCAGACTGGCACCAAGAAAGCCCATTTTCCTGTGTATTCGTCTTTTATTTGATTTAATTTTTACTTATTTAATTATTTCATCTGCCACATTTTATTGTATTTAGTTCACTTAATAGGTCTTGTTGACTTAAGGTTTTATGACTGCCAAATAGGGCTGTTAACGAACCGAACATAAACAAACGGAGGTTGTTCGTGGTCGTTTGTTAAGGATTTTGGGGTGTTCGTGTTCGTGTTCGTTGTTAAGGTTTTTGAAAATTCTGTTCGTGTTCGTTTGTTAAGCGTTCGTTAGTGTTTATTAACGTTCGCGAACACGTTCACGAACGTGTTCGTTAATGTTAACGAACACGTTCACGAGCGTATTCGCAAACGTTAACAAACATGGTCATTTATGTTCATGAACATGTTCGTGAACACTTAATAACCAAACACCTGCACATGTTTGTGAACACAATTTGTTCGTGAACAAGAAATAATCTACGTTCACGAACAATTTTATATATAATATATATATATATATATATATATATATATATATATATATATATATATATAGGGGTGTATTCGAGTGGGAACTACTTCTTAGTTGAGAACTAGGGACATATATTAACCTTAGATGGTTGTTGATCTACGGTTGATATTTGTTCTTTTTTGGATGGAATTGTCGCTGACTTGGAATTATTTTATCAACTAAAAAGCGAGATGGGGGCATCAAGGTCATTGTGTGTGCACCTTATTATTGTTAATTACGTATTTTCCTCTTTCTCTTTTCTTTTCAGACACGGACACAATTTGGTGTTCACTTTACGTATCCTGCATGAACTCTCCATGTTCCTACTTATCTTTGTGCCATTTCATCTTCCCGCAATGGGCGACGCAGGCGTGAGTCAAAACTCGAAGCGGCGTCGACCGGTGACTTGGGCTTGGTACAGATTTCGGTGGTTGGGTAGAGTAGGTGTTGGCGGGGGTATAGTCATGGTGTCCAGATGGCTGCTGGAGGTTTACTGTCATTTTTTATTCCAGCAGGTAGTCGCGATGTCGCTAAGTAATTTATTTATTTTTTAACAGAAACGAATTAAGTAGTTTTTTTTTTCGTCGTGTGATTTTTGACTAAAGGATAATTGGGTTTGATGTTGGAGTATCCAGTTGGGGTTGTTTAGGCTATGTTTTTACAGTATGAAGAAGTTGGTAGACTTTTTAAAATCATTGTTTTTCTTTGGATTATGTTTCAGTTTTAAAAATTCACAGCAACATGCACATACCAATTCACAGCTTTGTTTGGGGACATGCATATACGTTAATTATAAATGAGCTACACTGCTGCCATACAACTTAGCATGCACTGAACTTAATCAAATTCAATAGTAATGAAAATAAATTATGAGAAAACAAAGTCACTATTTATTATCAAATTCAATAACAAAGGAAATAAACTATGACTAACAAAAAGATCTATAGATTTCAAGAAATAAACTATGACTAACTAAAAGATCTACGCCTCGGGACAATTACGACTATCATGGTGTGCAAATTGCTTACAAGTCCTACACAACCGTTTAGCCTTAGTTGCTTTCTCGGCAACCTTCTCTCTTATCGATTTCAATCGCTTCCCAGACCCTTTATTCTTAGCAATGTTAGGTGGCTGGACAACAACATCTGATGACTTTGGCGAGCCACAAAATGAATGGATAACACTTACCTTAGCAGTACTTGGGGTAACAGCATTGTTGCTATTGGTGGATATCTCACTATGAGCTTTCAATAATGTTGCCAACTCCACCAGGCGGTCGGTATTTCCACATGCACGGCCAACACAATTGTAGAACTCATTCCAAACTTGGGTGAGTGCAGAATTTGGATCCGTAACAACACTTATGTTGTCTCCCCTACACACCTCGCCATCATAGGCTCGAGTCCATCTTGCAACAATATATTGAGACGGAATGATGTCTACGTGGGAATCCTTTAATAAGACAAACACATGCCTGCACAACAACCGGGAATCCTTTAATAAGACAAACACATGCCTGCACAACAACCCAACCCTTTGAAACATTCGACATGTGCGCCTGCACAACAACCCAACCCTTTGAAACATTCGACATGTGCAATCAAATGACAGGTCAACATTCTTCGCGTACACATCAAATAATCCCCCATCACCATCTTCAACCACGAAGTGTATAGAATCGCCCTCAGCCATCTTAGATATGATTCGAGACGTGACACACCCCCCCTCAGCCATCTTAGATATGATTCGAGACGTGACACACCCCGCATAAATCTCCTCTTGCACATCATAGAAAATAGCTATGGTGTAAATAGTCGCGGTATGCCGCTCGATCTTCAACGGGGTTTTCATCTCTGGAAACTTGCTTTCACAATCTGCATTAAGCTTCGCTTGTTTATGCCGTTGGGTATCTATTGCCGCCTCGAATTGCAAGAAAAACTCCACTAAGCTAGCGTGTTGGCTAGTGTAACTCCCGAATACACTATTCTCTGCTTCTGACCGTGATGTAGTTCGTAATAACCCTCCCATGTAGACGTTGTGGAAATATGCAGGAATCCAAAATTCACGCACCTCAAACATTTGCTTGAACCATTTGTGTTCACTGAGCCCATAGTCCTCCATAATATGATGCCACCTAACCTCAAACTCTTCAATTTTAAGTTTCTCATTCCACACAACAGCATTCAATGCCCTACGAAACTCTTCGTTCTTTGCCAATGTTGACCCTACCTTCTCGCTAACCTTGGTCATGATATGCCACATGCAGAAACGATGGCGAGTTGATTCAAACACCTGTGCAACGGCACTCTTCATGGCAGGATCTTGATCGGTCACTGTCAACTGCGGCACATGCCCCATGCATTTCTTGAAATTCTCAAGCAGCCAGACATATGATTTTACATCTTCCTTAGATATTAACCCTATAGCGAATGTAATGCATTTCTTGTGATGGTCCACCCCAGTGAAAGGGACAAAAACCAGGCTATACCTGCTCATATCACATCAACGAACTAGGATTACGACTCATCAACATATTATGTCAGACACAACATTTTATTAACTATAACCTACCATTTAAGCATCACAAATGGATATATACCCACTGGAAAAAAAACAATCATGTCAACAGAATTCTGGCCGGAATGCGCATTCGTCTACACTTTGTACACACTACCCCGCTCGAATTCATTATCAATAAATTACACCTATTACGCTAATTAATATAGCCTACTTTGCACACACTACCCTCATGCATGCAAATAAATATAATGCACAGTCCCCACAGTATATATAATGCACTCACAATGCACCCCCTATCATTCTCAAATCCCTGGACGCACACTAAAGGTTAATTACAATGTCCCTACTAACACTATTTAACACAATCACTATGCACACAACTTCATAATACTGTACACAAGCAAGAAAAAATAAATAAATTACCTGTTCGTACTGTATGTAGCATCAAACGACATTGCATCTCCAAATCGTGCAAAGTTCCTTCTAGCCTCTGGATCCGCCCAAAACACCCGACATAAATGGTCATACTCATCTACATCGTACTCGAAGTACATCTTCGGGCACACCTCTTTTTTTTGTCGATACTTGGCAAGTATTAGATGCGCATCTCCCGTCTCAATATAAGCCAACAAATCACGTCTGAAATTACAAAAATCAACACTCGTTGCCCCTATTTTTGAATAATCACCCACCATTTCTTTATACAGTTTAAAAGATTTAATCGGCCCAATATTTGCCTTGGCACAATTGGTAATGAAAGTCTGATGGCCAAGGTCCAACTTCCGCTTCACTCTCAAAAACGTTTTTGACACCTCCGAACACATACAATGATTATGCCGCTCTTCTAACGAAAACACGACAAACCCCCCACTTCCTACCCGCTTAAACACAATCCGTGCATTACACCCCACCCTATTCGATGTCCTACGCCTAATAACATCTGTCCCGGTTTCACCACGCGATCCATCCACCCCAATACTTAAAATAGTTGGTTGCTTAAACCCCTCGTGGGAACACAACACGTACTTCATCAAAATCTTACCCTGCCTGTCCTTTTTTTCCGAGCTTCGACGTATATCAAACCCAACTTTTCCTGCATATTTTGCATAGAACTCAATAGCATTGTCCAAATTTAGGAACCACTGTCCAACCGACGGCTTAATTGAAGGATTGCAGACCGGAGTCCAATATTTTGTATTTCCTGGGGAAATTTGCATGTCACAACCTTCGGAACCACCAGTATGATTAGCATGCTCTGTAAAACAAAATAATGTCATCAAATTAATAAGTCTTGTAATACAAGTTTATCATATGCACTCAACAAAGAGAACACATGCACACACCCTAGTTGGACTTTGCATAGGTACACCGTATCAAAGCGATAACAAAAACTCACCGGTTGTTGAACCTTCCATCGTCGTTCAATCTCTTCGTCGCTGACTTGCTTAAATCGCTCTCTGACAGTGCCGCTAACTCCCGCCAACAGAACCAAGCTCTGAACGGTCGGAATATACAAAGGTGATGAACTCCTTTTATAATTAGATTTCCTATAATCACGCTAGAATATCACTAGAATAAGAAGAATATTTTGATTCTAATCATTTTGACAAAAATACCCCTACAGTTACACGGCTGATCAATTTATTTTTCATTCCTGAATACATCTCAACCATTGAATTCACATTAATTAATGGGTTGGATGAGTCCCTAGTTCTCAACTAAAGAATGGTTCCTACTTGAATACAAATCTCTCTCTCTCTCTCTCTCTCTCTCTATATATATATATATATATATATATATATATATATATGTTTGTAAACATGTTCGCGAACATTATTAAATGAACACTAAATGAGTTTGTTAACGAACACTACTAAACGAACACAAACGAGCTTGTTCACGAACAGTACTAAACAAACACAAACGAGCTTGTTCGCGAACACTTAGCAAACGAGCTTACTACTGTTCAGACTCTGTTCGTTTATGAACCGAGCTCTAAATTTTGTTTGTTAATGTTCGTTTACCTTAATAAATGAACATAAACGAACGCTTACCGAGCTCGAACACGAGTAGTTTGTCGAAAGCTCTGTTCGCTAACAACCCTACTGCCAAAGACCTTGTGGTCTAGTGGCACTCGGTGTCTTAGTTTACACTACTACATGAATGATGGGAGTGTATTCGCGTCTCAGTGGAGGCGACTGTTGACTCAATACTACATTGTAACAGAGTCATAGTAACTTTTTTTTAAGGATAATATTTAGTAGTGTTAATATATAAAATTTATATATTTAGAGCTTATATAAAAAATTTTATCAAACATGAAAAGTTAAATTTGAAAATTATAAGAAAATGTTAAATAAGATAAATTAAAAAAAAAAAGAGACTTGATTTGACCTCGTATTTAACAAAGAGGATTGTGATTCCAAACATAAGATTGAGTAGAATGGTCTAATGAGGAATATTATAGACAGTTGCATACCGGGAACAGAATGTGGTGGCTGACAGATTGACTAAACAAGTCGTTCGCGAGAGGATCGCGTGGATTGTTTGGAATGAACCTCCACTTAGCGTTACACAAGAAGTCTGGAATGACAAGGTTGGACTGTCGTGCAACCGACTGAACCGAGATGTCTCTATTGGGTGTCAATAACTTGCAGTAGTTATGCCGTGGACCCAGGTCCACCTTGTCCAAAAACGACGGTTTTTTTTTTTACATATTGGCCTGAAATATGGAACACAAACTCTACATTCACATACACTATACTCTACATTCACAATTTGTAAACTCTACATTTACACATTACAGGATTATATGCTTAGCAATTATATTACCACTGTTATGCATTTACACATTCAAAACTCTATATTCACAGGTCCTATATTCTACATTCACAACTTGAGAACTCCACATTCACACATTACAGGGTTACAAGTTGCTAGAACTTTAACTCTATTACAGATTCACACATGCATAATTCTACATTCACGATTTCTATACTCCATATTCACAATTTGAAACCTTCACATTCACACATTTCTGAGCAACTTTACATTCACACAACCATAAATCTACATTCACGATTTCTATACTCTACATTCACACTTTGAAACCTCTACATTCACACATTTTTGGACAACTCTATATTCAGCAATATGTTTACTATTTTTTTTTATAAACAAAAAAAGACAAAACGACGTAGTTTTGGGTCCAAAGCATAATTTGCGCCCCCCATCCCCCATCCCCCCTTATGTTTGTAAGTTGTAACATTAGTATTATGCTTTTTTTTTTTTTTTTATTATTTAAGTACATCTCCAAATCTTTTTTAATTTTTTAAAAGATATAGCCACTAAATCTAATGATATTTTATGAGATTTGCATAAATTAATTTGTAAGATTTATTCATAAGTAATTAATTATCTAATTTTGATTGTGAATTGTGAATTGCGAATGAAAAAAATGATTTTTTAAACCATATTTTGAATGAGGCAATTTTATAGCAAATTTAGAATATGAAAGAACATCAATGAGTACTATCTTATAATGTATTATGAACATTGTATTTTGATTTATCATATATTTTGTATTCCTATTATTTTATCTAATTAATGATGTTTCATAATTTGTCATGACTAGTTTTGATGATTTTAACTTACTTTAATTTTGTCCTACTCATTTATAATTCTGGCTCCACCCCTACTTATATTGATAATAATGTGATTTTAAATAAATTATATAAAGATATAGATGATAGTAGTTCATTGATGTATGAGCAAAATGCCAAAAGATAAACTTACTTTCCACATGACACCTAATCGGCGGCAAATTATTCTGTGGATTTGATTCCACCTTTAATAATGAATTTAGGTCTAAAATATACAATTTAATTACATGTGAGAGTGTTAACTGGAACACTGGTACCACTAGATCGTCTTTAGCTATTATTTATATATTAAATGTTCACAATCTATATACTGATTGTTCACAATTTAAATTGTAAATATTTAACATATAAATTATAATTAATTCACTTTACAAGGTGACCGGGATCCAGGGTATAACTATTGCTCATGGCGGCTTTGGATAGCTTACAAGAAAATAAACAAACTTGTCTGGGTTGGTTTTTGATTCTTGACAAGAAATGAAATGCCAATTAATTAATACCAATTTAACACGTCATGTTGCATGATCAACGTGGAAGTCAGTCTTTCATCTTTATTTACTTATTTAATTTTTATTAACGAAAACTTGTATGCACTATTTGATGGTGTGTATAATGGAAAACCTCACTCTTGTATAATAGTATTGTAAAAAATCAAACTTGTGACTTTTATGTACAAGAATTACGTACGCTCCATCCACTCACCCGTACTCATGGTTTCTGCTTTTAATTTTAAAAATTTCATTGTTGTGATAGAACCTAAGGTGGCGTTTGGTTGGTAAATTTTGTACCATATTATTGGATTTGATACTCATTATTACCATGTTTGTTTGTTTACTAATTTTGTACTTATCAAACTATTGGATTCAAATCCTTTAGTAATCATAAAAGTCATTACACTTTCCATTCCCTACGTACTTTTGAACAATGAAATAAAAAATGAGAAAGAAAATAAGAAAAAAGAAGTCATTGTCCCACGCCTAGTATGGGGCAATGTTCATCATTTATTTGGTTTAGGTGTGCATGTGTAGCTCATTTTGGCCTTGTGCTTTGCAAGGCTTTATGCCCAGTTTTTTAGGAAGGGTCACTTTTGGGCCCATGTATTAAACTCTGAGTTGAGGATGATATAAAATGTTTGGTTCTGTGAAATATATATATATATATATATATATATATATATATATATANATATATATATATATATATATATATATATATATATATATACACGCATATATGTATGTTATATGTATGTATGTTATATTTTTATATATTTTTATTTTTTATTTTAATTAATTAATTAATTAATTAATTATTTTGATTCTAATTCCAATTTACTACCCAACAACAAATTTTTTTTTTTTCAATTAAACCCATTATAAACCCTACGCATTTGATTTCAAATACGATTCCGATTCTAATGTTTGAACTAGACATGCATCCCAAGATTTTTTTAGGGGACAAAGCTAAACTAAAAATTAAGTAACTCATCAAAGTATTAAAATTAAATGACAAAGAGAGCTTATTACATGCTTGTGAACTAGATTATTATTGCTATAGTCCGAATGTAAAGTTGTGTAGTATATGATGGAGATATAGTCCTCATTTATAAGAATCGAATCATCATCTATCTCACATCTCAATTCTATCACATATGACGAACTCCAGACTAGCTAGCTGCAGCACACTTCGACTATAATTTGGATGCCTTGACCTACTACAACTCTATTCAAGATTCTCCCTAACAAATAAGACCTTGAATAGCTAAGTTGCCCTTCACTGGCCTTATATATATGGGTGATAGAAAACGAAAACAAAAGCCAATTCAAAAAATAACCAACCATTGATAATTGAATAATGTAAAGAATATTTCAACTATATGAGTTATTAAATTAAAAAAGTTTCAATTATTTTAGCCTTTTAGTTGATTATCAATATATTTTTTTATAAAATAAAATTGAACCAACTGAAAATTGAAGATAAGTCAATTATATTTTGAAAATTTTGGCTTAATCTCCATAATTATTATGATAAAATATTTTGATAAGTCTTCGTATCATCCGCTAGCCTTATTGATACCGTAAATTGGACCGGGGGTGAAAACTATGCTACGAATACGTATTTGGTGAACATACAAGTAGAAAGACGCTTAGTCGGTCAGTCGTTTGGACCGATCAGTCAGTCTGTCGGGTGAGGACCAAGCGGGCTAAGGGTATACTGTATTATGGAGAAGAAGACGAATACATGATGTAGTGTTACAATGTAATGAATACCACAAGTGGTATGATGTTGCAAAGTCGTGAATATTACAAGTGACTTTGTGTAACAATACATTGGATATGACAAGTGAGGGGAGGACCTTCCTATTTATACTAAGCAAGTCGGCTAAGCATTAAATGCTCCAGATACAAGTGGCTTGACGTGGCACACTCTTGTTGGTCTGATCAGGCGGTCGCTTTGCAGCTATAGATAGGTTGACTATCTAAGGCAATCGAACTATCATTCTCACACAACGCCAGTCTACTATAGATAGGTTGACTATCCTTACTCATGAGGAAGAGGAGATGAGTAGGATGGGATCGCTCCAACTCCTCATTGCCTTGGAAGCCCAAACAACACCGACAACTACGAGTAAGGGGCTAATGTACGTCGAAGCGTTGGTGAACGGGAAGCCAACTCAAGCTTTAGTGGATACTGGTGCTACACACAATTTCGTGACCGAGGAGGAGGCTAGAAGAGTCGGTCTTCGTTGGACGAAAGGGGAAGGTTGGCTCAAGGCCGCCAATGCGAGAGCTCAACCGCTTAACGGCGTAGCGCAAGGCGTAAGGCTACGCTTAGGCACTTGGGAGGGCCAAGTGAATTTTTCTGTAGAACCCATGGACGATTATAAGATCGTGCTTGGGATGGACTTTCTTCGACAAGCCACAGCCATCCCAATGCCATCGTTTAACACAGTGTGCATATTGGAGAAGGGGGCAACGTGCATGATCCCTATCACCAAAGGCCCTATAAAATGGGTGAGAGGAGCATCACATCTATTGGCCATGAGAGTTGTGGAATGGGTAAAAAAGGCTGATTCCCTAAGGTTACCAAAACGAGCATCACCTGTGGTGGCAAAGTCTTTTGATAAAGACATTGAAGGAGTGCGTACGTCAAAGGGGCTATCTGAGACCAAGGCAACATGGGAATGCAAAGAGGATCTCTGGCACGTCCAAGACGATTGGAGGCATACAAGGCGACGAGGGCGTCGCCGAAATAGGTGGGGGAGGATGTAACGCGCGGGGCCTTTTCCTACAAATTTCCGAGACGCATGGTACACCTTGCCGAGGTTTGCCACACTTTTCCGGACCTTTCTAGGAGTTGTACATAAGTTCCATAGTTGTTAGAATAATCTAGAATCATATACATAAGTGTAGAGGTAGTAGAGAACCATAGAATATTCTAGAATATTATGGAATCCTCAAGTGTAAAGATAGTTATGGAGGATTCTAGAGAATCAATATTAGCCGTAGGATTAAATAGATCTCCACCATCCATTGAGAAGGTGGAATAGGTATAAATACCCCTCATGGGGCCTCATTTGAAAACCATCCAACAATCCAACAAACCATTCAAGAGTGGAAGTAAAACTAGTTCCCTATAAAGTTCGAGTGTTTCCTTTAGCTTCTTGCCTAATTGATTTCCGTAGCTATCTCATCACTTATTTTGCATACTTTCCAAGGGAGGAACGAAGCTATATATGAATGGGCCTCTTCAAGCATGGGACCTGCCTTGAACCACCGTCGCAAATGACTTTGAGGCTTCTATATATATATATATATATATATATATATATATATATATATATATATATATATGTTTGAATGGGCCTCTTCAAGCATGGGACCTACCTTGAACCACCGTCACAAATGACCTTGAGGCTTCTAGAATATGCCTTACAGCTTCAGCTTCAACTTCTTATATATATATATATATATATATATATATATATATATATGAGCCTCTTCAAGCATGGGGCCCTACCTTGAACCACCGCCATGGTCAATCGGATCAGATACAAATTTTGGATGATTTCCAATTTCCGTAGCCCTGCCTACCACTGCATTTAGGGTTTAGGATTTAGGGTATAAGGTGGTTTTAGGGTTTAGTGTTTAGGTATGGGTTTAGGGTTTCGTATAAGGTAATTTTAGGATTTATGGTTTATGGTTTAGAGGTGGTTTTAGCATTTAAGGTGATCTTAGGGTTTAGGGTTTATCATATAGAGTGGTTTTAGGGTTTAGGGTTTTAGGCATTAGGGTTTAAGGGTTTAAGGTGAGTTTAGGGTTTAGGGTTTAGAGGTGATATGTTTAGGGTTTAAAATGGTTTTGGGTTTTAGTGTTTAAGTTGATTTTAGTGTTGTAGGTTTAAGGTTGGTATCTGTGGTTTTAGGGTTTAGGGATTATTAGGGTTTAGCGTATAAGGTGGTTTTAAGGTTTAAGGTTTAGAGGTGCTTTAAAGGTTTACAGTTTAGGATTTTGGGTTTAACTTAAGATGATTTTAGGGTTTAGTTTTGAGTTTATGGTTTAGGGTTTAATATGGTTTTATGGTTTAGGGTTTAGGTTTTAGGGTTGTTTTGGGTTTAGGGTTTATGGTTTAGGTTTAGGGTGACTATAGGGTTTTAAGATTTAAAATTTAGGGTTTAGAGGTGGTGAGTATAGGGTTTAGTTTTGGGTTTATTGTTTAGGATTTAGGGTTTAGGGTTTTAACATATAAGCACAATATATATATATATGGATGAGCATCTTCAAGCATTGGCCCTGCCTTGAACCACCGCCGCAAATGACCTTGAGGCTTCTAGAATTTGCCTTCCAACTTCAGTTTCAACTTCTTTTCTATGGATGAGCCTCTTCAAGCATGGGGCCCTACTACCTTGATCCACCGCCGCAAATGACCTTGAGACTTCTACAATATGCCTCCAGCTTCAGTTTCAACTTCTACAACTGGTAGATTGTCTTGATCGCCATGGTCAATCGGATTAGATCCAATTCTGGATGATTTCCAATTTTCGCAGCCCTGCCTACCACTACATTTAGGGTTTAGGATTTAGGGTATAAGGTGGTTTTAGGGTTTAGTGTCTGGGTATGGGGGTTTCGTATAAGGTTATTTTAGGATTTAGGGTTTATGGTTTAGAGGTGGTTTTAGCGTTTAAGGTGATCTTAGGGTTTAGAGTTGAGTGTCTAAGGTGGTTTTAGGGTTTAGGGTAATTTATAGGGTTTAAGGTTTTTTTGCTATTTAGGGTTTATGATGGTTTTAGGGTTTATAATTTAAGGTATAATATGGTTTTATGGTTTAGATTTTAGGTTTTAGGGTTGTTTTAGGTTTTAAGGTTTAGGGTTTAGAGGTGATTTAGGCTTTAGGGTTTAGAGGTGGTTTTATAATTTAGGGTTAAGGGTTGTTATAGGGTTTAGGGTTTAGTTTCGGGTTTAGGATTTATGATTTAGGGTTGAGGGTTTAGGGTTTAGCATATAAGGTGGTTTATGATTTTAGGACTTAGGGTTTAAAGGTAGTTCTAGTGTTTTAGTGTTTTGGGTTTAGGGTTTAAAATGGTTTTGGGGTTTAGAGTTTAGGGTTTAGTTTTGGATTAAGGGATTAGGGTATAAGGTGGTTTTAGGGTTTAGGGTTTAGAGTGAGTTTATGGTTTAGGGTTTAGTGTTTAGGGTGAGTATGGTTTAAGGTTTACAATGGTTTTGGGGTTTAGGGTTTAGGTTGATTTTAGGGTTTAAGGTTTAGTATATAAGGTGGTTTTAGAATTTTGATTTTAGGGTTTAGGGTTTATCATATAGAGTGGTTTTAGGGTTTAGGGTTTAGGGTTTTAGGCATTAGGGTTTAAGGTGAGTTTAAGGTTTAGGGTTTAAAATGGTTTTGGGGGTTTAGTGTTTAAGTTGATTTTAGTGTTTTGGGTTTAAGGTTGGTATATATGGTTTTAGGGTTTAGGGATTATTAGGGTTTAGCATATAAGGTGGTTTTAAGGTTTAAAGTGGTTTAGAGGTGCTTTAAAGGTTTACAGTTTAGGATTTTGGGTTTAACTTAAGATGATTTACGGGTTTAGTTTTGAGTTTATGGTTTAGGGTTTAATATGGTTTTATGGTTTAGGGTTTAGGTTTTAGGGGAATTTTGGGTTTAAGGTGACTATAGGGTTTTAGGATTTAAAATTTAGGGTTTAGAGGTGGCTTTAGGGATTAGTGTGATTTTAGGGTTTAGAGGTGGTTTTAAGGGTTAGGGTTTAGAGTGGTTTTAGGGATTAAGCTGAGTATAGGGTTTAGTTTTGGGTTTATTGTTTAGGGTTTAGCATATAAGGTGGTTTTAAGATTTAGGGTTTAGGGTGATTTCAAGTTTTAGGGTTAAGGGTTTAGAGTTGGTTTTAGTGTTTAGGGTTTAAGTTAATTTTAGGTTTAGGGTATAATTCTAGGTTCTTTTTTTCCATTATTTTTGAACTATGATGGTATTTGTATACAGGTAGTTCTGGGGAGAATTTAGAGGTGGTTTTAGGTTTAGGGTTTTAGGGTTTAGGGTTTAGAGGTGTTTTTAGGGTTTAGGGTGGTTTTTGGGTTTATAATTTTGCGTATAATGTGGTTTTTAGGGTTTAGAGGTGGTTTTAGTGTTTAGGGTTATTTTAGGTTTTAGGGTTTTGGGTATAAGGTTGTTTAGGTTTTAGGGTTTAGAGGTGGTTTTAGTGTTTGGTGTTGTTTTAGGTTTTAGGGATTAGGGTATAAGGTTGTTTTTATGTTTAGGGTTTGTTATATAAGGTAGTTATAGGATTTAGGGTTTATCATATAAAGTTGTTTTAGGGTTTAGGGTTTTGGACTTTAGGGTTTAGGGTTTACGGGTGGTTTTCAAGTTTATGGTTTTAGGGTTTAGGGGTGCTTTTAAGGTTTAGGGTTTAGGGTGAGTATAGGGTTTATGGTTTAGGGTTTAAGATTTAGGTTGTAAGGTTGTTTAGAGTTTAAGGTTTAGGGTTTAGCATATATAGTGGTTTTAGGCTTTAGGGTTTATGGTGGTTTTAGGGTTAAGGATGGTAGCGCTCTACATACTATGAATACAAAAGAACACAAGGTGAAACCATATAAGCATGTTAATATACTTACTATCTCACCAGTCAAATAGCATGAGCCACCTACGATCCCAAGGGCTACCAATTCCTACCTCATCAATCACATTTCATTAACGCATGTCAAGACGGATCACAAATAACCCCACCATTCTTCTTTTCTTGCTTACACAAGAATCTTTTGGTACTTTCTTCACACCAAAGGGTGGTTTTATGGATTAGGATTTAGAGTTTAGATTTAAGATGGTTTTAGGGTTTAGGGTGATTTTAGGGTTTAGGGTTTAAGGTTGTTTTAAGTTTTAGGATTTGGGGTTTAGGGTTTAGGGTTCAAAATGTTTTTAAGATTTAGTTTTGGGTTTTGAGTTGATCTAGTGTTTAGGATTTAGGGTATAATATGATTTTAGGATTTAGGGTTTGGGATTAGATTTAGGGTATAAAGTGGTTTTTGGTTTTAGGGTTTAGGGTTTAGAGGTGGTTTTGGGGATTAAAGTGATTTTAGGATTTAAGGTTTAGAGGTGATTTTAGGCTTTAGGGTTTAGAGGTAATTTTAGGGTTTAGGATTTAGAGATGGTTTTAGCATATAGGGTTTGGATGTTGTTTTAGGGTTTAAGGTGAGTTTAAGGTTTAGGGTTAGATATGGTTTTAGGGTTTAAGTTTTAAAGTTTAAGGTGATTTTAAGGTTTAGGATTATTTTAGGATTTAGAGGTAATTTTAGGGTTTGGGGTTTGGGGTTTGGGTTTAAAATGGTTTTGGTTTTACGGTTTAGTTTTGGGTTTTGGGTTCAAAATAGTTTTAAGGTTTAGGGTTTAAGATGATTTTAGGGTTTGGGATTTAGGGTTTGGGGTTGGTTTTAGGGTTTAGGCTTTAGAGGTGGTTTTGGGGATTAAGGTGATTTTAGGGTTTAGGGTGGTTTTAGGGTTAAGGGTGTAGGGTGGGTTCAAGGTTTAGGGTTGTTTTAGGTTTTAGGGTTTTGGGTTTAGATGTGATTTTAGGATTTTGGGTTTAGAGGTTGTTTTAGGGTTTAGGTTTTAAAATGGTTTTATGGTTTAGGGTTTAATATGATTTTAGAGTTTAGTTTAGGATTTAGAGTTTAAGGTAAAAGGTGGTTTTAGGGTTTAAGATTTATGGTATGAGGTGATTTTAGGGTTTAGAGTTTGTTTTAGGGATTAGGGTTTAAAATTTGGACTCGTTTGTTCCTTTACAAAAACACTCTTATATTTTACTTAAAAACATAATAAACTTTTGTTCCTCAACAAGAAGAGACGCTTATTATCCATATTTTAAAAATAATAATAATACTTTTTCTCTCTGCTACAGTATTCCACCGATATTCAACAGAATAGAATTTAATCGTCCACAAATAATCACAATATATTCCATCAACACAATCCATAATAAGAAATGCATGCAAAACACCATACACTAAAGACACTATTAAAATAAATAAGGTAAGAGGTAAAAACATACCTTTCCCAATATGCATCCGCACGATCAGTAATGTTATAAGTTTCGCCACATGAATATTATACTCTGCAAGGCTCAGTAGTTCACTTTGTTGAACTTCTGCTCCTCATCAGAGTAAATGACCTACAAAATGATTTAGGAGCCTTCTAGTTTATAATGATTCAGGGCTATACTTTAACAATACTAATAGAGCAACCGACCTTCCTACAAAATTCATACCCTTATCTCTCAGAATCAATACATAAATGACTTAAGAGCATTCAGCAATGATTGGAAAAGAGTAAAAATAAAAGGAGAGGTGCACAAGCAACTTGAAGGTATGAAGAAAAGTATTAAGGATATAGTACAAAATATCAAATTTATCAACTTATTGTATTTAACACAATTAGCAATCAAAATTTCTGTAACTACAACATACCCAACTAGTCAGCTCCTAAACAACCTGACTGATGTCACAGATAGAACATGACATAGCAACATGAACACTAACATGTTCAATGTTTGATGCATTTTCATATAATCCTTTGAAAACCTAGATTAGCAAACAAAACTCAGAATACTAGTATCACAAAATCAATTTCATTCCTTGTAAGGAGAATAACACACCTTTTGAGCCACAACCGAGGCTGCCTCATCTTGACTTTTACATCTGAGGATTATTTCTGGATCTTCAGCAATAGCACCCTATAAACAATACATTATAAGACATCAAAACTCAATAGTTTCTAAGAAGAGAATTCAACACCAAATTTTAAAAATAAAATAGCAGAGTGAATGATTATGACAAATAGCAACATCCTAGTTCATTATTGATCTATCCATTAAAGAGGCAGAAAAAGGATACCTGAAATTCTGTTTCCTTAGCTCCACAAGTCACCAGGATTTTCAAGCTGAGTTATACTACAAATGATCAAATTAAATAGAAGAGAAAAGGTAAAAGCAATTTCACCGTTCTTGCTTTTCTTCAAAGTATGCCAAGTTTGTGCATGTGCAGTGTTACAGTACTTGTCCAGTGCATCGCCTGTGGTCAACTGGTCAATGATGGCTCTGAAACACTACTTCCAAGATCCTCAGAGGATACTGTAGGATTCTGTGGCTGTAATTTCATTAAATGAAACATCAAACACCATAAGTCTCTTAAATATGCTAACATCCGGAATTTTCTTCAGTGAGCACTAGTTCCTGGAAAGAGACAATCCCAACTATATTACTAAAGATGATGTTAGAAAGCCCTGGCACATTAAAAGGATCATTGCATCAGATTATCCATTCTTCATCCTTCATTTTGTGTCCCATACTTCAAATAGATATCCATTAACAGGATAACTGTGGTTTTACTTATAGCTTCTTCATTGTTGATTAGCTGTTATATATGCAACTAAATACTATAAAACCAATATCTTTATCTCAAAATTAAAATTTAAAGATCTTTTAGAGTTAATTTATACTCCGTAACAATTTAACACTCTAAACACCAATTGTACCAAAGCACAGCAAGGTAATAAATTCATTTCTAATGATAAATTTATAAGATTTTAACTAAAAACACCAGAAATCAAATAATATGCAAAAGAACAAGAGAAAATCAAGGAATTTATAACACACTAGGTTTTGAGTACCTCGAGTTCGGAAATGATGTGCCACGACGAGAGAGACTCGAGGGCGGCGCCAGTAATGAGGTTCTGGCGAAGAGAAAACTTCTTGAGATTCGACATCGAGGGCGGCGCCAGTAATGAGGTTCTGGTGAAGACTGGCTGACTGGCTCCAGTTGTTTAATTTGTTGATTTTAAGGTGGTGTTCCAACGGTCGGCGCCAGTTTTAGTTTTTTTTTTTTTTTTTTTGAATACTATTGACCCTTTTACATGTAGTATCTGTCCATATACTTTCTCAACCTACTAAAGCCCAACAAAGTCAACAACGGTCGGCGCCAGTTTATGACAAATATATCAAATATTTATTACTGATATCATATGTTGTTGCATTTCTCGTGTTCTTTTATTTTCTTAAATTAAATCGTTTAATTTATTTTTGCACCACAAGTTAGCGTTAAATAAATAAACAAATAATATTCAATCGTGTTAAACTTAATAGCCGCGTCCGCCGCGTCCATTTAATTTTAATCATATGAATATTTATTAATCTACTCCCTCACTATCATACTTGTGAAAATAAAGATAACTTTTAACCACAATATTACAAATTTAATTTTTAAGATAAATTATAATGTGAATCATAAATATATTTTTAGTATATTAAAAATGTATCTTATGTTAGTGGTTCACATTACAATGTTGAATATAGTCTATAGTATAATGATTAGTATTCAAAAAAAATAGTATAATGATTAGATTCTCAGCGCGAATAGCTTATTAGCCTTATTAGTTTGAGTCGATTAGTTATAAGCAACACATATTATTTTTGTGGTTCTTTGCCAACTATGGTCACAATATGAAATTTATCCAATAACATTCTTGAGTAGTGACCACCGATTTCATTTGTCACACCGCGGTTGTTCATATCTTCCGTGAACAGAACTTTGTTGCTGATTTTTTAGCTACGCTTGCTGCGAACAGGAGGGAACCTTGCATTATCTTTGTTTCCCCACCCCCTGGTTGTGATACTCTTGTGTGTAATGATCAAATGAGAGTTGTGAGTGAACGTCTCATGCTGGAGACGGAGTAGGCTGTGTTGGCTTTTTTCTATCAGCCTGGGGTCCCCCCTCCCTTTTGTATTTTCCAAAAAAAAAAACATATTATGTATTTTATTAACTAAAGAAATATACAATCAAAAAAAAAAAACTAAAGAAATGTAATACTTTTAAGGAATAATACAATACTTTACATTTCGATTAAAAAGTGTTACATTTTCCATCAAAAGTATTATATTTTCCCTTATAAGTAAGGGACACATGTCAACATTACTTATTATGAAAAATGTAATACTTTTTCTCTTATAAGTAACAAAATTTGTATTCTTAATTAGTATTATATTTGAGCATATAAGTATGACATTTGCACATATAAGTATGACATTTGCATGGTGCTTCGACCCGACCCGACCCGTCTCACGAATAAGGATCCGTGAGACGGTCTCACACAAGTGTGACCCCAAAGTGCCACTCGATCAGTAGGATTCCAGTCGAGCACCCCGCAGTCAATAGGAACCCAGCAGAGTGCCACCTGGTTGCAACGCTCGTATTGAAAATTAAAGCCTAGAGATGGGGTAAAAACGCTCTAGGATTACTGGTGAGGTGGCCCAGCAGAGCTCCACCAGTCAGTCCGTCAGAGCCACCCGATCGGTCTGTTGCGTGAACCACTTTGCAAGTTGAAGGTCTTAGCTTACACTACAAATAAAGAAGACTCACTTGCGCCTACAGGAGGGGCCATAAACTTGAAAACAATAGAGGAAATCATTGATTTTTGTTTGTTTGTTTGTTGCATTTTTTATGACTGCAATTTCGATAATCTTCAATTCCATTTGTTCTTTTTTTTTCAGTATTACATCAATCGCTCGATATGCTTATTTTGCATGTTTTGAAGACCTCTATCGTGTTAAAATTCCTTCATCTCCTTCCTCTTGCAAAGAAGAAGTCAAGGTTGAGCTTGTAGCTTCCAATCTTCCAAACTTATGGCACTTCCATCATGGACATACTGTTGTTGGTGGCATAGAAACATATACACATGCATATAGTCGCAAAGGGTTTATTTTTTACTTTGATCCTAGTAGGTTCCCCCAATTACCTATAGAAAATCCTGACAGTCTCGACAAACCAATTGATTTTCAATCTATGGTGATACCTCGTGTGATTTGAGGAGATGATGACCGAATTTACCTACTCTCGAAGAACCATAGTTGCTATAAGCCTATACTCAAGGGGGCAATTCTGTTTCCAGTCTTTTGATTCCGTCAAAGATTGCTTTGAAACCCTTCCACCCCCTCCTTTCGCACTTGATCACACCTTAGATCGCTTCTTCACAGTGGGCCACTTTGTTCTTAGGAGATATCTATATTTGCTCATTAGTAATCCGCTGAGTTCCAAATACCCTAAGAGTGCCTTTACTTTCGACTTCAAATCCTCAAAATGGGAGGAGTGGTCTTTGCTAGCCCAATTGAAAGAAGGAAATTCCTCCTCCCTTTGGTCACAATGGTGACATAGGGCTTTCAGATGAATTTTCTGAAAAAATTCGGATTCTGGTTGCCTTTTGTTATACTGAGCTTTATGCATATTGTGTCAAGATTCATGCGGAAGGTGTTCTTGAGTTCATATCTTACCGGGCTATAAATGAAATTCGTGTGTTGGAAAAGATGGGCGTGGCTTAAAATGTGATCTGACACGACTAGCTGACCTGGGAGGTGGCAAATTTTGTGTGGTTACTGGTTCCGAGCGATACGGTAGATGTCTTAATCTACGTGTTCGAAATAAAGTTTGATCTTGAATATGGCATTCAATCCTTCCGAAGTAGAGTTGGAGCCTCCTCAGGAATCCTTTACTACAAGAAATTCCAGCCTGAGACTAATATTCAATCTTTTTGTATTGTGTAAGTACACCCCGGTCTCATTTTTCTGTTTCATATATGCTTCTACTCGTGTGATAAATATTCATTTGCTTACTTTTTATCTATTTATTTCCAGCTCCGCCCCTCCAGCAATTGAAGACCAAGACAGGGTGGAGAACACAACTAAAAGGGAGAGAAGTGGGGATGAAACCGTGCATAAGGCCAAGTTACGTTCCTCCGTTCTTTATGAGTGGTATTCTCCTATTTTGGGTGTTTAATGAACAAAACTGCAATCCATCCTATCTTCTTGGAGACTTCAATTCAATGGTATTAGCTTAGGTATTTTTAGGGGTTTTAAGTGAACAGAACTGCAACCTATCTTATCATCTTGGAGACTTCAATGGTAGCTTAGGTATTGTTATAAGTAGGAATTGTGTGTATGTTGATTTTTGTTGCATAAAATTACTGAATCTTTTGTTTCAGATGATAAGATGTTTTAGGTATTGACCCTAAAATATACCTTGATATTTCAAAATTTCATTCCTGCCCCTTGTTATTATTATATGTATTTGTGTATTTACTTGTAAGCTAGTGATCTTATCAAAATTGTTGTCTATTAAATCTGAACAAGTTGATTTAGTTGTCCTGTCCATGTTGAAACCACAAGTTTAGTTTTTTAACCAATTAATTGGGTTTATGGAACAAAGCTTATTAGATGCTGCTAATTACTCCCATCCATATCACTTTTACTTCCAACCTGCTTTCTCCATCCCAGACTTACCACACTACTTCTATATATGATAATTGTATGTAAACCTTAATTGGAAACTTGACTTCCAATTCTCTTCCTCACGTTTAAGGCAAGGCTTTACTGCTATATTAATATTAATCCTTAATTACTTATACTTACTTTTGGTAAACCCGATACTTGTCATTCTTTTGAAATTTATATTACTATATTACTGAAAAGAGTTAGTGAGTCAGTGCTATGTTACTATTCATCACTTGTCAATTGTGATTAGTAGTACTGTAAAAATTAATGGGCTGAAGCTCGGGGCTGGCAGACAAGCTCGTTCCTTGCGCACCAGATAGACCAAATGGTTACTGCTATTTTGCTCATGGTTTCTGTGTCAGCATTCTCCAAGCATGCTTCGATGAAGCTTGTGAAATTGACGGTTTGCGAGGAGCGAGGGATACCTGCAGCTGTCCAGACTCCGGAAACTACTGCGCAGTCGAGGAAAATGTGAGACACTGTCTCCTCTCCATTGCCGCATAGGGGCAATCGGGTTGCACCTCGACTCTTCTTCTTTGGAGAGTTGCACGGACCAGCAGGATTTCTTTATTAAGTATTATTTATTAGTGCATTACTTATTAATTAATTTAGTATTACTTTTATTTTATTAAGTTATTACTTAGAGTATTAGAGTATTATTAATACAGAGTATATTATAACATTAATGTTTAAATATTTAAGATTTATAATTAAAAAACAAAAAAAAAAAAACTTCCGGCCGACTAGGCGCCTGGCCGCGGAGGAGGCCGATTTCGGCCTTCCTCGACGCGGCCGGGCGCCACCTAGCGCCTAGGCGCAATTTCTGCAACCATGCTTTAAGATCAATTTACCAATATAAGATGGAATAATACCCTTTTTTAATTGGGGGATGGGGTTCTTAATTCAATGAGTAATTAAATCTCATAGTTGTGTTTTAAAAGTTGTCAACCAAACAATAACTATAATTTTGATTCTCATATGAATCAAACACACCTTTAGTCTTGCTAACTTATCTTTAAATGAGCCTAATGGAATGAAGGTCTGTATTTTTTATTATTATTATTTTTTTAATGAAGATATTAATGAAAACACAAAAAACAATTAGTATGCTTAATTGTTTAATTTTAAAATATTATAAAGTTTAGCTATCGTGTTTTTATTTTAAATTGACTTTGTGGTAATTGATAATTACTATTTAACTATTTATGGTACACTACTTTATGTATTACTCCGTAGTATAATATTTTAAATTGTTAAAAGAATTAATATTTAACATATTAAGAACAAATATTTGTGTGTGTATATATATTCTAAAATATTTACGCGTTTTCTGATATTTCATTTCTTATCACATTTTAAAATTGTCATATTCCTTTTTCATTTCCCATCCTACAGAGGTTGCCATGGTGGTATCGTTTATATATATATAATATATATAGTATATATATATATTAATATATATATACTATATATATATATATATATTATATATAATTTGTTGTTGGCGAAGTTATATTT
>NC_044920.1:21505591-21506354 GCF_003576645.1 Ipomoea triloba
GGTTCTTTGCCAACTATGGTCACAATATGAAATTTATCCAATAACATTCTTGAGTAGTGACCACCGATTTCATTTGTCACACCGCGGTTGTTCATATCGCGTGGATTGTTTGGAATGAACCTCCACTTAGCGTTACAATCGCGTGGATTGTTTGGAATGAACCTCCACTTAGCGTTACACAAGAAGTCTGGAATGACAAGGTTGGACTGTCGTGCAACCGACTGAACCGAGATGTCTCTATTGGGTGTCAATAACTTGCAGTAGTTATGCCGTGGACCCAGGTCCACCTTGTCCAAAAACGACGGTTTTTTTTTTTACATATTGGCCTGAAATATGGAACACAAACTCTACATTCACATACACTATACTCTACATTCACAATTTGTAAACTCTACATTTACACATTACAGGATTATATGCTTAGCAATTATATTACCACTGTTATGCATTTACACATTCAAAACTCTATATTCACAGGTCCTATATTCTACATTCACAACTTGAGAACTCCACATTCACACATTACAGGGTTACAAGTTGCTAGAACTTTAACTCTATTACAGATTCACACATGCATAATTCTACATTCACGATTTCTATACTCCATATTCACAATTTGAAACCTTCACATTCACACATTTCTGAGCAACTTTACATTCACACAACCATAAATCTACATTCACGATTTCTATACTCTACATTCACACTTTGAAACCTCTACATTCACACATTTTTGGACAACTCTATATTCAGCAATATGTTT
>NC_044920.1:21506379-21533106 GCF_003576645.1 Ipomoea triloba
GCTGACTGGCTCCAGTTGTTTAATTTGTTGATTTTAAGGTGGTGTTCCAACGGTCGCGCCAGTTTTAGTTTTTTTTTTTTTTTTTTGAATACTATTGACCCTTTTACATGTATTCTGTCCATATACTTTCTCAACCTACTAAAGCCCAACAAAGTCAACAACGGTCGGCGCCAGTTTATGACAAATATATCAAATATTTATTACTGATATCATATGTTGTTGCATTTCTCGTGTTCTTTTATTTTCTTAAATTAAATCGTTAATTTATTTTTGCACCACAAGTTAGCGTTAAATAAATAAACAAATAATATTCAATCGTGTTAAACTTAATAGCCGCGTCCCGCGTCCATCATTAATTTTAATCATATGAATATTATATTAATCTACTCCCTCACTATCATACTTGTGAAAATAAAGATAACTTTTAACCACAATATTACAAATTTAATTTTTAAGATAAATTATAATGTGAATCATAAATATATTTTTAGTATATTAAAAATGTATCTTATGTTAGTGGTTCACATTACAATGTTGAATATAGTCTATAGTATAATGATTAGTATTCAAAAAAAAAATAGTATAATGATTAGATTCTCAGCGCGAATAGCTTATTAGCCTTATTAGTTTGAGTCGATTAGTTATAAGCAACACATATTATTTTTGTGGTTCTTTGCCAACTATGGTCACAATATGAAATTTATCCAATAACATTCTTGAGTAGTGACCACCGATTTCATTTGTCACACGCGGTTGTTCATATCTTCCGTGAACAGAACTTTGTTGCTGATTTTTAGCTACGCTTGCTGCGAACAGGAGGGAACCTTGCATTATCTTTGTTTCCCCACCCCTGGTTGTGATACTCTTGTGTGTAATGATCAAATGAGAGTTGTGAGTGAAACGTCTCATGCTGGAGACGGAGTAGGCTGTGTTGGCTTTTTTCTATCAGCCTGGGGTCCCCCTCCCTTTTTGTATTTCCCAAAAAAAAAACATATTATGTATTTTATTAACTAAAGAAATATACATCAAAAAAAAAACTAAAGAAATATAACTTCGCCAACAACAAATTATATATATATATATATATATATATATATATATATATATATATATATATATATATATATATATATATATATATATTTTACGATACCACCATGGCAACCTCTGTAGGATGGGAAATGAAAAAAAGGAATATGACAATTTTAAAATGTGATAAGAAATGAAATATCAGAAAACGCGTAAATATTTTAGAATATATATACACACACAAATATTTGTTCTTAATATGTTTAAATATTAATTCTTTTAACAATTTAAAATATTATACTACGGAGTAATACATAAAAGTAGTGTACCATAAATAGTTAAATAGTAATTATCAATTACCACAAAGTCAATTTAAAATAAAAACACGATAGCTAAACTTTATAATATTTTAAAATTAAACAATTAAGCATACTAATTGTTTTTTGTGTTTTCATTAATATCTTCATTAAAAAAATAATAATAATAAAAAATACAGACCTTCATTCCATTAGGCTCATTTAAAGATAAGTTAGCAAGACTAAAGGTGTGTTTGATTCATATGAGAATCAAAATTATAGTTATTGTTTGGTTGACAACTTTTAAAACACAACTATGAGATTTAATTACTCATTGAATTAAGAACCCCATCCCCCAATTAAAAAAGGGTATTATTCCATCTTATATTGGTAAATTGATCTTAAAGCATGGTTGCAGAAATTGCGCCTAGGCGCTAGGTGGCGCCCGGCCGCGTCGAGGAAGGCCGAAATCGGCCTCCTCCGCGGCCAGGCGCCTAGTCGGCCGGAAGTTTTTTTTTTTTTGTTTTTTAATTATAAATCTTAAATATTTAAACTATTAATGTTATAATATACTCTGTATTAATAATACTCTAATACTCTAAGTAATAACTTAATAAAATAATAAGTAATAACTAAATTAAATTAATAAGTAATGCACTAATAAATAATACTTAATAAAGAAATCCTGCTGGTCCGTGCAACTCTCCAAAGAAGAAGAGTCGAGGTGCAACCCGATTGCCCCCTATGCGGCAATGGAGAGGAGACAGTGTCTCACATTTTCCTCGACTGCGCAGTAGTTTCCGGAGTCTGGACAGCTGCAGGTATCCCTCGCTCCTCGCAAACCGTCAATTTCACAAGCTTCATCGAAGCATGCTTGGAGAATGCTGACACAGAAACCATGAGCAAAATAGCAGTAACCATTTGGTCTATCTGGTGCGCAAGGAACGAGCTTGTCTGCCAGCCCCCGAGCTTCAGCCCATTAATTTTTACAGTACTACTAATCACAATTGACAAGTGATGAATAGTAACATAGCACTGACTCACTAACTCTTTTCAGTAATATAGTAATATAAATTTCAAAAGAATGACAAGTATCGGGTTTACCAAAAGTAAGTATAAGTAATTAAGGATTAATATTAATATAGCAGTAAAGCCTTGCCTTAAACGTGAGGAAGAGAATTGGAAGTCAAGTTTCCAATTAAGGTTTACATACAATTATCATATATAGAAGTAGTGTGGTAAGTCTGGGATGGAGAAAGCAGGTTGGAAGTAAAAGTGATATGGATGGGAGTAATTAGCAGCATCTAATAAGCTTTGTTCCATAAACCCAATTAATTGGTTAAAAAACTAAACTTGTGGTTTCAACATGGACAGGACAACTAAATCAACTTGTTCAGATTTAATAGACAACAATTTTGATAAGATCACTAGCTTACAAGTAAATACACAAATACATATAATAATAACAAGGGGCAGGAATGAAATTTTGAAATATCAAGGTATATTTTAGGGTCAATACCTAAAACATCTTATCATCTGAAACAAAAGATTCAGTAATTTTATGCAACCAAAATCAACATACACACAATTCCTACTTATAACAATACCTAAGCTACCATTGAAGTCTCCAAGATGATAAGATAGGTTGCAGTTCTGTTCACTTAAACACCCTAAAAAATACCTAAGCTAATACCATTGAATTGAAGTCTCCAAGAAGATAGGATGGATTGCAGTTTTGTTCATTAAACACCCAAAATAGGAGAATACCACTCATAAAGAACGGAGGAACGTAACTTGGCCTTATGCACGGTTTCATCCCCACTTCTCTCCCTTTTAGTTGTGTTCTCCACCCTGTCTTGGTCTTCAATTGCTGGAGGGGCGGAGCTGGAAATAAATAGATAAAAAGTAAGCAAATGAATATTTATCACACGAGTAGAAGCATATATGAAACAGAAAAATGAGACCGGGGTGTACTTACACAATACAAAAAGATTGAATATTAGTCTCAGGCTGGAATTTCTTGTAGTAAAGGATTCCTGAGGAGGCTCCAACTCTACTTCGGAAGGATTGAATGCCATATTCAAGATCAAACTTTATTTCGAACACGTAGATTAAGACATCTACCGTATCGCTCGGAACCAGTAACCACACAAAATTTGCCACCTCCCAGGTCAGCTAGTCGTGTCAGATCACATTTTAAGCCACGCCCATCTTTTCCAACACAACGAATTTCATTTATAGCCCGGTAAGATATGAACTCAAGAACACCTTCCGCATGAATCTTGACACAATATGCATAAAGCTCAGTATAACAAAAGGCAACCAGAATCCGAATTTTTTCAGAAAATTCATCTGAAAGCCCTATGTCACCATTGTGACCAAAGGGAGGAGGAATTTCCTTCTCTTCAAATTGGGCTAGCAAAGACCACTCCTCCCATTTTGAGGATTTGAAGTCGAAAGTAAAGGCACTCTTAGGGTATTTGGAACTCAGCGGATTACTAATGAGCAAATATAGATATCTCCTAAGAACAAAGTGGCCCACTGTGAAGAAGCGATCTAAGGTGTGATCAAGTGCGAAAGGAGGGGGTGGAAGGGTTTCAAAGCAATCTTTGACGGAATCAAAAGACTGGAAACAGAATTGCCCCTTGAGTATAGGCTTATAGCAACTATGGTTCTTCGAGAGTAGGTAAATTCGGTCATCATCTCCTCAAATCACACGAGGTATCACCATAGATTGAAAATCAATTGGTTTGTCGAGACTGTCAGGATTTTCTATAGGTAATTGGGGGAACCTACTAGGATCAAAGTAAAAAATAAACCTCTTGCGACTATATGCATGTGTATATGTTTCTATGCCACCAACAGCATACAGTATGTCCATGATGGAAGAGTGCCATAAAGTTTGGAAGATTGGAAGCTACAAGCTCAACCTTGACTTCTTCTTTGCAAGAGGAAGGAGATGAAGGAATTTTAACACGATAGAGGTCTTCAAAACATGCAAAATAAGCATATCGAGCGATTGATGTAATACTGAAAAAAAAAGAACAAATGGAATTGAAGATTATCGAAATTGCAGTCATAAAAAATGCAAACAAACAAACAAACAAAAATCAATGATTTCCTCTATTGTTTTCAAGTTTATGGCCCCTCCTGTAGGCGCAAGTGAGTCTTCTTTATTTGTAGTGTAAGCTAAGACCTTCAACTTGCAAAGTGGTTCACGCAACAGACCGATCGGGTGGCTCTGACGGACTGACTGGTGGAGCTCTGCTGGGCCACCTCACCAGTAATCCTAGAGCGTTTTTACCCATCTCTAGGCTTTAATTTTCAATACGAGCGTTGCAACCAGGTGGCACTCTGCTGGGTTCCTATTGACTGCGGGGTGCTCGACTGGAATCCTACTGATCGAGTGGCACTTTGGGGTCACACTTGTGTGAGACCGTCTCACGGATCCTTATTCGTGAGACGGGTCGGGTCGGGTCGAAGCACCATGCAAATGTCATACTTATATGTGCAAATGTCATACTTATATGCTCAAATATAATACTAATTAAGAATACAAATTTTGTTACTTATAAGAGAAAAAGTATTACATTTTTCATAATAAGTAATGTTGACATGTGTCCCTTACTTATAAGGGAAAATATAATACTTTTGATGGAAAATGTAACACTTTTTAATCGAAATGTAAAAGTATTGTATTATTCCTTAAAAGTATTACATTTACCCTTATAAGTAGCAAAAATTTTATCCCCAATTAGTATTACATTTGAGCATATAAGTATGACATTTGTGCGTATAAGTATTACAACTCATCTTGGCCCGATCCGTCTCACGGTGAGACCGTCTCACACAAGTTTTTGCCGGCACTTTGCTAGAATCCTACTTTTTTTTTTTTAAACTTATTTGACCGAGTGGTAAAATATATAGTTAGCTTATCAGTCAATTTTAGCTTATTTGACCACTATTAGTTGGTTAACTTGGTTAAAAAATCAATATAAATGTTTGGGTTCAATTCCCACAAGTGACGAATCCCCTTGGGCCAGCTCCTGTGCCTCCCGGAGCGAACGTGAGTGGACCCCGGACACCCTGTAAATTTACCAAAAAAAAAAAAACTAATTTACTAAATACTTTTTTACAATCAACTAATGTTATTAACTAGTTATACTTTTTTTTTTTTTTTTTTGAATACAACTAGCCCTATTACATTGTAGTATCTTCCATATACTCTCTCAACCTGTTGAAACACAAAGGGTTAGTATCGCCTCCACTAAGGCTCGAACTCATGACCTCCCAAATGGGAGAGCTACTATATGCCATCTGAGCACAAGGTACTTGACAACTAGTTATACTTTGTAACCCAATCTACTAACAACTATCAACTAATCATTATCAACTAACCATCATTTACCGAACAGAACCTCGATGTATGAGCAAAATGCCAAAAGATAAACTTATTTTCCACATGACACCGGCCCATGGGCGGCTTTGGCAGGAAATGATTGCAAAAAAATGTTCATTCCTCTAGAAGTGCTATTAGAGGAAAGTGAAATTGTCCTATTAATCCGCAATGGATAGCTTATTATGACTCTCTCTCCTACTATTTCATACATTTCATGAACCATGATCTACATATTTGTGTGAATTATAAATAAAAAATATACAAATAATATACATTTAGTATATTAAAAATATAATTTTTGTTTCTTCGAAAACTATAATTTTTGTTATGATGCACACAACACTCTGTGGACCATGATCTACACAATAATTTGCAACTACCAATCATTATTCCATGGACCATGGTCTATACATTTGTATGAATCATAAATAAAAAAGTACATTTTAATATACTAAAGGTACATTATTGTATACGTAAAGTACATTATTTGAAAGTACATAATTTTTATATATTATCACATCATGTACATTTAGTACACAAATAATATACTTTTAATATATTAACAATATATATTACATTTATGATCCATACAGTTATGTGGACCATGACCCACACAATAATTTGTCCTAGCCTCCCTATGATTTCTCTATTCCAATCTCATGTGATTATTTCATTAAATACATCTTTGTAATTTGTTTCTTTAAATTTATTTCATTTAATACAATTTATATAGTTCTCATATGTATCATACAACAGTAGCCAAAATTGGGTTTGCACGTGAATTAGAGAAACAATTCAATTAGGTTGTTTGAGTAGGACCGAATTCAGCAAACAATTGTTGAAATCATGCAACGAGGCAGTAATGGATTGCAGAGCCTCAGATTTTAGGGCGTGAAAGATGTGCAATAGTACATGATCTCAAGATTTTGGGAACTTTTAGTAGCTTGATCCAATAGTTAGTATATGTATTTGTGATTATATTGGCTCAGAATTAATTAAGTTTTTATGACTGGTCTAAATTCTACTACGTATTATTCAAAAAAAAAAAAGAAGCTATTTCGTAATATTCACGCGAATCACTTTTCTTCAATTCACAATTTAATTCACAATTTTATTTATATTTTGTAGAGCTTCACTTATTTATCAACACATGGCCATGCAAATAAAAAAATCGGCCTTGATGGATAGAGTCGTGGTAGTTCGCATTGAAGTCAGCAGCGTGGCAGACAGTTCTCATCTAGCATACAAGAAAATAAACAAACTTTTGGTATATGATTCTTGACAAGAAATGAAATGCCAATTAATTAATACCAATTTAACACGTCGACACAATATTGCATGCTCAACGTAGAAGTTAGTCTTTCATCTTTATTTATTTATTTATTTTTTTGATTAACGAAAACTTACCGGCATTAATTATTTGATGGTGTATAATGTAAAACCTCGCTATTATGTAAAATAGGATTGTAAAATATCAAATTCGTGACTTTTATGTATTCGAATCACGCTCCATCCACTCATTAGTTTCTGTTTTTAATTTTAAAAAATTTCATTATTGTGATAGAACCTAAGGTGGCGTTTAATTGGTTTGTAAATTTTGTACCATATTATCGGATTTGATACTCATTAAGTCATTATTATGTTTGTTTGTTCACTTTTGTTATCAAACTATTTGATTCAAATCCATCGTAGTACTCATAAAACTCATTACACTTTCCATTCCCCCCTACATACTTTTGAACCATAAAAAAAAAAAAAGTCATTCATTATGAAACTTTAATATATATATATATATATATATTGTATGTATATATGTCATATTTTTATTTTTTATTTAAATTAATTAACTATTTTTATTCTAATTCCAATTTACTACTCAACAAAGAAACATTTTATTTTTATTTTCAATTAAACCCATTATAAATCCTACATATTTGATTTTAATTACGATTCCAATTCTAATGTTTGAGCCCTAGATTTTTTTTTTTGGACAAAGCTAAACTAAAAATTAATTAACTCATAGTATTAGGATTAAGATTTAATGACAAAGAGTGCTTAGAGCATCCACATCACTGGATTTAATATGATTTTTGCACAATTTTTTATAAAGCTAATCCTAGGTGGAAGAGAGGAAGTAAGGGGAGAGAATGAAAAAACACCTCCTTACAAAGTATTGGGTTTTGGCAGATTTCTGGGACCCACCAAAGCAATTGATTTTTGCAAAATCACGCGTGAAGGCCAACATGCGCCCAGCCGGGTGGGTGCAGTGTACACGCCCGTTGGGCGTGTTAATGAGGTATCTAAATTTTTTTTTAAATATTATTTTAATATTTTTTTTTTGTTTTTCAGCTTTGTTTTATTTTTTTTCCTTTTCCATCTCATATTTCCTTTCTTAATCACACCTAAAAAAACTCGTCAAAAACTTTAAAAAAAAATCAATTGATATAGATGCTCTTATTTGTTATTACATGCTTGTGAACTAGATTATTATTGCTATAGCCCGAATGTAATGTTGTGTAGTATATGATGGATATATAGAGAAATGAATCATTATCTATCTCAGATCTCAATTCTATCACATATGACTAACTCTAGACTATCTGCAACAGTGCAACACACTTCGATTATAATTTGGATGCTTTGACGTACTACAACTCTATTCAAGATTCTCCTTAACCACTGTTGTAAAAATCCCCGCATATGCCGAATAGGCACCCGCCTAGGCGTTAGGCGCTCCTAGACCGAGGCGAATTGCTACTTAGGCGTCCGTCTAGGTGGCCGACCGCCTAGGAGGCCGCTTAGTGCCTAACTCGGCCGACTAGGCCAAATTCGACCGTGTTAACTCGCCCAACTCGGCAGAGTTAGCAGAGTTAACTTGAGCGAGTCGTCTTGTTAATTTTATTATTATATATATATAATATAATATAATATAATATATGACATACACCCATATACATGAATTAATTTTTTGTTTTTATAGGTCGCCGCCTAAAACCGCCTAGGCACCACCTAGACCGCTTAGGTGCTAGGCTCTAATCTACCGCCTGATTAGCGCCTAGCGCCTACTACAACCACGTCCTTAACAAACAAGCTAAGACCTTGAATAGCTAACTCAGTTGCCCTTCACTGGCCAACTGAAAATTGAAGATAAGTCAATTCTATATTGAAAAAACATAATATTGAAAATTTTGGGTTAATCCATAATTATTATTGATATAATATTTTGATAAGTCTTCATATCATCAGCTAGCGTTATTGATAGCGTAAATTGGACCGGGGGTCAAAACTATGCTACGAATATGTATTTGGTGAACAAGTAGAAAGATGCTTAGTCAATCAGTCGGTCGATCGGACCGGTCAATCTGTCTGCTGGGTGAGGACCGAGCGGGCTAAGGCTATACTGTATTATGGAGAAGAAGACGAATACAAGTGATATAGTGTTACAATGTAGTGAATACCGCAGGTGGTGTGATGTTGCAAGGTCGTGAATATGACAAGTGAGTTTGTGTAACAATACATTGGATATGACAAGTGAGGAGATGACCTTCCTATTTATACTAAGAAAGTCGATTAAGCATTAAATGTTTCAGATGCAAGTGGCTTGACGTGACACACTCTTGTTGGTTTGGTCAGTCGATCGATCGCTTTGCAGCTATACGCAGGTTGACTATTATATCCGAGGTAATAGAGCCATCATTCTCGCACAACGTCAGCCGCCCCTCCTACAGGGGCAAGTGGGTCTTCTTTACTTGTAACATAAGCTAAGACCTTCAACTTGTAAAGTGGTTCATGCAATAGACTGACCGAGTGGCGCTACACTAGAATCTTACTAACTGAGTGACACTCTATTGGAATCCTACTGACTGAGTGTCACTCCGCTGGGATCCTACGGACTGGGTAGAACTCTGCTGGTATACGACTGAGTGGCACTTTGCTGAGATACGATCGAGTCGCAATCTACTAGGCGATCCTGCAGACAGTCCACATGTGTATTTACCAATCACTTATAATAATTATAATCGTACCTTTATGAATATAATTTGCCACCCCGAATTTTATATTCATCTCTATTACAGAGAAACATAATAATATTAATTGGAGCCACAAAATGGTAAATTTTAAATAACAGAATTCATTAAAGATCAGACAACTCTCACCATAAGTTATAAGATATTTAATTAATTATTACTAACAATTTGTGGTAATCAGAACTAATTTCTTTCCATTAATTAAAGATCCTATTCAAGTTTTCTGAAATAGAACAGTAAATTAAGATCACTTTCACTAATAAATTTTAACAAATATCTCATGGAGCAAAATAATTTAGTTAATTATTTAGTTCCCAAAAAAAAGAGTACGAAACATTTTATTAAGGAGTTAATTTCATCATCCAAAGAATCAAAGCTAAACCAATAGAAAAAAACAATTGCAGCTGCCAGCTTGCCCCTACGATCATTTCATACAGTAGAAGATATACTTTTTTCTTTGAGTACTACTGACTCTGTAGTATCTGTTCATAACTACTTTCTCAACTTACTGAAGCACAAAGAGTCAACAGTTGCCTCCACTAAGGCTCAAAAGTCGAACCCACTCCATCATACATGTGAGAGTGTAAACCAGGACACCGGGTGCCACTAGACCACAAGGTCTTTAGCAGTAGAAGATATATACTTAAACATGCCATTTTACAATATTGTAGATTTCATGCTGTCGGTTATGAACAACCCACCGTAACCTACCGAAATATTTTATAGGAAAAATGTGATTTTAATTTCTAAATTATTTTAGTCCTAGTCTTTTACATTTATTGAATATACCCTTATATTTTTTTTTTAATAACAAGAAGTTGTGTTTTTCATTCGTGTATCATTCAGACATGTCAACCAGAGGGTTTTGTAGAAAATGATATTTCATTCTAATAAAGACTTTAACAGCCAATTTGGTTGGAGAAAATTACAATTCCACTTCCACCTAATTCTCACATAAATCCAAAAGCAAGTAAATTCTTTTGTTTGGTTGGAGGGAATTGCAATTCTGCGGAGTTACAATTCCTTCATTTACTAGAGTTTAAATCTGCTACTAGTTTATGTCTATCTCTCATTGTTTTGGCGAGTTTCTTTCTCTCGTTTTATTGGCGAGTTCATTTTTCATAAAGTGTGAAACGATTTATTTGGTCATGTCGTATGTGAATATTATCCTGGACACCGAAGATGACAATGTAGAAGAGACTCCTCTGAACTATGACATGCAGTTCAACTCGATGGAGATATTATTGTCAATGAAAAGAAGAACGAAATTTGATACCCAGGTGATATGCATCAACATCAAAGAAGCTTTAAGTTCTTTCAACGATTACAGCATCAAATTTGTGAAACAGTCCGCAAAACAAGTTTTATGTAACATTGCTAGAAAAGTTTTCAATGTCTCACTGTAGAGAATATTTAATTGTTCCATTGATCTTCATTGTACACATTTCAACTTATTATGATTAATGAATTAACTTCGTACTTAAAGAAAAAATCACATACCCCTTTCGGTATTTCAATTATGCATTGCTTGGGAAGGAAAAAGATAGAATTGAGACATAATTAATTAATTACCCTTTACTTTTTTATCCTAAAAAAGGAGTTAATTCTATTTTTGGTCCTAGATTTATAGGTGACAATCCACTTTTAGTCTTTTTTTTTTATTTATTAAAACATCCCAATTTGGTCCTAGTATTATTGTGGTATGACCAATTTTGGTCCTCCATCAACAAAATCGTTGAAATATCGTTAAATACAAAGACATTTCAATCTTTTCTATACATAGTATGTTAAACCACTATATTTTTTATGTTTATTTTTTTTGAAAAGATTCATAATTGAAGATCGAAATGTCCTTGTATTTAACGATATTTAAACTGATTTGTTGATAAAGGACAAAAAATGATCATATCACAATAATACTAGGACCAAAAGTTGATGCTCTAATAAAAAAGGACTAAAAGTGGATTGACTCATATAAATATAGGACCAAAAATGAAATTAACTCCTAAAAAAGATACCATTAATACAAACTTACCCTTCAATGATATTTTTTTTAATGTAAGCAAAAAAAGAAGAAGCTTAATTAATATTTTATTATATTTGCACGTGCGATGTACAAAATTAATTTGCTATAATATTTTAAAAATATTTGGATCGATATATAATTATATAAATTATAACATCAAATATTATATAGTGTCATTGAAAAGATGGTTTGGATCGATTATCTTTTGTGATGTTAACCTTACTTGAATTCGACCAAATAAATGTTGAATTAATAGCTAATGTGTAGATGTAAGCATCCAGTGTTGAAATTTTGGAATTTTATATATCATTGTTTAGGATTTGTATAACCTGGGCAAATGTGTTCTTTGAAAAAAAAACATAATATCAACGGTTCGAATTACACATTATTGAAAACTTCTTCGTAGACGACATTGGTAGTAGTAACAGAATCTTGTCCATACTCGTCTAGAGCTAACACCTCCCGACCATCAAAATGGGTGACTCGGGAAAAAATCACTACATTGACGCGTGATTAAACACCAATTTTTTCAGCAATAACCCAACATGAGTTTGTGTTTGACTTTGGCTTTTGTTGATAGTCATGGCATATGCGAGCATCAATGAGAATTGTTTACGTTAGAACTTGAAGGACAATCTAGTAACAGAAGGAGTGAGAGACATTCGGGGGATAAGAACTTTGGTTCCTTCATGTATGTGTCCCATTAACTATTCTTGCTTCGACAATGTGATATGCCAATTTTGTGACGATGAGACGCGTACCGTTGCAAAGACCAAGAGAGTGGTTTATGTTCCACAATAACATAACAGGTGCACCAACCTTTAATGTCATGGTATTCAGCATCATCCTATGGGTCTGGTATTTCATCTAAAGTCAGGGCGTCAATTTTGTTCGCATAATTTTCCCTATTCATTCTTTTGGCAAATAGCAAAATGTGCGTGTGAGTGAATACTCTTATTTGAAATTCAATCGTGTAGTCATAAATATGTTATTAATTATAAATACATAATCTAATTTTCATTTTGGATCAAGATTCACAATATGAGGTGAACCCAGATGCATGTTATAACAATGTGGGGTGGGGTGGGATGGGGTAGGGGGGAAGATTGTTTGAATGTTAATGTGATATCATTGGGGGCTTAGTCCAGAAGAGTACAACTTTAATTTAATGTGATTTTCATTTCTTGAGTTGCTCTTTTATTTTCAATTTGAAACTTTTGACGTAAACAACAACAACAATAATAACAAAAGAAAAAGAAGAAAAATACTATATTATAGATCCATACTTGTTTATCTTGTGTGATTTTGATTAAAGTTTAAATTTGTTGTTGTAACTTAAGGAGGAATGCAGGCTTGCCATTGACATATTTCAGTCAGCACTTAATATTGGGAATACTTGTAGCATCATGAAACCAAGGGAATACATGTTGCATCATGTAACCAACGTCAAAGTACTTATGTGCTTGAGTATTATGGAGTATTAAAAGTAAAACTTTCATACCAATAGCAACGAGTTCGATTCTCTTGTTAACATTATTCTTTCAGTCAAATCAATTTATATTATTTCATGTTTAGTTTGTAGACTATCACTGCACACAAAAAAAAGTCTGAAATGCATAATTATATTTACATATTTATAATTGTTTAAAACAACATGTCATTGTATTGAAAAAACGAAAAGCAAAAGCCATCATTAAGAGAAATAAATGTTTGATATATGTATCATCGCAACATATATATCCGATTATTTTGCTTTAGACTGTATCATCGCAACATATATATCCGATTATTTTGCTTTAGACTCCATCATCGCAACATATATATCCGATTATTTTGCTTTAGACTCCAAGCTAACTTAATATATATCCGATTATTTTGCTTTAGACTCCAAGCTAACTTAAGCGACTATATCTAAAAACTAATAAGTGTGAATGAAAGTTATATTTTTTTTATTTTTTTTTATTTTTTCACTAATAAAAAATAACCCAACCATTATAACTTTCGTTATCTTTTTTAGCTATTGTTGCCATACACATGCATCATGTCAATCATATATTTTCTTATATTCTTCAATGGTAATGATATATAGACATTATATATATTAGAATACTATATAAGTTATTTCCTAAATTATAAATATCAAATCTATAAAAATGGTTTACATTATTATTATTTACAATAATATAAATATCTAAAATCTAAATAATTTAAAACTTTAATATAAAGTACAACTGTGGATGTATACTATATAAGTTATTTCCTAAATTATAAATATCAAATCTATAAAAATGGTTTACATTATTATTATTTACAATAATATAAATATCTAAAATCTAAATAATTTAAAACTTTAATATAAAGTACAACTGTGGATGTATACTATATAAGTTATTTCCTAAATTATAAATATCAAATCTAATACTATATAAGTTATTTCCTAAATTATAAATATCAAATCTATAAAAATGGTAGTTATTTCCTAAATTATAAATATCAAATCTATAAAAATGGTTTACATTATTATTATTTACAATAATATAAATATCTAAAATCTAAATAATTTAAAATTTTAATATAGAGTACGACTGTGGATGTTACTGCTTTGCCCTCTGAAACACGACGTTCGATTATTTTAACAATAAAAATACAAAACAAAGCAGCATAAATGTTTTTAAAACGTGGTCGGCAGGATTTAAACTTGCGCGGGCAAAGCCCACATAATTTCTAGTCATGCCCGATAACCACTCTGGCACGACCACAATTGCTTCAACCTTCCAGGCCTTACATCTAGTTTTACCTAAATAAAAACCTTTTTGGAACGAATTATAATACGTCATTGAGTGACAACATTTGAATAGTATCTTACTTCTCATATATAGTTTTATCGCTCATTTATTTTGGATGGTAATTTCACTCAAATCCGGTGGAGACGAGAAAATTTTTCAATACCGTTTCTCAATATTTATATTAATTTTTTAAGAGTTAATTACTGAAATGGTCCAATGGCTATATATAACGAAATTATCAATTTTGTAATTGACTATATATATCGTGTAACAAAATTAATTTTAATAATATTTGGATCGATATATACAATTATATATCTTAAAATAACAAATATTATATAGTGCAATTGATGAAATGGGTTGGATCGATTATGATTTCTGATGCTATCCTTGATTGAATTTTAGCAAATAAATGCTCAATTACCCGTGCGATGCATGGATAAAAAATTTTGTTGAAGGGCTACAACTTTGTTGAAGACTACAAAGGCCAATGAAATAGTTTTTGGGTTGAAAAATAGCCTAGAAGTCAAAGTAGTTGCTCAGAATGTTAATGGGATACCATTGGAGGCTTAGTCCAGAAGAGTACAACTTTAATTTAATGTGATTTTCATTTATTGAGTTGCTCTTTTATTATCAATTTGAAACTTTTGAGGTAAACAACAACACCAATAATAACAAAAGAAAAAGAAGAAAAACACTATATTATAGATCTATACTTGTTTATCTTGTGTGACGTTGATTAAAGTTTAAATTTGTTGTTGTAACTTAAGGAGGAATGCAGGCTTGCCATTGACATATTTCAGTCAGCACTTAATATTGGGAATACTTGTAGCATCATGAAACCAAGGGAATACATGTTGCATCATGTAACCAACGTCAAAGTACTTATGTGCTTGAGTATTATGGAGTATTAAAAGTAAAACTTTCATACCAATAGCAACGAGTTCGATTCTCTTGTTAACATTATTCTTTCAGTCAAATCAATTTATATTATTTCATGTTTAGTTTGTAGACTATCACTGCACACAAAAAAAAGTCTGAAATGCATAATTATATTTACATATTTATAATTGTTTAAAACAACATGTCATTGTATTGAAAAAACAAAAAGCAAAAGCCATTATTAAGAGAAATAAATGTTTGATATACGTATCATCGCAACATATATATCCAATTATTTTTCTTTAGACTCCAAGCTAACTTAAGCGACTATATCTAAAAACTAATAAGTGTGAATAAAAGTTATATTTATTTTTATTTTTATTTTTTTCATTGATAAAAAATAACCCAACCATTATAACTTTCGTTATCTTTTTCAGTTATTGTTGCCATGCACATGCATCATGTCAATCATATATTTTCTTATATTCTTCAATGGTAATGATATATAGACATTATATATATTAGAATACTATATAAGTTATTTCCTAAATTATAAATATCAAATCTATAAAAATGGTTTACATTATTATTATTTACAATAATATAAATATCTAAAATCTAAATAATTTAAAACTTTAATATAGAGTACAACGACGTTCGATTATTTTATCAATAAAAATACAAAGAAATGCAGCATAAATGTTTTTAAAACGTGGTCTGCAGGATTTGAACTTGCGCGGGCAAAGCCCACATGATTTCTTGTCATGCCCGATAACCACTCTGGCACGACCACAATTGCTTCAACCTTCCAGGCCTTACATCTAGTTTTACCTAAATAAAAACCTTTTTGGAACGAATTATAATACGTCATTGAGTGACAGAATTTGAATAGTATCTTACTTCTCATATATTGTTTTATCGCTCATTTATTTTGGATGGTAATTTCACTCAAATCCGGTGGAGACGAGAAAATTTTTCAATACCGTTTCTCAATATTTATATTAATTTTTTAAGAGTTAATTACCGAAATGGTCCATTGGCTATATATAACGAAATTATCAATTTTGTAATTGACTATATGTTTGACTATATGTATCGTGTAACAAAATTAATTTTAATAAGATTTCGATTGATATATACAATTATATAAATTATAATAACAAATATTATATAGTTCAATTGATGAAATGGGTTGGATCGATTATGATTTCTGATGCTATCCTTTATTGAATTCGAGCAAATAAATGCTCAATTACCCGTGCGATGCATGGATAAAAAATTTTTTTGAAGGGCTACAGCTTTGTTGAAGACTACAAAGGCCAATGGAATGGTTTTGGGGTTGAAAAATAGCGAAGTCAAAGTAGTTGCTCAGAATGTTAATGGGATACTATTGGGGGTTTAGTCCAGAAGAGTACAACTTTAATTTAATGTGATTTTCATTTATTGAGTTGCTCTTTTATTTTCAATTTCAAACTTTTGAGGTAAACAACAACAACAATAATAAGAAAAGAAAAAGAAGAAAAATACTATATTATAGATCCATACTTAAAAGAAAAAGAAGAAAAATACTATATTATAGATCCATACTTGTTTGAAAAAGAAGAAAAATACTATATTATAGATCCATACTTGTTTATCTTGTGTGATGTTGATTAAAGTTTAAATTTGTTGTTGTAACTTAAGGAGGAATTCAGGCTTGCCATTGACATATTTCAGTCAGCACTTAATATTGGCAGGCTTGCCATTGACATATTTCAGTCAGCACTTAATATTGGGAATACTGCCATTGACATATTTCAGTCAGCACTTAATATTGGGAATACTTGTAGCATCATGAAACCAAGGGAATACATGTTGCAGAATACTTGTAGCATCATGAAACCAAGGGAATACATGTTGCATCATGTAACCAACGTCAAAATACTTATGTGCTTGAGTATTATGGAGTATTAAAAGCAAAACTTTCATATCAATAGTAACGAGTTCGATTCTCTTGTTAACATTATTCTTTCAGTAAAATCAATTTATATTATTTCATGTTTAGTTTGTAGACTATCACTGCACAAAAAAAAAAAAGTCTGAAATGCATAATTATATTTACATATTTATAATTGTTTAAAACAACATGTCATTGTATTGAAAAAACAAAAAGCAAAAGCCATTACTAAGAGAAATAAATGTTTGATATACGTATCATCGCAACATATATATCCGATTATTTTGCTTTAGACTCCAAGCTAACTTAAGCGACTATATCTAAAAACTAATAAGTGTGAATGAAAGTTATATATTTTTTTATTTTTATTTTTTTCATTGATAAAAAATAACCCAACCATTATAACTTTCGTTATCTTTTTCAGTTATTGTTGCCATGCACATGCATAATACAAAGCAAAGCAGCATAAATGTTTTTAAAACGTGGTCGGCAGGATTCGAACCTACGCGAGCAAAGCCCACATGATTTCTAGTCATGCCCAATAACCACTCTGGCACAACCACAATTGCTTCAACCTTCCAGGCGTTACATCTAGTTTTACCTAAATAAAAACCTTTTTGGAACGAATTATAATATGTCATTGAGTGACAACATTTGAATAGTATCTTAATTCTCATATATAGTTTTATCGCTCATTTATTTTGGATGGTAATTTCACTCAAATCCGGTGGAGACGAGAAAATTTTTCAATACCGTTTCTCAATATTTATATTAATTTTTTAAGAGTTAATTACCGAAATGGTCCATTGGCTATATATAACGAAATTATCAATTTTTTAATTGACTATATGTATCGTGTAACAAAACTAATTTTAATAATATTTGGATTGATATATACAATTATATAAATTATAATAACAAATATTATATAGTGCAATTGATGAAATGGGTTGGATCGATTATGATTTCTGATGCTATCCTTGATTGAATTCGAGCAAATAAATGCTCAATTACCCGTGCGATGCATGGATAAAAAATTTTGTTGAAGGGCTACAGCTTTGTTGAAGACTACAAAGGTCAATGAAATTGTTTTGGGGTTGAAAAATAGCCTAGAAGTCAAAGTAGTTGCTCAGAATGTTAATGGGATACCATTGGAGGCTTAGTCCAGAAGAGTACAACTTTAATTTAATGTGATTTTCATTTATTGAGTTGCTCTTTTATTATCAATTTGAAACTTTTGACGTAAACAACAACAACAATAATAACAAAAGAAAAAGAAGAAAAATACTATATTATAGATCCATACTTAAAAGAAAAAGAAGAAAAATACTATATTATAGATCCATACTTGTTTGAAAAAGAAGAAAAATACTATATTATAGATCCATACTTGTTTATCTTGTGTGATGTTGATTAAAGTTTAAATTTGTTGTTGTAACTTAAGGAGGAATGCAGGCTTGCCATTGACATATTTCAGTCAGCACTTAATATTGGGAATACTTGTAGCATCATGAAACCAAGGGAATACATGTTGCATCATGTAACCAACGTCAAAATACTTATGTGCTTGAGTATTATGGAGTATTAAAAGTAAAACTTTCATACCAATAGTAACGAGTTCGATTCTCTTGTTAACATTATTCTTTAAGTCAAATCAATTTATATTATTTCATGTTTAGTTTGTAGACTATCACTGTACAAAAAAAAAAGTCTGAAACGCATAATTATATTTACATATTTATAATTGTTTAAAACAACATGTCATTGTATTGAAAAAACAAAAAGCAAAAGCTATTATTAAGAAAAATAAATGTTTGATATACGTATCATCGCAACATATATATCCGATTATTTTGCTTTAGACTCCAAGCTAACTTAAGCGACTATATCTAAAAACTAATAAGTGTGAATGAAAGTTATATTTTTTTTATTTTATTTTTTTCATTGATAAAAAATAACCCAACCATTATAACTTTTGTTATCTTTTTCAGTTATTGTTGCCATGCACATGCATCATGTCAATCATATATTTTCTTATATTCTATAATGGTAATGATATATAGACATTATTATATATTAGAATACTATATAAGTTATTTCCTAATTTATAAATATCAAATCTATAAAAATGGTTTACATTATTATTATTTACTATAATATAAATATCTAAAATCTAAATAATTTAAAACTTTAATGTAGAGTACAACGAAGTTCGATTATTTTATCAATAAAAATACAAAGCAAAGCAGCATAAATGTTTTTCAAACGTGGTCGGCAAGATTCAAACCTGCGCGAGCAAAGCCGACATGATTTCTAGTCATGCCCAATAACCACTCTGGCACGACCACAATTGCTTCAACCTTCCAGGCCTTACATCTAGTTTTACCTAAATAAAAACCTTTTTGGAACGAATTATAATATGTCATTGAGTGACAACATTTGAATAGTATCTTACTTCTCATATATAGTTTTATCGCTCATTTATTTTGGATGGAAATTTCACTCAAATCTGGTGGAGACGAGAAAATTTTTCAATTCTGTTTCTCAATATTTATATTAATTTTTTAAGAGTTAATTATCGAAATGGTCCATTGGCTATATATAATGAAATTATCAATTTTGTAATTGACTATATGTTTGACTATATGTATCCTGTAACAAAATTAATTTTAATAATATTTGGATCGATATATATAATTATATAAATTATAATAAAAAATATTATATAGTGCAATTGATGAAATGGGTTGGATCGATTATGATTTTTGATGCTATCCTTGATTGAATTCGAGCAAATAAATGCTCAATTACCCGTGCGATACATGGATAAAAAATTTTGTTGAAGGGCTACAACTTTGTTGAAGACTACAAAGGCCAATGAAATGGTTTTGGGATTGAAAAATAGCCTAGAAGTCAAATGAGTAGCACATAATTCTGCTTAAGTGAGAAATGCAATTTCTATAGAGTTGGGACACATCTATTTACATAGCCGTGCCACCCATCCCCTGTTCACTATTTAAGCGCGATTTCAACATTTCTATTTGGTTTTCGTCCCCGTTCGAACCCTATTCATTTTCTTTCACTTCCTTTCATATTTCTAGGTTAGATTAGGCTTAGATTTTGGTTTCTAAACATATTTGAAGCTTGTAATTAAGGATTCAACACTTGGATTCCAGGATTTATTACCATCAAATTTCCTAGAGAAGTTTTCTTTCCCTTATCTCTTCTCTTTTGCAAGATTTTTGTTTATTACTTGTGCTTTTGTGTGCCTTATGCTATTCAATCACGAGTAGTACAGTTAGTTTATGGAGTTGAGTTAGGGTTGTATCATCTATCTTGATACTTAATTTGTGATTATTGCAAAAAGGGGAAGAACTCTAACCTAGGGTTCATTGTACTGTGTTTGTGAATGATTTGTGTTTTTATCTTGCTTATGATTGATGGACACTTTCATTGGCATGTATTTCGAGGATTCATTGCCTCAATGAGAGTTGGGTGATGAGTTCAAGCCACCCCTTGCATATACCCACTTTGCTTCTATGAAAATAAGGGAATTGGGGGATTAAGATGCTAATTGTGCTTGAAGAACTTGGAGTTGATTCACCACGGAAATGGGACAATTCCTTGTTCTAATCCTTGTATATTTGCTCACGTGAGTGACTTATGGACTAGGATTCCTAAGTGAATTCCCACTTGATTCTTGGTTATTTGTTCTCCCTAACCCCGTAGGTTGTTGAAACATCTAGATGATAATGCATCATAACTTGAGTCCTATTTCTTTATTTTGTGTTTATCTTTGTATATATGTGTTAGTCTTACTATTTCCTTAAAATTGTTGTTTGCTTAGATTTTGTTAATTTCCTTATGCCAGTGTCAAGTTGTGATTGCATATTACGTGTCATAAACCCCAATCCCCTGAGGACGACATTTCACACCCGTACATTCACCCTCAATCATTTTTGCTACAATCAAATATGAATGATAATTTATTTTGTTCTCATAGTATTATACCTTAAGTATATAAAAAATATATCTATATATTAAAGTTATCATATTTATTGAGCTATTATTTACCATAATAATTATTAGATGTTATATAGTAATAGCTTGGAAGGTAGTTTGGACGGGAAGTTGTAAACGTAGGATTTTATTATTATTATTATTATTGTTGTTGTTGTTGTTGTTGTTGTTATTATTATTATGCACATTTTGGTCTTTATACTACTTATTCTAATGGATACCAAACATTGAAATTAAAATTCCCAGTAACTATTCATGCAAACCAAAAATTGAAATTTAAATTCTTACACAATTCATCTCCCATGGAAATACAATCTCCTCTCCCTCCTAATTTCCTCATTGCAACCAAATGCCCCGTAAATGGCGACTCCATTAGCCTTCAGGACTTTCAGTTCTCCTCCTCATCCTTTCCAAAATGGTGACTCCATCGATAAGTTGCATTGTAAATTTTAGATGAGACTTTTGACCTGATCGGCAAGAGTGATCCTCTAATCTTCCCCTACGATAAAAGCCTAAACTTGCACGAGTTTCATAGGTTGTGGTGTTCAGTGAGTGATGGTTTTCTCGGTGGATTAGGCAAGGATGGATGCGGAGTACCCAATAAATTAGTTTGTGTTGAGTTTGTCTCATATAAGAATTAGGAATTTGTCTCATATAAGGAATATAAATTTGTCTCATATAAGGAATAGAAGTGGAACGGATTGAGTTAGTCCCATTGTACAGGATTAGATGCCTATAGCGAGATACATTCGTTGTATCCCTAGGTGTTGAATCACCACCATCACCATGACTATTAATAAAAGAATAGTTTCACACCCATGGACGTATAGTACATTGCCGAACCATGATACTTCTAACTTACTCTCTTTCACTTTTTTGACCTCTCATGACTTCCAAAAGACACCTTTGTACAAATATGTCTTCAAACATGTCCAGTTTAACTCCAAATTTTATCTTAAAAACACAAAAATGGCCAAAATTATAGTCGTCTATCTGGATCAAATGAGAAATCGCACCCAAGAGAGAAATAGAAACCAATCACAACCGTCCATCGGGATAGATTTAAATTTTTTTTTTAAATGCAATAATATTTTTGTGAATTAATCAAACTTTAAAGTACAAGTAAATTATTTTTAAAGTGCAAGTAACAGTTTTATAGAGTGCACCTAAGTGCAAGTAAAACGTATTAAAAGTGTAACAATATAATGTACACCGAGCAATAATATAAAGTGCACCTAACGTTATCATTAGTTGCACTAAACGTTATCATTAATTAAGTGCACCAATGCGAAAAAGCTAAATTACTTACACTATTAAGTGTAAATTATTGCACTTTTAAGTGATTTTACTTGCATAGTTGCAACGGTTAATTACTTGCACTTTTAACACATGTTACTTGCACTCAAAGTTCAAGTTATTTACAAAAATGCCACAACATTTTTTTTAAATTACATATGATCCGTTAGATTTTCCAGATAGACGGCTATGATTGGTTCATATTTCTCTCCTGAGTGCCCATTCTCACTTGAGCGCTTCCCTATGTGTGTGTGTGTGTGTGTGTGTGTGTACCTTAAGTTTCGAACTTATACATCTTAACCACTGAACTGATACACCTTAAGTTTCGAACATATGCACCTTAAGTACTGAATTGATGCACCTTATGTTCCGAACATATGCACCTTAAGTACTGAACTAATGCACCTTATGTTTCGAACTGATGAACCTTAAGTATTGAACTGATACACCTTTAAGTTTCGAACTAATGAACCTTAAGTTTTGAACTTGTGTATCTTAAGTATTGAACTGATGCACCTTATGTTTCGATCTTATGCACCTTAAGTACTAGCTGATGCACCTCAAATTTTAAGTTATGCACTAAACTACCATAATGCCACCACGTATTTTTTTAATAAATTTCTTATCATTCTGGACTATTGATTTTGGCTAGATCAATGGCTAAGATTTCACCCCGATCCACCATCCACTATCACCCAAAAAAATTGATCCATGCGGGTTGTATTCAGGTGGATATCCGAGGGACGGATCGAAATTGTCATCCCTAGATCTAGCTCAGTTAATTTGACTGATCACCCTACACTCTTGCATCACAATCATTATTGCATGGACCATAAACAAAAAGTATATTTGTAATATACTAAAAGTATATTATTTTTGTACATAAAGTACATTATTTTAGAGTACATTATTTAAGTACTGAAAGTAAATTATTTTATATATACTATGAAATAATGTACCTTCAGTACAAAAATAATATACTTTTAGTATAATAAAAATGTACCTTATATTCATGGTCCACACAATAATTTTCCCTTGCCTCATCGTTAGTGTGGGAGTTCGAATTCCACTGAGAACCTAACCAGGTAAAGGTGGGAACTGACAAGCATTGTTCTCTATATGCATGTGCATAGGGGTGAGGTGTCATGTATTGTGGAATGTAGGTGTAATGATAAAACAAAGAGTATAAAACTCCCCGAGTGTTGGTCACGAAGTAGGGACGTGGAGGTGTGTCTATGCTATTACTTTCAATCAATTGAATCATGTGAAGCAACGAGTATGGACAGTGAATATGGTGAATGGCATATATGAAGTGTAAATGAGCATGAGGTAATGAAAATCAAAGTATAAGAGACAAGAAATAAGAAAATAAGGGATTGAGTCGTGCGCGTCTATGTTGCATTCTTGTGTGTCTCAAGTAGTGGACAAATGATGCAATGGTGTTGGCTATTCAAGAGTGTGTCATCTTAGTCCTTTTCCACCTTTGTGTACTAGGGCATCTTAGGCTTAGGAGTGCCTTTTAGCAACCAAAAGCCCTAAGAGACCATTTATCAAACACCTTAGCTACACACTTTATTTCCTACTATTCCTAATCATGAATCCATAGGATCTATGATTGCAAAAAGCTTCAACTCAACTCAAATCAAAACCATGATAGAGTCAAGATCTCAATCTCTCAATAGATTGGCTAAATCTATACAAGATCTAATCAAAACCGCAATCAATAGACAAGAATAGATTTTTCCAACAACAAGGCAATCAAATCCACAATAAGAAATAGGATCTTCACACTAGCAACATAGATTCACACAATCCAAGCCCTAGATTAAACTAGCCACACATAATCAAGAATTCAAGATCATAAGCTAATTCAATCAAAAAATAAGATATGTAAAATAGATAAGATTAAAATAGAGATCACCTAGTAAATGAAATGTGTTCTTCAATCCAAGCTTCAAATCTTCATTTACAAGGAGGAAATGTAAATCTAGACTAATCTAAGAAAATAGAAAACTAAGAAATCAGAAATGTAGCTGGGATCCTCCTCTGAAATTCTATCCAGCCTCCTTAAATAGTCTCCCGAAATTTGCCCTAAAAATATTTTCTCCACAGTGTCTCCTTCACGCGTGAAGGGTCGTGTGAACGGCTACTGGAAAGCGTTCACGCGACCTTCACGCGTGAATGCTTCCTCTCGGGTCGTTCGAGGCTCCTGTCTTGCTCGGTTTACTCGTTTCGCTCATTCCTTGTTCCTAACGGCTCTCGGGACCTATGAAATGTCTCAAATTGTACCAAAGGTAGCTTTGTGTGTGGTTAACGAATTAAGGCACAAAATATCATAAGATTATCTCATAAGGATGCTAAAAATGCTATCAATTACCCTTATTTATACTCAAATATATAGGTGTCTTGGGAGCTTATCAGGAACCTAGGGAATGGCGTGACGAAACATAAAGTATCAAAGAAAAAAAATTAGAGCTCATTTAGTAATAATATAGTTTGACTCATGAACTTAAAAAAAAAAAATTGGACAATTGAATTTGTAAAAAAAAAAATTGTAATTTTTACAATTTGCCATATTTTTTGTAAATAAACAAAATAGGAAAAAAATCGAAGATGTTTTAATTTAATTTATTACCTTATAAACAATTAATATGGTGAATTTTTAAAATTAGGATATGTTTAAACAGATTTTTTTTAATTTAAATATTTTTTTTATTTAATCTGAATATAATCTGTGGTCTAATTTTAATATAACAGTTTATTTATTTAAAAAATAAAATAATATGATTAATCATTGAAAAATATGAATGTGAATATATATAATATTAAATAAACAATTAAAAAATTTGTTTCAACAAAATATTAATTTTTATATCTCAAAATAGAATATACTAATTATTACTCCGTAGATGTTATTAAAATGTTTTAATTTTTTTCTAATATAAACAAAATTTTGTTTTAATTTAAGTAAAATAGGTTATTAACTATTTACAATTGACTTTCAAAAAAAAATTATATACAATTGAGTATTCATTAATAGTGGATTTTTTTCCTAATTTAAATATTTTATTTAATTAAGGAAAAATGACAGTTTAACTACATTAATTATACTCATCATATTGTAGACTCAATTCATGAATTATTATCATATATGAATTTTTTCTTTTTCTTTAATCATGTGTACATTGATAATTTTAATTCACCACAAACAAATTCTATTAATATTAACAATTTATTTTAAATTTATAAATTATTAAAGGACATCTTAATCGTTTTTTAGATATATCATTTTGTAATAATTTAATGTTGAGGTTTGCTGGCCCCTTTTTTGACATTAAAGTGTAGTTAAAATTTTAAAATTATTTTGGTTTTCAAGTTCACTAAATATTACTGGTTGAGTTAAATATTATGAATATAAGTACTTTGTTATTTCCATGTCAATAAATTGGAGTGATGAGTCTTGAATATATAAGCATTTCCAATTCATGTCATTTCTATTTTCATATATAAAAAAAAGAAGCCGAAGAAATTAAGAACAGTACTACTACCATACTGCCAATTGCATTTTCAGTTTTCCTCTTACACCAATACATTGCAAAAAAAAAAAAAAAAAAAAAAAAAAAAAAACATATTAGATCGTTGATTGATATGAAACAGTTTGCTCACTTAAATAAAAGTTGATACGAAAAATTAATATTAATGTACATATTATAATTCACAAATCAACGTCTGTCATTTGAACATCCATTTTCATTAAGGGTGTGTTTGGAAAGCAGGAAAATGACTTCTGGAAAATATTTTCTGGAAAATGAGTCATTTTCCGGAAAATGGTTTAATTTCCAGTGTTTGGATGCATTCTGGAAAACTGTATTTGTTTGTTTGGTTCATTTTCCGGAAAATAGGTAGAAATATATAATTATATATTTTTATTATTTTATTTAAAATATTAAAATATTTAAAATAATATTTAAAATAATATTTATAATTTATAATAATAATTAAAATTAAAAAAGAACCCCCCCCCCCCCC
>NC_044920.1:21533931-21702637 GCF_003576645.1 Ipomoea triloba
CCCCCCCCCCCCCCGTTTCCGGCGGAAACCAGAGGTTTCCCACTCTAGTTTCCGCAACGAGGAACCAGAGCAATGCCCTGGTTCCTCGCCGGGAACCAGAGCAGTGCTCTGGTTCCTCATCGGGAACCAGAACAGTGTTCTGCTTTCCGGCGAGAAACCAGAGCACTTGGTTTCCGCCGGAAACGGTGATGTGTGTGTGTGTGTTGTCGTGGGCGGAAAATGACTTCTGCCCAAATTTCGCAGAAGTCATTTTCCGCCAAATGAGGCTTATTTTCCCCAGTCAACGGAAAATAATTTCCGTTGACTGGGTTTTCCAGTGCTTGTCAAACACCCAAAGCCTGGAAAATGATTTCCGGAAATCATTTTCCGAGCTTCCAAACACACCCTAAATGTTCTTCAAGAATCTATGCAAAAAACAAAAACATTACTAATAAGACACATTGGTCATATATTTCACTATTGATTTACAACAAACCAAGCATATAAATATTACCATAAAGTGATCGATTGTTTAGAATGATAAATTCAATTTCTAACCAGCAATTTGACATTTAATCTTGAAGATGAAGATATGTAGATACATATTTATAAATCTTAAAAAACTTATAATTTTTCATTGCAAACTCTATGAAATGATTAATATGTCCTTCAATAATTTGAAGATTCGAAGTGTAATGTTAATTTTAATAGAATTTGTTAATTAGCAGAGGATTATATTAAAACTGTCACTTTACACGTAATTAAAGGAAAAAAATTATATGAAGTTATAACTCATGTGCTTAATATACAATATAGATATAAATAATGGGTTAAACTACCATTTTCCCTTTAATTAAAGTCTTGATAATTAATTAACACAAAAAATAAAACCTAAACAAGAGGAAAATTGTGAGTTTATATTTTGGTCAGCACTATACATACACACAACACACACACGAACATGATTAATATCAAATAAGAACGAGCGTAGGAGATACGTAGCAACGTAACCGATCAGAGTCATCCATCTAAAAAAAAAATTAATGGATCATAAGTAATTTTTCTTAAAAAAATGTTGTGGCATTTTTCTAATTAACTCAAACTTTGAATGGCAAGTAATAACACTATAGAGTGCACGTAACAACATTTCAGTGCAACAATATAAAGTACACCCGAGGAACAATATTAAATGTATCTAACGTTATCATTAATTACACCGAATGTGAAAAGTAAATTACTTGCATTTTTTAGTATAAAAGGTTGGACTTTATAGTGATGTTACTTGCACCTTTTACTTACATACTTGCACATGTTACTTGCACTTCAAAGTTTAAGTTATTTATAAAAACGCCAACACATTTTTTTAAATTGCTTATGATCCGTTAGATCTTAATTTTCAGATGGACGACTTTGATTAGTTCCTAATTCTCCCTTGGGCAGTAGATGGAAATTAAAGATCATAGACTTCAAGGCAAGGGGAAAAAGAAAAATTGTGTGAAAACTTGATAGTAAATATCTTTAATTTTAAAGTACACTGAGTAAAAATGAAAGTACAAGTAATATAAAGAATTAAAAAACAAGTAAGAAATACTCTGTATAAGACAAAGTTAATTAACAACTCTGCCCTAGAAAGGGTGGCGAATGAGTAGAACATGATTCTCATTACTGCCAATACTCTCTTAATCGAACTCATCACATACATATGTTCTTCTTAAATTAATGCGGTTTATTACACATGTGTCATTTGTGAGTTAATGCACATGAACAAAATTTACTTAATACATACTGATGGGGGATATATAGGCTAAGGCTCGGCATTAGAAGCTTGGCGTAGACGAAAGAGACGACTAACGAGGAGGGAGAGATGGCTCGACAGAAGATAGGATGATAGGGCGAAGGTCGGTTAGTGATAAGTCGGTCGGACGGAGGTTATTCAATGGACTGCCTTGTGGGGCAAGACAGGCCGATATGGAAGTTTCCTAAAGAGTTTGGCGATGAAAGGCAAGAAATACGGAAGAAAGGTCGAGATAGATTAGGGAAGTACCTAAAATGTAATAAGGAAAGAGTTCCTAAAGTAGTTTAGAAGTTTCCTAAGGGAGAAATCCCTCCTAGCTTGTATAAATAGGGGTTTTGGGTCTCAAGAGAGACACGAGCAATCTAGCACACTTATAAGCAACTCATTGTACTCAAAGGCAACTCGTAATCTGAAGAGGGCTGAAAGGTTACTCTAATTTTCCGATAGAGTTAGTCAATTTTCCGATGGTGTTAGCCTGCCATTCGACCATTCCGTGGGAGATAAAACCAACGTTGGCGCTTTTTGTGGAGATAGATCAAAAGGTCGTGTGGTTTCTAACTGACTGAGAATGTAGGAGTTGCAAAGCAATGGTGACCACTAAGAATCGTCATGGTCAGGGATAAGGCAGAGACGCAAACTCAAGTGCATGCAAACGGTACTGCTGGGCAAACTGTTTCTCAGTGGAGGGACCCAGTTGTCTCGGCCCCATAATGGCGACTTGCGAGAGCTGCTCAATCAAACTCGTGCTCAAAGCGGGCAGAGGCAAGCAGAGAACCCCCTTGCTAATGGGGTCCAGGTCGAAGAGGCACCCCCACCCCCTGTCCCAGTGGCGTCGGAGCAACCCAAACGATTGGGGATCCTAGGGCTAAAGTGTCATCCCGCACCATGAACCATTCCCGATTATTCATCTCGCACCCTGAACTTCAATAAGTGATTATTAGAGCTATAAACAAATTTTTTTTTCCACCTAGCACTTTTTGCAGGTTTTTCGGTAAGTGGATGACATGTTGTCGGTTTCCATGCTGATGTGGCTTATTGGTTGATGATGTGCGTTTAATTAAATGAGATGGAGTCTATGTAGGATAAAAAAATAAAAAAAAATTTAAAAAAAAAACTAAGAATCCGAATCCCCAGCGAGAATGAATTCATCTAATCAAATCTTTAATCCTTCGGCAGAAATCGCCCAAACTTCTTGTCCAAATCGACGAAATCCTCTGGCGAAATCGCGCAAGCTTTTATACCTTCATAGGAAAACAATCAATCACAAGTATAAATTACAATGATGTATACACAATCAAAGTGAATACAGTAGAAATAAAAAAAAAAACAGAGATTCCCTAAAGTCGATCCTTCCAAGGTGACTCATGAAGTCCATTTTCAGAAGGATCTGGGCTTAGATAGCTTAGACAACGTGGAGATCATAATGGCTCTAGAGGAAGAGTTCAAACTGGAGATTCCAGACAAGGAGGCTGATAAGATTGGCTCCTGTGCACTTGCAATCGAGTATATTTCTAACCATCCTATGGCAGGTTAAGTTTAAGCACCATTTCTCGAGGTTGGATTTTCTTTGAAAACAGTAGTACAGTCTACCCCTTTTTGTTTTGCTTATAAGCTAAATCCATTAGGTGGAGGTAATAATCATACTATTTGATGAAAAATAAAAACAGAAAATACAAAGATTCATGATGAGAAAGACTGACAAACATATATACCTTCTGAAAGTTAAAAACCAAATCAAACTCACAGACATTGCTAAAAAAAGTGAACCAGTGTCTCCAAAAACAAGTGGATGCACTCCAAATAAGCCAACTTGTTGTTCGTTATATCAACACAGAGCGAGAAAAATAGCCCATCATACTACCTGTAGATTATCTTGTGTGTTCGGAACTAACAAGGAAAACATAAACTACAAGCCATTACAATCCCGCAGGTCCAAAGAATTCACTCGTATTCGACTTTGTGCTTCTCGGATTCCTCGAAGAGGGGGGGGGTGTGTGTAATACTTGGCCAAACGAGTATTTCCTTGCCGATTTTGAAGCATAATGAATCAAATCTGCCCATTTCAAGCCCCCAAACAAAACCATCAACCAATTTGTCAGAAAAATGAATCGAGATTGTTGGTCCCAAGGGGATGGGGTACAAGTCTAGAGGGGCGGGGTGAATAGACTTGTATAAGATTTTTGCAAATCTTTTTCGACCTCTTGTGTGTATTGGACTTAGGATGTTTAGGTCCGATACCTCACAAGATGAAGACAAAGTTTTATGCGCAGCGGAAAAGTTATCCCCTTTTAATTTGCACGAGTTTGAGTTAGTTCGAGAGGTGTGGTTATATGCAGTGCAGTTCGAGAGATAGTTAGCGAGAGGTAAAAACAGAAAGTAAATGCGAGAGATATTTTTAAGTGGTTCGGCCAACCCGCCTACGTCCACTCTTCTTCTAGAAACTCCCTAGAAAGATTGCACTAAAACTTCGCCCCGCTTCTTGTTACTCCACCTCTCGAGCACTTGAGCTTTGATCACCAAGTATCCCATATTCCACTATCTTGAGTCCATACTCCACTTACTTCTTTTGGTAAAAGTTACTCTTTTTATATTCCCATTGATCCTCGTTTTAGGGAATAAGACCGACCTCTGATTGGTGCATCTTCTATCCGTTGGTTGTGGAGTTCTGACGTGGCATCCACTTCCGGCTGTTCTATTTTCCCATAATACTCTGTCAGCACCTCCTTAATATTTTATCTCCATGATATTCTATTTCTCCAAACTTAGATTACTTTATCTATGCATGTTAATTGCCGTTCAGTTCATTGGAGAAGTGCTAGTCTATCGAGACCAAAAATTGATGTCTCGACTACTTGATGTCTCGATCTCATGTCTCGAACTGGATTGATGTTTTGAGAGATTCCATCTCTCGAACTCTGCTTATGTCTCGAGACTTAGTTGATGTCTCGCAGACCCTTATTCCTCCAGTGATGTCTCGTGCCTTCTTCTGATCTATCTATAAGCTTACAACACGAAACTTCTAAGATGTTCAAACAAGTTCACCTTAAGCTTAAATAATTTCCGAGTTGAGCTCAATTACCCGGTTGTATTTTCGCTCTTAGTTTACTTGTCGAACTTACATATATTTCCTATCTATCGAGACTTAGGGGATTGAACATTACATTTGGTATCATCAAAACCTATTACAGTATGTTCCTAACAATTTCCCCCTTTTTGATGATGCCAACACTATACTTACTTATATGGCTGAGTTTCAAGAAAATAAACGTTGATTTTATTTTCAGCGCATACGGTAAGTTTGACAAGGAAACTAATCTGCTAAAACATGAAGAAAAGACTCTCACAACATCCCCAGCAAAAGATATATATGTATTAAAAATAAGGGAATGTTTTACAATGAAGAACTTAGCAGAAAAGTTAAAAGAAAACAAAGAACAACATAGGAAAGATTTAAGAATGACAACGAGAGCTTAATGCTTGTCGCTTTCCTCTTCTCATTGATAGCTGCTCGTGTCTTGCTGGGGTCTTTTGGGTTTACCAGACTCAGGTAGTCGTTTGTGACGTGAAAGAATTGATAATTCCTAAAGGCCTCCCCAACAAATTCACCTTCAATTACTCCATCTTTCCACCATTGGACACATTCTTCTGGAGTCATGTTGCTGTGAAGAGATATCCCAACGTACTTCAGAAGATTGAATATCTGATGAACAAGGCTTTGCTCGGTGTCCTCTCTATTTCCGAACTTGAAGGTGATCATTATTTGCTCAATTTTTCTTTCCTTTTCTGTCTGTTGTTCTTGCCTCTTTCTTCTCCTTTCTCTGTCTTCTTCTCTTCTCTTCTCCATTTCCTGTGTGCGCTGAATCCTTAGATCGTCCTGCATCTTGGCTTCCTCCAGTGCCTTACTAGATATTCTTGGAATTTTCGAAGGAGGTCCAGTGGTTAAGGGTTCACTAGCTGCCCTTTTCTTGCTTGTTGATATCCCTCTTGATCCTTGATTCCCCTGATTTTCCCCCTTGTTGGCATCATCCTGACGGGAAAGGAGAGTGGACATACCTTCGAAAAGTGATTGAAGCTGGGCAGGTACTTAGTTCGACAGGTCATCGAGTAGGGCTTTGATCACGTCCTGTCGAAGTTCATTGGAGTTCTGGAAGGCTTGAAGTTCAACTCGTAGTTCTGCAACTTCAGCTCTTGCTCCTGCAGCTTCTGCTCGAGCTTCCGCAGCCTCATGTGTGGCTCGTCTTGCTGCATCTTCAGCCCACACTGCTTGTTCGAGAAGTTCTGCATGACTGGCTTGGGATTCACTTGTACCAGCAGCAGGCATTGATGCGTTGCGAACAACAGTGAGTATGCGCTCAATTTGAGCAATCTTCTAAGATTGATCGGCCATGAATTGGCGCACCTCGCCAACGAAAGCTTCTTCGGCTTGTCGATTATAATTAGAAGGAGGAGGAGAAGGTTGAGGAGTACCTTTAGTCGGGGGGGACTTGGGTGCTTCCAGATTTCCACCCATGACTTGCAACTGTGAGTCCACCTCTCGATTGTGTGTCTGAGGATCAGTAGGAACACTGGGATCAGAGCTTGAAGGTAGCTCCATATCAGGCGCTTCCCGGTTTCCACCTGAGGGATGGATCACTTCTCGCTCATCACCTCTCGAACCTGGAACCTCAGCTTCAGCAACTGGTGGGATTGGATCAGCTAAGGAAGGAACTTCTGTATTGAATGCTTCCCAGTTTCCATCCAATTGAAGATCCTCCTCAGTGGTACCTCTCGAACCAGAGCTGGGAACTTGATCATCTGCCGGAGGGATCGGATTTGAGGAAGGAGGTTGTGCATCGACAGGTGCTTCCCGGTTTCCACCATTGATGAGAACATCTTCCCCCTCAGTACATCTCGAACCAGCAGGATTTGAAACTGTTTGCTCTCGTTGCTCATCTGGCTGCACCTCAGTCTGCTCAGGCGAATCAGGAATCACTATCGTTTCAGGAGCAACTGGTGCACTCCACCTTTGCCTATCAAACATTCGGGCCGCAAAGGTGGACGCCGTGTCATCTGGGAGTAGGAATGGAGATGGCTGCTCCATATAGATTGGAAAGCCCTGCAGTGTGAGCAACGGAATTTCACCATCTCGAACTGTCTATGCCTCGTCGGTGTCATCCGAGGGTGTGGACTCAGGAGCTGGCAGAAGTAGAACTGAGTTGGGTTCTGCCTCAAGTGCTTCAGAGGTCTCGGATTCACCTCTCGAAGCTGCTACCTGTTCGTCCAGAGCAGAGTCACTTACTTGGGACAAAGGGATTGCTGCCGTTGCAATTGAATTTTCAGGATCATCTCTTGCAACCCCTGAGGTTTCCCCTGGACCTCTCGTATCCTCTACATTCTGTCCCAAGGATAGAGCAGTGGCGAGCCTGATGTCTTCTTGGTATTTTGCCTCTACTTCAGGATCCACTTCAGGCTCGTTCTCTTGGTCATCAGCAGCTATGCCCTTGCTTTTGTCAGATCGTCCAAGATTCCTCTTGGACACATGCATTTCATGGGCTGGGTCTTGAAGTTCATTGGCTGGGATTTCAGAGAGATTCAGCCAATTCAGTGCAAAGATCTCCTCAGCCTCCATAACTGCTGCTAGCATCAGTTGATCAAAGGGGCCTGTTCTCCAGTTGATCCATCGGAGTACCCTGGAGAAATCATCCAAACTGGGCACTGCTTCATCATTTTGATCCAACTGAGTGGTGACTTCGTCATTCAGATCATGAGGCTCAGCAAATAGGATTTCTGTCTCTAATGCAGCTTCCACTGTCTGCACATCGATCTCTCGATTGTGCTCCGAGAGATCGTCACCCAACCCAACATCTGCTATGGCTCTAGCTATCGATCCTTCAACTTGAGCAGATTCAGTGGGTGTCAACTCCACATTTTGAGCACTTTGCACTGGGTCCCTGACCACAGTGCCTTGATCAACAGCAGCAGTTTCCGAAACGTCGGCTCGAACATACTCTGCTGAAACTGCTATCTCTCGTACCACCTCTCGTGGTTCCTCAGCATCACCCTGCACTGGATCACTGATCCCAGTGCCTTCAAACTTTCCAGTCTCCTCTCGAGATATATCCACAGATTCATCAGCATCACCAGCACCATCAATATTCAGATCAACAACAATTTCACCCGAGATGGACCTGGTAGGGGGCACTCTCTCAACCTCAGCGGTCATTGTAGCTTGAGATTCCCCCTGGGCTTGTGCCCTGTCCTCGAATGGTACTGGAATAACAGAGGGTGTCACCTCTCGAGTCTTGGTAACAGCATCAGAGTTAGCTTTCTTAGCTTTCTTAGGTAGAACAACCCTCTTAATCAATACACCCAGTGGTGCATCATCAGAATCCTCCTCGACAGATTGGGCTTTCCTCTTGCCCTTTCCCTTAGGCTTTGAGGGAGAGGGTGCAATCTTTACACCCTTGGACTTTGGAGCTTGAGATTTCGTCCTACCCATATAGGTATTACGATGAATCTCTCTCCCTTCCCTCAATTGCAAACCCTTCAAACTCAACAAATATTGAACAACAAAACCGAAACCAACCTTTTTATTAATCGACTGGTTGGTGTTTGAAACTGAGCCTTGCACTTGTTGCTTTAGGAAGTTGAAGATGATGTGCGCCCAGTCCATTTGAACGTTGTTCCAGATGGCATGGAGGATTTTGAGGATGTCCAGATTGATCTCATCGGTTCCAGATGCCTTGCTGAGGATGAATTTCATGATGAGATCAGCTGCAATAGCAAACCTCTCCTTCAGATGGTATTTGCGGAGGGCAGAGGTTGCGCTGGACGGTGCATTCTCCAGTCGGATTTTGTCCCAAAAAGCTTGCTTGTCCAGATTGTAATCCGAGAGGTGCTTGACTGCCTCCTCTGATGCAGCAAAATCGAATGCTGCCCTTAGGTCACCAACGGATGTTGTGATATCAATTTCGTTGAACCGGCTCTCAATCTTGCCCTTTGTGACCTTAGCATTCGCGAACCATTCGGTGTAGTCGAGGTCGTGGATGGTTCGATAATAATGCGTCATGTATTTCATGAGCCCGGCCTTTTCGAACTTCTTATGCGTCATGTATTTCATGAGCCCGGCCTTTTCGAACTTCTTGAGGATCATGTATTTCATGAGCCCGGCCTTTTCGAACTTCTTGAGGACTTTGTATTTCATGAGCCCGGCCTTTTCGAACTTCTTGAGGACTTTCTCCTTCATGAGCCCGGCCTTTTCGAACTTCTTGAGGACTTTCTCCGTCTGCTTTGGGTTCGTCGAGTGGTTGACGAATCCATCTCTGTCAAGGATACTCCTCGCCTTGACTTGCTTGATGAGAGTTCGAATATGGGCCAACTCTTTCTGGTAAGCTTCAGAAGATGAGGTTGAAGAAGATGATTCGAACGCCATTGTTGATAGCTTGGTGTTTTGGAGGGAATGTGTACAGTGTTTGTAAATTGGGGATTTTGGGTATTCGGTTTGAGCTTGAATCCGGGTAAGGAAGATGTGTTTGTCTTTTGTATCTTGTGGATTTGGGTCGGATATGTGGGTAGGGTTGAGAGTTTGACCCGACAAGTGATCCCGGTTGATTTAAAAGAATTGAAAGGTCAGAAATACCCTTCTATAACGGTTATGTGTGCATGATATGGTGAGGGTATTTTTGGGAAAGTGTGTGACGGTTTAGGATGAGAAAGTGGGGTTATAAAATAAGATAACTTTATAAGCATGCTCTCACTAATCAAGATAGCGCCCTTAAAACTTGGAAAACCGTCAGTAACCGAAGACCACGTGGCTATCATTAATTTCCAAATTAGCCATTCCACATATATCCGTTGAACACATCAGTTTCACCTTTCGAAGGTGAACACTCGTCGGTATCAGTTTAAGGATCTTCCCCCTGAGTGATTGATCCCTAAACCTCCTTATTCCTCCGTCTTGATCTGGTTGACCGCATGACAACATGTTCAAGTGGTTAAGGATCTTCCCCTTGAGTGATTGATCCCTAACCCTCCTTATTCCTCCATTTAAAGATACACACAGAACCAGTTTGTTATCTTTCGAAGTGATTTCTCGAACTCCCCTTCTTCGAGACATAAAGTATATATAGGCAAACTGATTAAGTATCTCTCGAACTACTTGTCGAACACGGATTGCAAGAAGAACAAGATTGATTCATCCAAAAGATATCACTTGGAACATATCCTTAAGTTCATTTAGTGATTTCCAGATACATTACATATGAATCAATATACTATTAGATTTCCTAGAAACTTTTGTTTGGCCTTGGAAAGCCATATAGGAATCTAACGTTAGAGCAGGAACTAGCCATCTAAAATCCTATTTATTCTAATGGGGAATCTGAGGTTAGGGAAGTTGTACACCAATCTCCATATCGAATGGCCAAGCTTGTATACCCAAGCCATTCAAAGGGCCAATCGTCACGCCAACGCCGAAGACGCGGTGAAACAGAAAAGGATTCAGGAAAGGGGGTCATCACGATCCAAGAAGCCTCGTGTAGAAGAGTCATGTGCTGGTAGATTCAATAAGAGTCGGCTATGACGACACGAGACTGGTCGGAACCCTGAAAGAACGGGTGTCCCACTATTCTGTCAACCGCCCGTTGCGGTTCAAGAGGTGCAAGCTCAACTTCAAACAGAGGCACAACTAGTTAGAACTCGGAAACAGGAAAATATTGTCGGTTGCATCGATCAACCACCGATTCGACCGAAAAATGTGACTTTTTGAAGAAAGAAATAGAGGCCATCATACAAAGGAGTACTACGACTCAGTGGCGCCAGGGTTTGCCTTGGCAGCGGGGGAACCAGGTTCAGACTGGAGAAGGTAGCCGTGATAAAGGAAAACAACCTACTTCTGAGGAAAAGGAGGATAAGTGGAAGGCCAAAAACGTCACTAACATGATCGTCGGAGGACCGAAGGGAGGTGACTCGGCCGGGTCGAGAAAAGCCTAGGCCCGACAGTTGTACGTTGGCGCTATCTATGGACGAGCGAAGCAGGTGAAAAGGGCAAGCCGGGAACCGATCACCTTTACAGAAGATGAACTACCTTTGGGTGAAAGACCTCATAGAGACGCCCTAGTCATAGCTATGGACATAGTTGGCACCGTCATCCGACGAGTGCTGGTGGATACCGGCAGCAGTGTTAATGTGCTTTACCTCGACACCTTTGACAAGCAAGGGCTGGATAGAGATATCCTTAGGCCAGTCGTGACCCCCTTGGCCGGGTTCACTGGAGATTCCATCGAGGCTGAAGGTGCTATAAAGCTGTTGGTCGAGTTAGGTACCTACCCGAAAACTACCACGATAGAGATGGAATTTGTAGTCGTCCGCCTGGAGTGTTCTCACAATGCGATTTTGGGGAGGCATGGGTTGGAGGACTTAGGAGCTCTAATCTCACTAAAACATCTGTGTATGAAGTTTCGAATGCCCATGGGAGTCGGAGGGGTACGCAGCGATCAGAGGGTAGCTCGTGACTGTTACCTATAGTGTTGTCGCAAGATAGGAAGGTCGGATCTCCGTATCCATACTATCACTAAGAAAGAGGCCGTGGCAGAGCGAATCTTGGAACGACCCGAACCAGCGGTCAAGTTAGAAGAGGTAGAAATTTTCCCTGAAAGACGGGCAAGGATCGGAAAAGGTCTGTCTGAGGCTGTCAAAGAGTCGGTCATACGAGTGTTGAGGAAATATAGGGCAATCTTCGCTTGGGTACCTAAAGATATGCCGGGTGTGGACCGATCTATATTAACTCATCGGTTGGAGGTTGACCCGACTTACCGACCTGTGGTTCAAAGAAAGAGACACTTCTCGACCGATCAACGGGAGTTTGTGAAAAAGGAGATTGATGCATTGCTAGTTGCTGGCCATATCCGAGAAGTCAAATACCCTAAATGGTTGGCCAATGTAGTGTTGGTCCCGAAGCCACCTGGTTGGAGGATGTGCGACTACACTGGCTTAAACAAAGCTTGCCCCAAAGACCCTTTCCCATTGCTAAGGATCGACCAGATGGTGGACGAGACGGCGGGGTGCGCTTTACTAAGCTTCATGGATGCCTTCCGAGGTTATCATCAAATCTTCATGCATGCAGCCGACGAAGAGAAAACTGCCTTCGTGACTCCAAATGGGGTATATTGCTACGAGTGATGCCCTTCAGACTAAAGAATTCTGGTGCGACTTACACCAGAATGGTGTCACGACTATTCAAGGACCTGTTGGGAAAATCCATGGCTGCCTACGTGGACGACATGCTCGTGAAAAGTCTCAAAGAGAAGAGTCATGCGGACGACCTTGCCGCAAGCTTCCAAGTCATGGAGAAACATAACCTACAGTTAAATGCTAAGAAGTGTGCCTTCGCGGTAGAAGGGGGTAAGTTCTTAGGTTACTTGGTCACTCGGCGAGGGGTTGAGCCAAACCCTAAAAAGGTTAGGGCCGTCCTAAACATGCATTCGCCCAAAACTATTAAGGAGCTGCAGCACTTGACAGGTCGGTTGGCGGCATTGAGTCAATTTTTGTCTAAATTGGCCAACCGATCCCTACCCTTCTTCGACGCCTTGAAGACTAGGGACATATTTGTTTGGTCGGAGGAATGTCAGACAGCTTTCGAAGGTTTCAAGAAGTACTTGTTGTCTCCTCCACTATTATCCAAACCAGTTGAGGGAGAGACGCTTTTCCTCTATTTAACTGCCTCTCAGCAGGCAGTAAGCTCGGTCCTCATCTAGGAAGAAAACAAGGTTCAGCACCCAATACACTATGTGAGTAGGGCATTAAAAGCTATTGATGTTCGTTACTCACCACTTGAGAAAATGGTCTATGCATTAGTTGTCACGGCTCGGAAGTTAACCTACTTCCATGCACACCCAATCCGAGTGCTGACAGATCAACCATTGGTAGGAGTTCTTAGGAAATGGGTTGTGAAATGGGTTGTTGAGCTAACCCAGTATGGAATAGAGTATCAACCCCGATGGGCAATCAAAGCCCAGGTCTTCGTTGACTTCATAGTCGAATGCACAGCTCAAGATCCGAAGAATGGTAAGAAATGCATATTGATGGTGTCTCGAGCCAAAAGCACCATGGAGGGAATGTAATGTTAACTACCCCAGAAGGATTCCGACTGTACTACGCCCTAGAATACCAGTTCAAAACCTCCAATAATGAAGCCGAGTATGAAGCCGTCCTCGGCGGGCTGCGGGTAGCCAAAGCTTTGGGAGCCAAAAGACTTCCTATTCGGACCGACTCACGTCTGGTGGTCGGATAAGTGAAGGGAGCGTATGAAACTAAAGGGGAGAGAATGAGACAATACAAAGAAGTGACTGAGCAACTCCTGAAGGAGTTCCAAGCTTATGAGGTCAACCATGTTCTATAGCAGAAAATTCATAAGCAGACGTTCTATCTAAGATAAAATTGGGAAGAATACCAGAATACTTGGTAGGCATATGTCGGAAAGAGATGGTAGAATGACCGAGTATAGAGACTCGGGATAAAGTGACAGAGGAAGTGAATGAGATAAGCTTACAAGGGCAACATCAGAGAGAAAGCAATACCGAGGAAGAAATCCCGCCCGAGGCTCAAATATTGGCCGACCTTATCATGTACAAGGAAAAGGTCGAACTACATGATAACCCGATAGAAGCGGCCAGAATTAAGAGAATGGCTCCACCTTATGTTGTGCGGGACTGACGATTATACAAAAGGTCTTTCGAGGGACCCCTCTTACTATGTTTATTTCTGGCCTACGCGGAAAAGGTGATGGAGGAGGCGCACACAGGAATCTGCGCGGCGCACCAAGGGGCTCATACCTTGGCGCAAAAGTTAGTACTACAAGGCTATTATTGGCCAACTATGGTTAGAGATTGCATTCGAAAAGTAACCAAGTGCCCCACTTTTCAGGCCTTTGCTCGAAACGAAACAAAGCCGGCATCTTACTACACGCCGGTCACCACCGCCGTTCTCTTTGCAAGGTGGGGAGTCGACTTGTTAGGACCATTGCCTATGGCACCAGGCCGACATAAGTTCTGCATCATAATCGTTTATTACTTCACCAAATGGGTAGAGGCTGAATCGTTGGTCACCATCACTGAATATCAATATAGAAAGTTCATTTGGAAGAACATAATATGTCGATTTGGCATTCCTAAGCATCTGATAAGTGATAATGGTCGGCAGTTTGATTGTCGCCCCTTCGCCGAGTTCTATGAGTAGTTCCAGATCCGACATACTAAGGTGTCTGTCGCCTATCCTCAGGCGAATGGGCAGGTGTAGAACGTCAATTGAACCATAGTGGATGGAATACGAAAGAAGTTGAGTAATCTCCAAGGAAGTTGGGTGAGCGAATTGGAAAGAGTGTTATGGGCCTATCACACGAGTCCGAGAAAAGCAATTGGAGAGACCCCCTTCTCCTTGACATACGGCTTCGAGGCTAAGGTGTCGATCGAAGTACTCGAGCCCAGTGACCGAGTCATACGGTATACCGATGAGAAGAACGAAGAAAACCTAATGATGGAAAATAACTTCCTAGAAGAGAAGAGAGAGGTTGCTCGGCGTCAGATGGCCAAGTACCAAAGGTCGGTCAAAAGATATCAAGATAAACGCGCCAAGCCCCGTTACTTCCTAGAAGTCTAAGGCTAAGGGGGATAGGCTAAGGCTCGGCGTTAGAAGCTTGGCGTGGACGAAAGAGACAACCAACGAGGAGGGAGAGATGATTCGACAGGAGATAGGATGACAGGGCGAAGGTCGGTCGGTGATAAGTCGGTCGGACAGAGGTTATTCAATGGACTGCCTTGTGGGGCACGTTCAAGGAAGAGTTTGATAATGAAACGAATATGCTTGGTGGTTCCTTAGGTGATAAAGCAACTAAAGATCTTAGACTGAGAGTGATTGAACATAGCCATTGAAACAGTTGATTACCATGAAGGAAAGTCGGGCTAAAGAAGTAAGGAAAAGATGAGTCGGACCAGACCGACCTAGAAGGGGCCAAGGTAAGAAAGGCGGTGCAAGAAGGGCGGGGTGAGACGGGCCGATATGGAAGTTTCCTAAAGAGTTTGACGGTGGAAGGCAAGAAATACGGAAGGACTGTCGAGATAGATTAGGGAATTACTTAAAATGTAATAAGGAAAGAGTTCTTATAGTAGTTTAGAAGTTTCTTAAGAGAGAAATCCCTCCTAGCTTGTATAAATAGGGGTTCTAGGTCTCAAGAGAGACACGAGCAATCTAGCACACTTATAAGCAACTTATTGTACTGAAAGGCAATTAGTAATCCAAAAAGGGACGAAATGTTACTCTAATTTCCGATAGAGTTAGTCGATTTTTCACTGGTGTTGGCTTGCCGTCCGACCATTTCGTGTGAGATAAAACCAACACATACCTTATGACGGTGATTATGAATTTCACTCGTGATCCAAAAATTATCAAGTATAGTAATATAAATAACAAGAAATCAAAATAACTAGTTTAAAAATAATTAAAGATATTTGCAACCACCAAAATTGAGTGTAAATGCAATATAATTCTCATAAAGTTAGACAAGAACCATACAACCCCACCCACGTGTGTTCAGAGAAACAAGCAGATGCCTCATGGCACTGCACTGTCCACGCCATACCTCCATTAATCTTTCTCACATTCCCATCCGTCCCAGCTGGCCAGCTCAACCCCCCGAACTTCATCAATCACGTTTTTGATATGCACTTTTGCGTGACATTTAAATGTTATAATTATTAACTATTTTGGAGCCAAAGACCTTGTGGTCTAGTGGCACCCGATTTACACTCCCACATGGAAGGGAGTGGGTCATCACCGCCTCAGTGGAGGCGACTGTTGACTCCTTGTACTTCAGTAGATTGAAAAAGTAGCTATGAACAGATACTACATTGTAATAGATGTCTATAGTTGTTTGAGAATCAGCGATTAGTGAATTGTGTTACCGGATTGTATCATGTAAAATGAAGCCTTAGTGGTTAACATGTAACATGACTTAAAAGCAAATAAGTTGCAAACTAATTATTCAATTTAATGAAAGTAGTACTGCGGTTTTTGTAGAATGTGTTATGTTATGACAAATCATACTTTTAATTTTATTATACATTCTCATCATCTCATTTTATATTATCTGTATATACAATATACATAATGCCAATTATTTATAATTTTAATTTTTTAAAATTTAATTTAACATGGATTAATAAATTTTATATATTTAAAAGAATTATTTTAACAATGTCATATATTAAAAATAATAAAATAATCAGATATATTATGTAATTTGACAAAATTGAAATAATAAGTTTAATTTATTAATTTCTCAAAAAAAAAGTTTAATTTATTAATTACTCCGTATCATTAATTGATTGACCACACATTGCAGTAAAACAAAAACAAAATAAAACAAAAAAAAATGAATCTACTTATATTGTGGTGAGGAATTTAAGTCATTGTAACTTGATCCATAAAAAAATGAACCTATTTAATAATCAAACTAAAAAGGAGAGAGAAGATAATGCCATGAACACATACTCTATTTTTTTTTTTTTTTTTTGAAAACAACACATACTCTATTTGAAAAGCCCAAAAAAAAATAAAAATAAAAATAAAAATAAAAAAAGAATTGCGAATTACTATTACTAATTGAGGCCGCCTCTTTTATGAGATAGAAAAATGGGGTGGGGAATAGATATTCTTTCATCTCTCGATTCCTCCATTGTTCACTAAAAGAAAAAAAGATTTGTCGAAGATCAAAATTCAAATTGAAACAGAAATGAAAGGTTCAATGAAAGTTAAAATCAAAATTTGAGTCTGAAAGAATTCAATAAGAAAATAAAAAATAAAATGCTCTAGGACAAAAGGATTCAAACCTCTGAATGGCGGGACCAAAAACCCGTTGCCTTAACACTTGGCGAGCCCCATTTTGATTTGTCCTCGACACTAATAACAATTTAAGTATTGATTCATTGGTTGTTTGTCATCTCAAATGGAAATAATCTTTTCGTAAACATTTTTGTCAATTTTAATTTAATGCTAAATTACAATTAACAGCCTTATGCATAAATGTGGAAAATACATTTGTCGTAATATATCTTTTAACACAAATCATATGCTAACAGTCTAACACTCATTTTGTTGCTGTTCTTATTTTGGCAAATGCTGTTTTAATAATAAATCAACTTATTTAATTTAGTATCCTAAATATTTTCGGATACATAAAATTTACTAATAATTATTAAAACATTTAATAATTATAAAATTTCCATATATCCGTACCTATTATTTTGCGAATTTAAATAGCTAATAACACCTAATTAACACTAAATATTCAATCACCTGATCTAAATTTAGGTTAAGCATTTTGTTTCTCAAAAAGTGTTACTCCGTATTTTTCTAGACTATTCTTCTTATGATAAAATTAAATTAAAAAAAGTAAAAATCAAAACATTATCCACGGAAAAAGTCCATACATTTTTCATATATTATTAAAATTTATTTATATTTATATAATAATAATAAGAGTTAATTCCAACAATGGTCCTCCGACTATGTTGATTTTCCAAAATTAATCCTTTACTTTTAATTTGGACAATTTAGGTCCCTTGACTTTCAAATTTTTTCCAATATTGATCATTTCGTGAAATTTTTGTTAAATTGAGGTCAAAATGAAGGAGTAAAATTGTCCGTTCATCTGTTTAGTGTATTATTAATCGTATTTCTCATATCTTATACGCTGTATATATGAATATAATCTCAGTCGAAATCTCAATCGAAGCTATATAATCTCTGTCGATGTCTCTTTGATTGATATTATATTCATATATATAGCGTATACAAGTGAACGGACAATTTTACCAATTTATTTGACTTCAATTTAACCAAAATTTGACGAAAAGACCAACATTGAAAAAAATTTGAAAGTCAAGAGACCTAAATTGTCCAAATTAAAAGTTGGAGACCAATTTTGAAAAATCAACATAGTCGGAGGACCATTGTTGGAATTAACTCATAATAATAATATAGACGGTAAATTTTTAGACTAATTTTTCTATATATACCCATTTGGCACCGCATTTTCTTCCATTATCCATCTTCGAACCAACATGGCCGCCACCACTTCTTCCGCCGCAAAACCGTACGATCTCGAAAATGCGGCGGCCCGGTACGCTCCCCTGCCGGCAGGCCCCCATTCCTGCGAGATTCCGACCAGTCGCCGGCCGTCCCTTAAGAGCATCTCCACCATTCTCCTCTCCTCACTGTTCTTGTGCTCTTTGATTATTCTGTTGGTTTTTAACCAATCATCCATAGAACCTGATGGACCGGTCGTTTTTGCCGGTTCAGGGACCCGGTCGGCCGAGTCCGTAAATCCCGGAGTCGTTCTCCCGCCCCCGTCGAGGGGTTTGTCTCAGGGAGTCTCCGAGAAGGCTTTCCGGGGAGTCTCCGGCGGTCGGATTTCTTACCCTTGGTCTAATCTCATGCTGACGTGGCAACGGACTGCTTACCATTTTCAGCCTGAGAAGAATTGGATGAACGGTAAAATCACGCATCTGTGCATTGCTCATTTTTCGTATTATTTTAGGGAAAAAAGTATTTTTTTAATATCTCAATTTATTTATTTATGTTGTAGGAAAATGTTATTTTCTGGAATACAATGATTTTTTTTTATATAAAATAAATTGATTGGCGACTCAATAATCATCACAAAGATTTAATAAAGTGGGGTCTATGTTGAAATTTATTTATTTCTTTTATTAATTTTCAAGAAATTAAAATTTCACTTCTAATATACGGAGTATCACTTTTGGTAAACCAAACAAGTTGTCATTGTAATGTCATATTTAGTTGTGGACCCAACATGCAATGAAAGAACCGCAAGGGACTAATATGGTCATGAGTAATATGGCCATGAATGAAAGCCTAATTAGAGAATAATGTAAAATAACCATATATAGAGAATAGTCAAATTAACGAGTCACCAATAATTAAAATATCAAAAATATTTTTTTGGATAAGTCTGTGATATTGGTAAGAGGGGCATAACTTATATAAGAAAATGTAATATTTTTAAGAATAAATTGTTTATTACTAACAAAAAAATGTAATATTTTGAAGAAAAATTAATATTTTATAAGAAAAATGCAATAATTTCTAATCAAAATATAATATTTAGAGGTTGAATAATTATTTATGAGAAAAAGTGTAGTACTAATTAGAGATGAAAGGAGAGAAAGTGTAATATTTATAAATCAAAATATAAAAGCAACTTAGACTTAAATTGTGAGAGAAATTAAAGTACAAAATGTTTGGAGAAAAAGCATTAAATTCCTAAAACATATAGAAATTAAATTATTTAATTAATTATAATAATAGCATAATTTTGAATAAATAAACTTTATTAGAAACTTAATATACTGCAATATATTACCGATATATATCATACTGATTTGAGGTTTTGCTTTTTGGTTGATATTGGTTCCCGGTGGATACTTTTGTGGGGATGATTCATCTCTGGAATATTCTGGATGGTTTTGTCTTGCTAAAGATCCTGATGGTACGTTTACTAGCAAGCTTCTTGGTTGTTTATTATTATTATTATTATTATTATTATTATTATTATTGGGTGATGAGGAAAAGACATAAATGTCATGTTATTATTGGTTTATTGAAAAAGATATCATCATAAATTGGCTAATAACATCACATCATACTAGGTTTTGATAAAAATCTAACCAAACTCTTGTAATTAAAGTAATCTTAAATTATTATTTTTATCAAAATCATAATGTTTGAAACAATCATAATTAGGGAGTATAAAAATAAGGTAAAAAATTTTATTTTCCACCGGCATATGATTGGCATGGTTATAAATATATTTGATAATGAGATATTTTACAATATTAATTATAAATATATCACACTTAAAAATATAAATTATTTGCTACACATTTGTATAGTAAATTAATTATGATTTTTTTAAAAAAAATAATAATAATCGATATTATAGCCAAGAACCTAGTGGTCCAGTGGCATCAAACCTTTTACTTTATACGGGAACAGATACTGCATTGTAATAGAGTTAGTAGTATTCAAAAAAAAAAATTGATATTATAAAAACTATTTAAAAAAAAAAATTAATCATAAAATTTTGTGCTGGGCAGTTGGGGGAGCACATCGTGAGTTTCGATTAAGAAATTTAATTGAGAGTAATTCAAAAAATAAAAGAAAATACGGATGGAATGAATGATTGGTCAGATATAGAAAGGTGGTCCCAAAATCGTATGAGTGGGCCCATTCTTCGCACTCTATTATTGATGGATATTGGACATTTGGACTGAAAGATAGATTTAATTTTAGCCAGAAAAATGGATAATACCGATAAAATATTGTATTATTCGCCTAAAAAATTTGTTTTTTTTTTTTGTTTTTGTTTTTTGTTTTTGTTTTTTTTTTTTGTTTTTGGTTTTTTTTTTTCACTTGCGATTCATCAATTATATATTTCACATTTAGTATGTGACTATTAATTTTTTATTTTTAATATAGGCAAAAATTTATGTTAGATTGTCAGATATTTATATATGACCCTTTAATATATGTTTATACAATTTCTACTTTATTTGGTTTTTTTTTATTAATTTCCTGTCCAACATTAGTTGAAATTTTTCACATGACAATTATGTGATATAGTGGTCTTGAGGTAGTCAGACAAGATTGGTTAGGAAATTTATCAAAATGATTGAATGTGATAGAAAATTGATAATACATTAAATATATGAAAAAGTTGTTAGTTAGAATGACTTTATGTACCTATATAGTTTATAAATTTAAGTTAATAAATATATAGGTACATAAATTTAATGTGTATTATCAATTTTCTAATAATGTAGGTACATAAAATCATTATTTTAATGCACATAAATCACTGCATTATTAGTTTATAAAGCCACTACTACAAATACATAAATAATTTTAATGTGTATAGGTATATAAATTTAATGTGTATTACCAATTTTCTAATAATATAGGTACATAAAGTCATTACTTTATGCACATAAATCACTACATTATTAGTTTATAAAGTCCCTACTACAAATACATAAATCACTACACTACTGTTCGTTCATAAAGAAAAAATGGTAAGTACTTAAATTCATTATTGCATACATGTTCATAAATTTACTGCTGGAAGTTTGGAAGTTTAAGTGATATATTAAAATACATATCAATATAAATGTCATTTAAACTATCTCAACAAGTATATATACACATACACAAAAACAAATAGATCAAACAATAATATATTCAAGTGTTAACACTAACATACAATATTATTTTTATGTACTTGGGTTCATGTGCAACATAGACCTTAGTCAATTATATAACTTGTTAGAGAAATACAATACTCGAGGGACTAAAAGTGTAAAAAAAAAAACTTACCTAGAATTATACACTTTATTGTCATGTCATGGCCTCATGAGTCGCCGGAGGGACTTAACTTTTGTTTTAGACAACAAAAATATCTCGTCACTCATACTATTTGAGCTTAGAATCCATCCAAATTTTTCTTCTTCAAAAAGAAAAAAAGAATCCATCCAAATTAAAACTATAAGTTCTTATTTGTAATTCTAATAATAGTATCAACATATTATAAGATTAAACAAGTGAATTGTACGTGATTGATGTTATATGTGGCAGGTCCATTGTACCACAAAGGATGGTACCACTTTTTCTATCAATACAACCCGGATTCTGCAGTTTGGGGAAATATCACCTGGGGGCATGCTGTGTCCAGGGATCTGATCCACTGGTTTCATCTACCCTTTGCCATGGTCCCTGATCAATGGTACGACATCAATGGTGTTTGGACCGGGTCCGCCACCATCCTCCCCGACGGTCAGATCGTCATGCTCTACACTGGATCTACGGATGAAAATGTACAAGTACAAAATCTTGCATACCCGGCCGATCTACTTGACCCGCTCCTCCTGGATTGGGTCAAGTACTCGGGTAACCCGGTCTTGGTCCCCCCACCCGGAATTGGTGCCCAGGACTTTAGGGACCCAACCACTGCGTGGAAGAGTCCCAACGTTGGGAAGTGGTTGCTTACCATCGGGTCCAAAGTTAATAAAACAGGGATCTCACTCGTTTATGAAACCACCAACTTTACGGACTACAAACTCTTGGATGGAGTTTTGCATGCGGTTCCGGGTACGGGTATGTGGGAGTGCGTGGACTTTTATCCGGTTTCGACAATCGGTGCAGTTGGGTTGGATACTTCAGCAAACGGGCCGGGTATTAAACATGTGTTAAAAGCTAGTCTGGACGACGATAAGCATGATTACTATGCAATTGGGACGTATGACCCGTTTAACAACACGTGGACACCCGATAACCCGATGATAGACGTGGGTATCGGGTTGAGAATTGATTATGGGAAGTATTATGCATCAAAGACATTTTATGACCAAAATAAAGGGAGAAGAATTTTGTGGGGTTGGATTGGAGAAACTGATTCGGAAGCTGATGACCTCATGAAGGGTTGGGCATCCGTTCAGGTAATTAAGATTCTTAATTTACTTATTTTTACTAATTTCCGCATTTTTCCATTTAAATTCTTATTACATATCAAAATGTTTCTTAAAGTTTTGAGGTTATACGTTTCAAAACTATTTATTCCCCGTAATACTATAATGTCTTTAGTAACGTAACAATGGAGAATAATTATATGGCGTCAAGCTAAGGAGTTGCCAAACTATTTGTTGTTAGTAAACACGCTTAAGCAATATCAAGTCTTTCTTAGATTATTGCAGTTGAGATCACCAAAACGTATTTGACTTTAGTGTTACGTGAATTGAATAACAGGTTTAGCTTTGACTAATGCTATAATATTATTCTTAGCTGGTAACTTAGGAACACTAATTCAACTTGCATTTTTAGAGCTGTTTACGTGACCAAATGGTAATGTACTTTTCATTGAATGAGCTGAAGAAAAAATATAAACAAAGATCAATTGCTTCTAATAACAAGATTTGTACTTAGAGGGTTTGGTTTGAACCGCAATTAGAGGGTTTGGTTTGAACTGCAAATTATACCATGGATCATGGTCTACTCTGCATTGTGGACTTTAGTTCAAAATGACATTAAGATTATGTGTTTATAATTAACATATTATATGTCTGTAGTTAATAAATTATGTGCATGTAAATATATTGAAATCACATAATATGTTAACGACTAGATACATAATATGTTTTTTTTTAGTACTACTGACTCTGTTAGAATGTAGTATCTGTTCATAACTACTTTCTCAACCTACTGAAGGTTACAAAGAGTCAATAGTTGCCTCCACTGAGGCTCGAACCCGCTCTCATCATCTACTGAATCTCGAACCCACTCTCATCATCCATGTGAGAGTGTAAACCGGGACACCGGGTGTACTAGACTACAAGGTCTTTGGCAGATGCATAATATGTTCATTGCAAGCATGTAATATTGTAATTACATATGAACAAGGCTAGATGCCACTTCAAATAAAAATGAAAAAATGAAAGAAAAAAAAAGTGATAGAATTTGTGTTTTGTAAGGGTATGAACCATTTCTCCTTGAAGCATATTATGGTAGAATCAGATTAATTTTAATTTAAAAATTATCATTTCTAGAGTTAATTCCACCCCCCACGTCTACAATTCGATTAGTGTTTTAATTTGAAACGTCTTCACAACATATATAAATTGATTTTATCCCTAATAATATTTTTTTTTTAAAATTTGAATTTATGTTATCCAGACCATTCCTAGGACGGTTCTTCTGGACACAAAGACCTATACTCATCTTCTTCAGTGGCCGGTTGAAGAAGTAGAGAGCTTGAGATCAGGCGATCCTATACTCACCGATGTCAATCTTCAACCGGGATCAGTCGTGCCAATCCACGTTAATACATCTACGCAGGTTTATATTTAATTTTATCGTCAAAATTCATATAATTTATAAATTGCTACTAAATAGGTTCAGAAATTTATCAAATTATTGACATTTGAAACATTCTTAATTTTTTTTGCCGCAAGAGAAACTGCAACCACTACTCAAGTGGGTATAGCTCTTGCAGTTAAAGGATCACAAAAAATAAACTAGTCTAGGTTGTCCATGGCTAATTGCTCAAACTAAAAAGGCCAACAGATCGTACTTACTGGTTCAAACTAGAAATGCCAATGGACCGCTGTCATTAAGAGCTGAATTTACCCACTCAAACTAAAAAGACCAACAAGTCACTTCCGTTAGGAGTCGAACTTACCGACCCAAACAAAAAAGGCAACATGCCGCTCTTACTAATAGGAGTGAAACTTGTAATTTTATGGTTAGTAAGTCAACTGTGTGACCCGACTAGGTTGCCCCAAACATTCTTAATTTTATTAAATATGTATTCAACATATAATATACAAATATAAATATAAATCATATATTTCAACTAGCAAAACTTTTAGTTGAAACTATTGAGCGGAAGTTGGTGAAGGATCAAATCCAACAACAGATGATTAAGAAATTATCGGGCGAGGTCTACAATTCAATACCCTACTTCTCGAAAATGTGACTGAATAAGAGTTATAACTTTTAACATAGTAATAAATGTTTGATCAAACCGAATTGAAAATGAATAAATGTACAGTTGGACATTAGCGCGTGGTTTGAAGTGGAGAACACCAGCAGCCTGGAAGCGGACGTGGGGTACAATTGCAGTAGCAGCAGCGGCGCTGTTACGAGAGGCGCTTTGGGGCCGTTCGGACTTCTAGTGATTGCAGACGAAACGCTATCTGAGCTCACGCCGGTGTACTTTTATATTGCAAAGGGCACCGACGGGAAAGCAGAGACTCATTTCTGCACTGACCAAACAAGGTTTGCTTCTTCAATTCGATCACCTTCCATTCCTTACCATCAACATCTGTCCTAAATAATTTGGTCAATATGTGGTATATATATGTAGATCGTCGGAGTCTTCCAGTGTTGGTAAAGAGGTTTATGGAAGCACGGTGCCTGTTCTTGAGGGTGAAACCTTCACTACCAGAATATTGGTAAGTCCAGTGTTAAAAGAGTTTTATATTACATGTATTTCCACTTCTTTCTCTCTCAATTTTACTCCTCAATCCTTAACCAAATGTCAAGGGTTCCATCCTTTACTTTGGGTATAGGACCGTCTTAAATCTGCAGGCCAGCTATACCACCTAACAGTCTCCAGACCAGCTATACCTCCTAGCAGTCTTAAATCTCCAAGCCAGCTATACCACCTAGCAGTCTTAAATCTCCAGGCCAGCTATACCACTTAGCAGTCTTAAATCTCCAAGCCAGCTATACCACTTAGCAGTCTTAAATTTACAGGCCAGCTGTACCACTCAATAGATGTGCCTACAATTCAGCTCTACCTAGCAGTCTTTAAATCTGCAGGCCAGCTATACCACCTAGCAATCTTAAATCTCCAGGCCAGCTATACCACATAACAGTCTTAAATCTCCAGGCCAGATGTACCACTCAATAGAGGTGCCCACAATTCAGCTCCAAGCCAGCTATACCACCCAATAAACATGCCTACAATCCAGCTAGAGATTAGTAATCTGTGACCACCCAACAGAAGTGCCTACAATCCAGCTAGAAATTAGTAATTGTGACCAGGGCTACACCCAAAATAAAAATTTTACTCTTCTATATAGTGGGCATTAATAACACTAATCTATATACCCCTCCTAAAAATTTCCCTACCAATTTCCCGGCCTTCTAATACGCTATACACCCTAGAACCAACTGAACTCCCGTGTTGATAATATAACCATTGTTTTGTGCATGCATGGCAGGTGGACCACTCGATCGTGGAGAGCTTTGCTCAGGGAGGGAGAACGGTGATAACGTCAAGAATTTATCCAACGAAAGCCATATACGGAGATGCAAGGGTTTTCCTCTTCAACAACGCCACACAGGCAAGCGTGAAGGCGTCGGTGAAGATCTGGGAAATGGGATCAGCTGACATTAAACCATTCTCTTTCATCAATCAATTGTAATATATGTACTAATATGTGCCTGTTACGTTAGTTCTGTTGTTGTACCTTTCTAGGTATTTCGCTTCGTCGCATAATATATATAATTGATATGGAACCAGCGGTTTGTGCTCAACAAATGAAGAAATTGTGGTTAAAGCAAGAATGTATACAACTATATAATTTCCATAAGAATAATATATTTCCACATATATATATATATATATATATATATATATAATTTTACAGGAAAAATTGCATCTTTAGTCCCTGAGATATACTGAAAGAGTTTAGTCCCCAAAGTGACGCTGCATTTGGTCTCTGACCGTTAAATTTGATAAAAAGAATTTAAAAATATTTAAAATTTGAAGGGTAAATTAGAAAATTTACATTTTATTCTCTTTAATATAACAAAACCACCCTCACAACATTATTTTTCACTTCTTAACCTCTTATTTCAAGGTTTGCAATTTTAAAAGTATTTTTATAACTTTAGTATGACTTGTTTGGAACCTGAATCTCGTATAATAAATTTAAAACTTAACTAACACAAACAAAGAAACATTTGATCATTATATTCGGGCTTTCTTTACTAAGCAACAAATGCAATCAACTTTTGAGATACAAAATGATGTCAAATTTCTCAGGTTGCTTTTATGAGAAATTCACCAACGGAATAACTTGATTTTTAGTATGTAAAAAATAATTATTTGACATACAAAGCAACAAATGCAATCAAACAAGAACTTTGAGATTTTTAGTATGTCGAATAATTATTTGACATACTAAAAATATCAAAATAATATTCACATATACTCTTTCAATTCACATAACAATATATAAAAATAAACCACCTAAACAATATATAAAAATAAAAATTAATATAAATTCGAAATAAAATTTCTAAAATCATTAAACATCACATTTATCAATATAATAATAAAACATAAATATATTAACCAAAAATAATAATAATAATAAAAAACCACCGGGATCGACATGTAGAGCAGCAGATGGGGTTGAAGCGGTCGCGATACGGCTGTGGTGTTGGTGGCTGCGCTGCGATGGACGGCATTGGTAGCTTCCATGGCCGGCGGTGGTGGCTGCGATGGCCGGAGGTGATGGCGGTAGAGGCTGCGGAAGTGGGAAGTGGGGTGGCAGATCTGTGGGAATTTAGGGTTATTATATTTATAAAGGTTTTTATGTTAACTTTTTTATTATTAATTATTATTTTTTGAATTTATTTTTTTAAAAAGGAACGGTGGTGGAAATGCTAGTCTTTTATGTTTTTATTTGTATTATGTTTTAATCAAGTTAAACAGCTAATAGTGGTTGATGTGTTGACTATTAGGATGGTCGTTTTAAATCAAAAGTTGTGAGTTTTCATTGAAATGATGCATTTTGGTGGAAGAAAGAACCCTCACCAGAATAAACCATATTAGCCCGAGGTCCATAATTTGTAGAATATCTGTGGGGACAATAAACAGCAGTATGCCCATTAACACCACAAATTTGGCATCGCTGGGCCGCCCCTCCAATGTCGCAAATAAACTCCTCATTAGCAACCAAAAAATCTTGACAGTTGAGCCAACGTCATTGGATCGCCCTTCACTATCAAGGTCGCCACAAGCGGGCGGAACTCCGAACGAAGCCCCCCGAACACATATAAGTTCTGATCATCCAGATCAACAGGACGACCCGCCAAGGCTAAATCTTCCACCAAAACTTGTGCGCGACCGATATAATCCTCAACAGATTCATCGTCCTGACGGAGACCATGAAGCTGATCGAGCAACCGGAGCGTACGGGCACGCGTCACCGAACCAAGGGTCTGTTCAATGGACAGACAAAGCTGTCGAGAGGTAGTCTTGCCGACCGCGAGGTGCATCGCCTCTTCGGAAAGTGAGGAAATCAGGATGGATAATATAGCTTGGTCTTGTTGAATCCAAGCAGCCCTGGAGAGAGTTGCAGAAGGAACGGCAGCAGACGGACATGAAATAGTTCCATCAACAAAGCCTAATAAATTTTGATCTCTCAAGAAAGGGACCAATTCAGTTCGCCACAACAAATAGTTATGAGTTGTTAATTTGATCGAAATATTTAAAACAGGAAAAATAACATCAAAAACAGTCCGTTCAGAAGAAATTTCTGTAGAACTGTCATTGTCATCGGCCATAACAAAAACCTAGCGACTAATACCTGATGAAAACAAGTTTCTAAATATTATTAAAAGTAGGAACGGACAGAACATATATACAAGACTAGAGTCCTACACCGAGTATACAAGACTAGAGTCCTAAAGTAAACATAATACAAAGAGTAGTAAACTCCTAATAGGTTATGGGGTACCACACTAGAGGAACCATTAATGCTATAAAATGTTTTAAATGGTATAAAAATAGACCGGCCATTATCACAAACACATTCTAACAACTCTCAATGTTTACAATTGATAATTTCCTCTTAAACTTAAAGTTAAGTAGTTATTTATCGAGTGAATTTCATTTTTGGTCCTACTGTTATAGGGGCGTGTTCAATTTTAGTCCATCTTAATTAATTTTGTCACATTGTGACCACTGTTAATTAAAGCGTTCCATTTTTAGTCCACCGTTAGTATTTCCGGCAGTTGGCTGTGTAATCTAGGGGTATTTTGTCTTTCTATGTTTATCTCTTCTCCTTTAAGCTTTCTCCTTTAATTAGCCACCGACCGTTGGGCCTTCCTGGACTAAAATCCATTCAAGAGAAAATTAAACCTAAAATCTAAAAGTGACGAATTAGACCAAAATTATAACGACGACTTTTTATGCCTTGTCTGCTCCCGTCTACACACTATCAAGCCAGCAGTTGATGCCGACCTTCTCACCGGACACCCACCAGAAGGAACATTGTCTCTCAAAGGTTGTAGGCCATGTCCCACTTGAGCTAGCGAAGACCCATCTTCAGTGATCTACCCACTGCCACTAGTTGATGGCCTTGCCACGCGACCACCATCTCCACTGGCTATTGGAGCAGGCAGTGACGAAAACCCAAAAGCAAGGGTCGAAGGCACTCCATCTCCTTCCATCGCAAACAGAGTCCTTTCTACACCGACAGAACGCAATTCCTTGCCGGAATCGCCTCCAATGACGTAAACTGACTCGCGATACGAAGCGTCGCAGATGGTTGCCGATTGTCAAATTGATGGTGGTGATCATCTTGTTGGGGCAAGGCGACGACTCTAGAAGGTCGCAAACTAGCAGAGCCGGCTTGGAGCCTCTTATCACAAAGTTAGACAGTGTATACCCCTTACGACGCAAATCGGCTAGAATATCTCGGACACAATCAAACACCTCCTCCACCACTTCTAGAGGCGGCTGACCCACTTCCATGACCGTCATTAAGACGGAGTGATTAATCGGAACCGATTGCCTTAAGAAAGGATAAAAGAGAAGAGACAACCATAGAAAGACAAAAATGTCCCTGGATTATATTACACGGTTGACTACGAAAATATTAACGGTAGATTAAAAGTGTAACACTTTAATTAACAGTGGTCGCAATGTGGCAAAATTAATTAAGATGGACTAAAATTGGACACGTCCCTATAACAATAGGACTAAAAAGGGAATTCACTCTTATGTATCCTTAGCTTCAAACTTGCATCACTACTTGCTTTATACTAGAAGTTTTTGAAGGCTCGTGGATGGAATCCTAGAGTCTTTTTTCTTGAGTCTCCATCAAAACAAATTTTTAAGGTATAAATAAAGAATTTTAGACAAAATACTCTAATAATGTATGTGTATAACAACAGAATCACCACCAAGCATGATTTTAGAGGACCGACTTAGGATTATGATTTAATTTGCCCGATTGGCGAAGCTGTGTAAGTACTATATATCTTGGTGCTTTTTAGTATTTGTACCTTGTAGTTTTAACAGATATAGAAACATAGAATTAGCTTCTCAGTGTATTGTTGTCTCATACTATTCATGCAAGTATGCTGGATTTTAATTATTGATATACATGCATTAGAAAAGTGATCATGCAATGGAATAACTATAATTATTCATTGTTTTGCATGATATATAATTCAGATTTGAGTGACATGCAGCACACCGTTGAATCATGCCTTGTATACAACTGATGTTATCCCATGAAATCAAATAATTTAATGATGCTCCTCAACATTAGAAAGATGTGATTTAATAAGTTTAGGGCAAGTGTGATTGAATGTGAAATTACCTTTATTTGTGAGACAAGAGTAGAATTTACAAAATATTTATTACTTAAAGATTTATTTGAATTGTTAATAGTAAAGCTATCCATGGGATCCACTAGCGAGTATACTGTTCGTTTCGTCTTTGAGAAAAAAAGCTGCAAAGCAACTTACAAACCATCTCCCGGAATTTTGCGAGGACTTGGTAAACAATAAATTAAACCCAAACCAAACTGAATTTCAAAGGATGTAATGATTGGCTTAGTTCGCATTTGGGAGGGTGGGGGGTTCAAAAAGCTTTGCTCAGGGAGGGAGAACGGTGATAACGTCAAGAATTTATCCAACGAAAGCCATATACGGAGCTGCAAGGATTTTCCTCTTCAACAACGCTACAGAGGCAAGCGTGAAGGCGTCGGTGAAGATCTGGGAAATGGGATCAGCTGACATTAAACCATTCTCTTTCATCAATCAATTGTAATATATATACTAATATGTGCCCGTTACGTTAGTTCTGTTGTTGTACCTTTTTAGGTATTTCGCTTCGTCGCATAATATATATATATAATATATATTGTAATAGAGTTAGTAGTATTCAAAAAAAATAATTTGATATGGAACCAGCGGTTTGTGCCCAAGAAATGAAGAAATTGTGGTTAAAGCAAGAATGTATACAACTATATAATTTCCATAGCCAAAGACCTTGTGGTCTAGTGGCACCCGGTGTCCCGATTTACACTCCCACATGGATGATGGGAGTGAGTTTGAGTCTCCACATGGATGATAGGAGTGGGTTCGAGTCTCAGTGGAAGCAACTATTGACTCTTTGTGTTTCACTAGGTTGTTGACTCTTTGTGTTTCACTAGGTTGAGAAAATCACTACATTGTAATAGAGTCAGTAGTATTCAAAAATATATATATAATTTTTATAAGAATAATATTTACTATAATATATATATATATATAAATCTATGAAATACATATATATATATTTTTTATAAGTCATTGATTTGTGTCATATTTTGCCTGCTGTACTCGTATCCTCATTTGCTGGGATTAGAGTAATTAGACTATTTCAGTAAAATTTTGATTGGTTCTCATTCAAAGGATTTATTTGTCATTCCATTATGTGTTTAGCTATATATCCTTTTTAGTACAGTGTGCAAATTTTAGTAATCTCACATTCTCACCCGAGTTATATGATGGAGCAAGGTCCACAAAACAATTAAGATAAATTCTAATACAAAAATTTTACATTATTATTATTATTATTTTTTGTATAAATAAAATTAATTTTTTTTAAAAAAAAATATAGCATTAAAAAGCACGTACTAATTAAGATCATTATATTCAAATGACACCCATACTAATATTTTACTTTTCAATTCTTTTAAAGAAATTTATAGATACCAATGATCTTGTGGTATAGTGACACGTACGAAGTGACTCTCCCAAATGGAAGGCCATGGATTTGATTCTCAGTAAGGGTGGTATTGATTCTTTGTGTTTTAGTTGGTATAATCAATATTTTAAGCATTATATATACTATTTTATAGCATAAATGTAGTACTTTAAAACAAAACTGTAAGAGACAATTTGTATGAAATAAAGTAATAACATAACAAAATTGCAGATAAAATCAATACTTTAAGCCTTATATATAACACTTTATACGGAGTAACATAAATGTAGTATTTTATAGAATAAATGTAATACATATTATGTGGGGAATAAATTAAAATAATAGTGAACATAATTGCAGATATAATCGACACTTTAAACCTTATATATAAGGTCACTATCCACGTATAGTGATACAGAATGGGGGTATTATTAGCCCTAATAAGGAAATAGAAATAACAATGTTACTACTAGGAATCAAACCCTAGTATGCCAGCAGAGCGAAGGAGACTCAAGCCAATGAACCAGAAGGGATTTGGAGCTAAGGAATGGTTTTTAAGGGGAGGAAAGACACCCTATTTATATTGTTGAAGGACTCACGAATAAAATGGTTGACAAATGGACGGTATCGGGCAACCTTCATTCTTGGCCACACACGTGTCCCCCACTACTTTAATTTGCTTCTAGCGTACTCTGATGCATAAGTGGAGTTTCGTACCGTTTAGTATACAAGATCTTGAGTGGCTTGGTGGTTTAGAACTTGTGTTTGTGGGTTTGAATCCCATGACAACAACTTATAATATTTATTATTCTTATTGGGACAAAACCTCACCCATAAAGATGGACACCCCTAGCTACCATTTGTAGGAAATAAAGTCTCTCGTGATCCGACTAGAAGAGCAAATTACACTTTTCTCGTTATGATTTTGTGTCATTGTCAAATTTAGTTGGCCTATTCTTTCAATTTTGTTTCATTGAATCCTTCACTTTTTGTTTGTTTGCCACAATTACTCCTCTATTTAACATTTTGTTATTTAACCTTTAATAAAGAGTGCTAATGTATAATTTAACTATTTAAATTGTCATGTTTAGTAGATACGAACACTAACTAATTAATCCATTATGTGAATAAAAAATTTCAACATTGAGGCATAAATTGAGATGATAGAAATAATGTCATTAACGCTATAGTGAAAGATGATGGGGATGAAAGAGAGGAAGGAGAGAGAAAGGATTTGGTTCATCTATAAAATCAAGTTTGGGCGGTGCCCGCGCCCGATGGTGCGTTTATTTGTTTGTTTTTTTTTTTTTAATAAAAGGATCAAATAGGTCCCTAAACTTTACACCAAAAGTCAATTAGGCCCCTAAACTTTTAAAATGGTCAATTAAACCATCAAACATGTCAAATTGGGTCAAATACATCAAATTTACCGTAATAAATAACTGGAAAAAGGCATCAGTTCGCTTTCTTTGCGACCAAAAGGTCTCCTCCTCCCTGGGAAAAGCCGACTAGATCTGGTCGCTTTCTCCCCCGAGAAGGTGACCAAAAGGTCGCCTTCCACCGGAGATCGGTCGCAGGAAATTTTCGTCGGATGTCGGAAGTTGTCGCCGGATTGATAAAAATAACCTATAATAACAGGTCCTTTACCTGTTTTGGAGCTTGATTGACTCAATTTAACATGTTTGAGGGTTAATTGACCCTTTTAAAAATTTAGGGGTCTAATTAACTTTTGGTGTAAAGTTTATGGGTTTATTTGACCCCTTTGTTTTTTTATTTGCGCATGTCAGTTTGCAGCACAATTTTATTTTTTAATTTCCTTTTCTATTTTTTTTTTATCTCTTTCTCTACAAAAACAACTTAACTATTAAGGATGCTCTTAGAAGGCCGCTTCTATGTCAGAACATGAGGAATGACACCTACGTCATGCCTTCTCTATTTATCACTGATGTTTTGAATCTTGATTTAGTGATTTAATTCTTTTATCTTCAAAAATAAAATACAAAATCAAATGGAAAAACCAGAACTGGATCGATCATGAATTGGTGCATTGGTTCAGGATTGGATATTCATGGGAAGTTATATCAATATAAGATTGGTTTGGTCCCTAGTTTTTCTACTGTACGCATGATCTGATAAAAAAATTTAGGTTCATTATACCGTGGACCCTAGTCCGAAACGGTTCCGTAACAATACGGATCTCATTATAATTTTTTTTTTAAACTAAAATATAACTGTAATTTGAACAACAAAAGCATAGACGAAGAAGGAATAACAAAAAACAACGAAAAAGGAATAACAAAAAACACACACAAGTTACGATCACAAAAACACACACGACAAATGGTGAATATTTAAACATTGTGAAATTTGAAAAACATAGAAAAATACTTGGGCTTATATTCCGTGTATCCTAACATTCGAATGCACAAACACATCACAACATGTGTTACTAACATGAATACACAGAAATGTTGCATAGAATACACAGAATGGTTGCCTAGAATACACAGAATATTTACACAAATTAAAATACACAGAATATTGACACAAAATACACAGAATCTCATCCTCCTAACATTTTGATACAAGATGCACAATGCCTTGGTCCACGATATAAATTGCCATAACTAAAAATAACATTAGCTGATTGGGGCTGTTAGTTTATGTGGTATAATGTTGATTAATCAAACATTTATATTGATTTTTTTAATCAAGTCAAACAGCTAATAGTGTGTAAGAATTGAATGAGAATAAAGTCTATATATTCGATGCATAACAATGTAAGCTGGTATAAATAGCAGTTCTAGACCAAATCTAGAGGAGATTATAACCATTTAGACTCAATCAACAGATATAGTGATCAAATAAGTCAGAATTGACTGATAAGATAACTATTAATTAATGGTGTCTATTTGATCAGTTTTAAATCAAAAGTTGTGACTTTTCATTATGCATTTTGGTGGAAGAAGAACCCGGCCTGACCAGAATAAACCATATTAGCCCGCCCGAGGTCCAAAATTCGTAGAATATCTGTGGTGACAATACCCATTAACACCACAAATTTGGCATCGCCGGCCCGCCCCTCCAATGTCGCAAATAAACTCCTCATTAGCAACCAAAAATTCTGACAGTTGAGCCAACGTCATTGGATCGCCCTTCACTATCAAGGTCGCGATTAGAGGACGGAACTCCGAACGAAGCCCCCGGAATACATATAAGTTCTGATCATCCAGATCAACAGGACGACCAGCCAAGCCTAAATCTTCGAACAAAACTTGTGCGCGATCCAGATAATCCGCAACTGATTCGTCGCCCTGACGGAGACCGTGAAGCTGACAGAGCAACCGGAGCGTACGAGCACGCGTCGTCATCTGCGAACCAAGGACTTCTCCAATGGACACCCAAAGCTGTCGAGAGGTAGTCTTGCCGACGGCGAGGTGCATCACCTCTTCAGAAAGTGAGGAAATCAGGATGGATAATATAGCTTGGTCTTGTTGAATCCAAGCAGCCCTGGAGAGAGTTGCAGAAGACGGACATGGAATAGTTCCATCAACAAAGCCTAATAAATTTTGATCTCTCAGGAATGTGGCCAATTGAGTTCGCCATAACAAATAGTTACGAGCAGTTGATTTGATCGAAATATTAGGAACGGGAAAAACAACATCAAAAACAATCCGCTCAGAAGAAATTTCGGCAGAACTGTCATTGTCACCGGCGGCCATAAGAAACACCTAGCGACTTGATACTAGATGAGAACAGGTTTCTGGATATTATTAAAAATAGTAACGGACAGAATATATATTAAAGACTTTTTTTTTTTGAAAAAAAAAATTATATATATATTAAAGACTAGAGTTCTATACTGAGTATACAATACTAGAGTCCTACAATAAACAATAATACTGATACAAAGAATAGTAGACTCCTAATAGGTTTTGAGGTACCACACTAGAGGAACCATTAATGCTATAAAATTTGTCTCAAATTTTTGTGCGAAAATTTACCGCTAATATTAGCTACGTATTTAACAACAAAACTCTTTTGTCACAAAGGTCGTCGCAATTCCGTCGCTAAATCGTCGTTAATTGTCAATCGAACACAAAAAATTAAATCTGTCACTAAGATGTCACTATTCCGTCGTTAAATTAGCAACGGAACTACTCCGTCGCTAAATCCATCGTTATATCCACTTTTTTTTTGTAATGTATATGACTTTGGCTAGCATACCTTTGTTTCAAGGATAGAACAAGTTGTTTTGGGAACAGGTTGAAAAGATGAGTGCCATATTTGCACAGCTCAGTGCAAATTTTGAGTGACTAGCCTCTTCAAACTTAAACAACTCCACCTTAATAAATGAAGAAGCACAAGCCTCTTCTGATGAAGATTAAGTAGTTTATATTTTCTATGACGGTTTTTTTTGTGTATGATAATAGTGCATTGTTGAAATATCTATGGACATGACACTATTTTTTGTTGTAAATAATTTTGATATTTAAATATATTTTAATTTTTAAATTAAGTAATGTTTACATTACTTTATCGATGTAAATATACTAAATTAAATGAAAACATTTATAATTCTAAATATACTTGATTTGGAACTATGTATTTCATATATATTTTAGAATAATGTTATTTTCCCTCTTAATTTTATCTTTTAATATTTACCTCTTGATATAACAATAAAATTCTTTTTATTCATTGACTACTATGAATTGATTGATTGATTTCATCTAGCATTAAAACAAATAAAAAAAATTGGCAAGATCAAAATACTAAAAGCAATCTATATGATTTCAGATTTTCTAACCCACAGTTGGTGGTAATTTCCGACCAATGGTTGGAAGGAACTCCACATAATAAAAGACTAGCTAGAGTTTTCTGTCCAACTGTTGGTAGGAAAACCACATAATACACTAGGGGAGTTTTCCATCCAATAATTGGACTGCATTTCTGACCAACGAATGGAAGTGGACGGAAATGCTATATACAAAAAATAGTGGCACTACTACAGGAAACACATTTAATGTCGCCTAAACAACATCGGTTTTTTAAAAAAACCAACATAAAAAATTTATCTATATTTATAATTTATTTAAAAAGGGATACGACGTCGGTTTTGGTAAAAAATCGACGTCAATCTGTTTTAAAAAAATCACGAAAATCATACGACGTTAGTTTATCAAACAAACCGACGTCGTATATATTACAGTGTCGGTTCTTCGTAGAAACCGACGCCATAAGGTGTAATTAAAATAAATAAATAAATAAATAAATATATATATATATATATATAATATATAATATATATATATTAAATACGACGTCGGTTCGCCAGCGAACCGACGTCGTATAGTTATTATTATTATTTTTAATCTAATTAACTCGCCGTTTGACGGTATGCAGTTTGGGTAGGGGTTGAGGATCGTCAAAAGATGTGTAAATATGATAAAACGGAAAGTCAGTGACTCCCCGAGTGTCGGTCTCGAAGGAATGACGTGGAGGTGCGTCAAGTGTTTGTGAGTTCAAATGATTGAGTCATGCTAGAGATTCGAGTGTGGTGAATGGTGATTCAAGAGTGAAAAGGTTCATAAGATTTGTGTGAGAATGAAGTAAAACAAATATAAGTAAATGAATGTAAGAAGGTAAGGGATTGGATAGTGTTCATCTATGTTGCATCCTAGTGTGTCTATGGCAATGGATAAACGGAGTAAAGATGTTGGCTATTCAGGAGTGTGTCTTCTTAGTCCTCTTCCACCTCTGTGTACTAGGGCTTCTTGGACTTAGGAGTGCCTTTAAGCAACCAACGTCCTAAGAGACATTTTCTCAAACACCTAAGCTACATACTTTCCTACTATTCTTAAGAAGTCCATAGGATCTATGATTGTTACAAAGCTTTCAATCTTAACTCTAATAAAAGAAATGAAAGTGTCAAGAGCTCAATCTCTCATCTAGATTTGCCAAATCCAAACAAGATATCATTAAAACAACAATCAATAGACAAGAATAGAAATTCCAACAATCCAAGCATTTAAATCCAAAATAAGATATAAGATCATCACACTAGCAATATATTTTCACACAATCCAAATCCCTAGATTAAACTAGCCACTCATGATAAGGAATTCAAAGACAATAACTAATTCAATCCAAGAACAAAATAGTAAAGTAGATTAAGATGAAATAGAAATCACCTAGTATTGAAGTGTTTCTTCAATCCAAGCTTGTTGTCTTCTTACAAGGAGAAATTGCTAAGCTAAACTATCCTAAAAACTAAGAGATGAAAATATTGCTAGAAGGAGGAACTCTCCAAAAAATGGGAAAAAGGGGCTCTCCTCTGAAATTCTATCAAGGGGGCTTAAATAGTCTCCGAAATTTCGCATAGGAAAAATCTCGCGCAGAGTCCCAACCACGTCTCCCACACGCGTGGTGGCGTGCGTGGTTGGCTACTGGAATGTTGCCACGCACACCAACACGCGTGTGGGCATCATTCCGGGTCCTTCGGGGCTCCAGACTTGCTCGGTTTGCTTCTTAAGCTCGTTCTTTGTTCCTAATAACTCCGGGACCTCTGTATTATCTCAAATCATGCCAAAGGTAGCTTTGTGTGCGGTTAATGAATTTAAAGCACAAATAATCAGTTAAGGATACTAAAAACGTTATAAAGCACCCTAGTTTGCACTCAGATAATGGGTATCTTGGGAGCTTATCACTGTTTTCACATATTAAAAAAATTAAATAGAAGGCCTACAGCATCGGTTGTATGAACAACCGACGCCGTAGGGTTTTAATTAAAAACCCAGCAGATCTACGCAAACAGCAGATCTGCACCAAACAAAGAAAACCAAATCACGACAGCGCAAACAGCCTCCGCCCTCCGCCACCTTGCGACGTGACTGCCACCGGACGTCACCGCCACCGCTCGCTGCCCTCCGCCCTCCGCCACCGCGACTGCCAATCACGACAGCGCACCGCCACCGCGACTGCACACCGGACGACACCACCGCCGCCAACCGCCTCCCATAAGTCTCTTTTTTTTGGGGGGGGGAGGGGGGGGGGGAGCGGAGCCGTCAAAGAATTAAGCCAACTAAGCCAACCACGGTAAAAATTATTATTTTTAATATATTTCAAATTACGAATTTTAAGAAATTATTATATATTTTAAGGTTTATTATGTATCTTAGATCTTATAAATTAATAATTTTGAATTTTATTATGTCCTGTCATTCCTGTTGCAATCCCTAATAATGGCCCTATTCATCACCCATTCCTTAACCTGATTGTTTATTTTATTTTATTTTTTTGGTGTAAATCACAAGGTGTACTGTTTCGGATCTTTCTCCGTCCGTCTAACGGTTCGGGTCCACGGTCCAGCCGATTAATCCTCCTTTGCTCTGAGAGGCACAAGAACTAGTTCAAGGAGAATTGTCACTTGTGGGAATCAAATCTGGATTTTCCCTGGAATCGTTCCCGCTATCCCTTTGGGTTAACCTTATAGTTATGATACGCATCAAAGGAAAGAAATAATTGGTGTGGTATAATTAGTGGAGGGTAAGGAATGAATCATATGTAATTAGAGGATAATTGACTAGACATTAGTTTAAAGAAATTATGTATATTAGAATATATCATTACCTTGTATAGTTAGAATAATTTTAGTAGCTTTATTATTATAGATGTTAGTAATTTAGTATAAATAGGGCAATTGTATATGATTATATGAATAGTGGGAACCACTCAAGAAAAATATATTGTTCTTAGCTTATTCATGTTCTTTTTCTTTATCATGAATATTGGGAGCTCTCACACGCTCGAAGTGTGAAATTAAATTTTGCAGTGACTCGAATACGCTTAGGAGCTAGAAGCCTGCTCGAAAGGTTTCCTATACGTTATGATCCTATTTAGGGTCGTAACAAGTTAATTATAGATCCTTGGATTATATCGAGTTAAAAATTTTTACATAGAACAATCATTATTTTTCAAACTTTTTATTATTTCATGTAATAAATCTTGACTTAATAGTTAAGCTAAAGTTCTCTAACCAAGTCAAATGTTAAGTTTTATTAAAGCAATTATATGTGGAACATTTTTGTCATTCAAGTAGTTTTTTATTGATGGTTCAAAGATTGTAATTGCTATATATGTATTTACCACTTGAATAATTGTTGGGGGTGACGCCAGGGTTTCATTAAATAATCTTCGGGGATTAAATTTGTTACTTTACTAAAATCAAGGGACAATTTACAATGCAAATAAATTATTAATAACTAAATCGTCGTAACAAAAAGACTAAAAGTGCCATATGAAAAAAGAAGAAGAAGAAGAAGCACCCTCATAGTTTGCCATAAGCGTACATGATTAAAAAAAAATTAACAAGCAATTTATTAATTGTACATCAATTATAGAGAGAAAATTACTCACTTGGTAATTATTATAAGATGAGTTTTCAATATGTACTTTTGATCCCGGCTACTGCTTTCAAGTTTAGCTCCTAACTTTAAAATTTTTCATATTTAGAGATTATCACATTATATGAGACCGCACAACAATGTACAACAATTTGTGTAGTTGAGATTATTGATGCAGGATATCCATAGCTCGTGTGGCATATCAAGTGATGAATGGATTACCCTTATTGTGAATGGATTCTCATAGCAATTTCTGGTAGTGTTGGCCTGTCGATCGACCATTCGTGGTTGATAAAACTAATAGTGACATTTACTTTCATCCTACCCTATGTTTATCTCGTTAATTACCTTATCACTTAACACGATACAACTATTCACGGGACATATTTTTTTGAATACTATGGACTCTGTTACAATGTAGTATCTATTCATAACTAGTTTCTCAACTATTGAAGCACAAAGAGCCAATATCGCCTCCACTAAGATTCGAACCTACACCTTCTATGTGGGGTGTAATCGGGTGCCACTAGACCACAAGATCTTCGACATATATGACATATAGTTTTACAACAATTTACTGTTTTTTTTCGCTTGTCTATTTAACGACCTATTTCATGTAATATATTTGGCCTTCTCTCATTTCTTTAATTATGAATTGATCCTTAATTTTATTCAGTTCTCGTGCTCTGTATATTCATTTCTGTCATCCTCAATCTGTATTCAACTCTTACAACCAGTCACCCTACTATATAAAGACGTACAAATCCATCTCTTGGCCATATATCCAAAACCCAAAAACCAGAAGTACTGCCAAACCTATACAAAACAGAAGAGATCAGAGCCACATGGGTACGACGAGGCTATTATGTTTTCTCCTCATCGTACTGCTTTCAATTCCCTCATTTATCCTCTCCGGGGACTTGAACGGGTTGTGCAACCAAACCCCATATCCAGATCAGTGTAAACACTTCATGACTCACACCAATTTCAAAGGGAAATCCGATTTCAAGAAAATGGCAATCCGAGTGGCCATGGAGAGGGCTCTTAGCGCCAGTTCTCAGGCCAACGGGCTCGGCCCAAAGTGTAGAAATCCTCGAGAAAAAGCCGCCTGGGCGGATTGTCTTAGCCTCTACGAAGATACCATTTTGCAGCTCAACCGAACCCTTGACCCCGCCGTGAAATGCACGGATTTCGACGCCCAAACGTGGCTCAGCGCCGCCGTGACGAACCTCGAGACTTGCCGGACCGGGTTCGCGGAGCTGGGCGTGTCGAACGGCGCCGTTTTCCCCGCCATTTCCGACGCTAATGTCACGCGCTTGATTTCTAACACTTTGGCTCTCATTAACAACGCCTCTGCTCCCCGGGAAACCTACGGGGGTGATTTTCCGACGTGGGTTTCGCCCGGTGACCGGAAACTGCTCCAGGATGGGTCCGCCGTCAGGCCGAACCTTGTGGTGGCTTCGGACGGCTCCGGCGACTTTAAGACCGTGAAGGCCGCTCTTGTTGCCGCTGCTAAGAGGCGGCGTGGCAGTGGGCGGTTTGTGATCCATATAAAGCGCGGCGTTTACCGGGAAAATGTTGAGATTGGGTGGAAGACGAAGAACATTATGCTTGTTGGCGATGGATTGAGGCGCACCATAATCACCGGCAGCCGGAGCGTTGGCGGTGGTTCCACCACCTTCAACTCCGCCACCGTTGGTAAGTAGCTTTGCCAAATTGTTTATCTTTCTGTTTAAAATTACATTCAAATTATATATCTCCAATTAACATATTATAAGACACATAATATATTAAGATTTAATTCCACCAAAGGTCCATGTCTTTAGTGGCAATTTCAAATTTAGTCTAAGACTATCGTTTGTGCCATTTTACATCTTAGACTATTATTTTTTAGACACTTTTAATCCTTCTTATGACCCTTTCTATTTTTAGTATGGTCATTTTTATCTTTTCATATTTTTATTTTGTTATTTTTCCAGTTTCAACTGGTTTAATTGGTGTAGGACTTTACTAAAACCAACTGAAAAATATGATTGTAAAAGATCAGAGGTTACCTAAAGTTCTAAACCAATTAAATTGGTTGAAACCTGAAAAAATAACAGATAGAAATATCCTTATTAAAAATAGGAAAAGTCCTGAGAATGACTAAAAGTGTCCCAAAAAAATAGTCTGGGATGTTAAATGATAATAAACATGATAGTCTTGGACTAAATTTGGAATGACCACAAAAAACAAGGGACTTTGGTGGAATTAACTCATATATTAATTACAAACATATACGTAGGCTGTGTTTGGTAGAGCTTATTTAGGAGCTTATAGCTTATTTTAAGCTACTAATAAGCTATAAGCTTTGTTTGGTAATGCTCTCAAAATAAGCTAGCAACTTAAAATAAGAGCTTATTTTGAAACGCTACTTCAGGTAGCTTTTCAAAAATAAGCTAGTAGCTTCTTAACTTTTTTCCATTTTTATCCTTATTATTTTAAATAAATGACATCATTTATCCCTCCCAATTAAAACTCTTTTGACATTTTTTCTTCAATATGTTTCGTTGTAATTTTAATTTGATATTTGTGTTTGAACAATAATTTTTGTATGAACTAATTTTATGAATTATAAATGTTTTTTTTTACTTTATATATTTTTAAATATATGTTCTTACTTTATATTTTATTAAATTATATTGATTTCATTATTTTATATTTTAATATGTAAACAAACATATTTAAATTTAAAATTATTTAACTTTTATGTAGATGTCCTTTTTAGTCTTTTTACATTTATCAACTTATTAAAAAGCTAATTTTACCAAACACTTTTAAACATAACAACTAGCTTAACAGCTATTCAGATTTCAGCTTCGAGCTTGTAGCTTTTCAGCTTTCAGCTACTTTTAAGCTTTCAGCTACCATTTCAGCTAGGTTTGCCAAACATAGCCGTAGTAATACATTAACTACTGTACATATTATATCTACTATTAACAAAAGTCACATTATGTGCTAACTGCAAATACTCTTAACATATTATATGTATGTATATAGTATATTTAATTTATTTATTAATACATAATTTATTAATTGTAAGTACATATTATATTAATTGTAGACATAAATTTTGGATAGTGTTCACAATTTGTAGACTGGTCCATGGTATAGCAATTGGTAGCTTTGGGTGTGTTTTACTGTTGCTTTCGTATACTTGATCATGCTACGTTCGATTTTCCATCTACAATATATTAAAGTCAAGAATAATTAATTAGTTACTATTAAATTCATTTAAGAAATTATAGTCCGGCGGCCTATCCATGAAATATTCAAATTTCTCTAGAAGGATACTAACTAACCATAATTTTGGTACCACAGCCTATGGACGTTGCATGATAAAGTAACTTGAAGAAAAGCACCCTATGATCCCTCACCACAATATTATAACCATGGAGATATTCATCAACTATATATATATATATATATATATATATATATATATATATATATATATATATATATATATATATAGCTTCACATGTCTCTTTGTTATAAAAAAAAAAAAAAAAAAAAAAAAAAAAAAAAAGCCACTCAAATTAGATGCATATTTTTAAGTGATGAGGAAAACACGCACTACCCGATGATGTGCAATGGGCCTTGTGACCCTAGCCAACAAATGAGCATAAAGAGGTAAATCACCTTAGGTTGTCAATAATAGACCGGTTCAAACTAAGAAGGCCAAATAGTCTGTCTCTGAATAATCGAACTTGTAACATTATGGTTACCAAGTCAACAGTCTGACCAATTTGGTAGAGATTGTTCCCAAGTTAGATGCACATTAACATATTAGCATATTTACTCTAAAGTTCTGTACAATATATATCCTAATAAGTTTTTAATAATTATGAAATTATCACCACATTTTTTCTTAATTTAGAATCATTGGTTATTCCAAAATTGAACTAAATTTATGTGGAATAAGTATGTGCATTGGCCTTGGTCAAGTGTCATGAATCTATAATTGTAGTACAGATTAAGGTCAGAAGTTCAATTGCCAACCTTACTCCTCAGAAGTTTAAAAATAAAAAGAAATTATTAATAGTTGATACTAATTAAATCATAGATTCATATGTCAATTGGGTATGTATGTGCTCGGTTAATTAGTCGATTTCACCTCTAGAAAGTGATTGCATATTTAAAATTGTTGATGATATATCTCTTACTAAATAGGTCATATCGAGTTCGATTTTTCAACTAAAACAGTATAAAGTCAACGGTAATTAATTTGTTCCTATTAGTTTAAACCTCTAAAATAATTTTTAAAATTTGCCAAGAAAGATTCAAACTTCTAAAGGGTACTAGTCGTCATGCGTATCATATATATTATTACTCCGTATTATGTTATAGTACCCCTGCCCCCACCAACCCACTCTACGTTCCACGTTGCATGAAAATTTACTTTGGTTTTTTAGGTACATAAAAATCGCAAAAAAATTGTGTAAGACCATGTTAGAAATATTTTTCTTTGAGACGAATCGGGTCAAAATAAAAATGTAATACTTATATTGAAAAATGTAATGATAATCATAAATAAAATATTTGTTACTTATAAGGTAAATTGTGATATTTTGGAGAAAAATATAATTTTTTTATATTTTAATTTAAAAATATTATATTTTTCTTCAAAAGTATTACACTCTCTCTTATAAGTAACAAACATTTTATTCTTAATTAGTATTACATTTTTCAATATAAGTATTACATTTCTATTGTAACCCGGCCTATCTCACACTCTCACAGATAAAGATCCGTGAAATAATTTCGTAACGAAGTCACTCTATAAAAATTTATTTAGATATATTGCCGTCTCGGGTACTTTTATATCTAAAAATGAAGGGGAGTAAATTTTGGAAAAACAAAATTATCTGTATTAATTTCTTTTCTCACTTAATATGACCAAAATATCTTTACCCTTTTTAATTTTGGTACGTGGCACAATAAGTAGCTGCACCAAAGAATTTTCACACACATATATAACTAGAAAGTAGTAAGTATTATCCGTGTCGAGTTACAAGCTCAATGCAACAACCATAGTCAAGTTGGTCAGACATTTAATTTGTATATTAATTTTCTTGGTTTAAGTCGATCAATTATAAATAACATAAGTTGATTTATCTCCTTGTAATCCTTTGCTAATTAGAATTATTAGCAAAGGATCACAAGATGTGTGAACTTCACCTTCTTATGGGCTTTACCTAAAGCACACCTTAGCTGCTGTCAACTTTTTAGTAATCAAAAGTTATTATAAGTTGAATATCTAATATGACTCTAAAATGTTTTTTTTTTAAATAGTAATAATCCATAATAATTTTTTTGAGTACTATTAACTCTGGGCGCCACTAAATCACAATGTCTTTTTGGTAATAATCCATAATAATTTGATCATATATTAATTGGTGAATTTTACCTCTAGAGTACAGTGTATTTACATGTTTATTATTGATTACTTATATCATATTAAATGTGTGGTGATTTGCAGCTGTCACCGGAGAAGGATTCATAGCTCAGGGCATTACATTCCGCAACACGGCCGGTCCAAAAAACCATCAAGCCGTTGCTCTTCGATCCGGTTCGGACCATTCGGTTTTCTATCAATGCGGTTTTGAGGGATACCAAGACACTCTTTACGTCCATTCCCAACGCCAATTCTACAAAGACTGCGACATCTATGGCACCGTAGACTTCATCTTCGGAAACGCCGCCGTTGTTTTACAAAACTGCATCATATATGCGAGGAAACCTATGAACAAACAACGTATTACCATCACGGCCCAAGGTCGGACCGACCGGAACCAGAATACCGGAATATCTATCCACAATTCTCGGGTGATGGCCGGTTCGGACCTCAAGCCGGTCGCTGGCTCGTTCAAGGCTTACTTAGGGAGGCCGTGGAAGAAATATTCCCGAACGGTTTTTCTCCGAACCTACATGGAATCTATTGTTGACCCGACCGGTTGGGTCGAGTGGGATGGGAAATTTGCATTGAATACTTTGTACTATGGCGAATATAAGAACTCTGGACCCGGTTCATCAACTAAGCGGCGAGTGAAGTGGCGTGGTTACCGGGTTATTACAAGTGCAACCGAGGCGGCCCAATTCAGCGTGCAGAGTTTTATAGCGGGTCGCTCGTGGCTGCCGGCGACAAAAGTCCCATTCCGTGCTGGACTGTAAAGTCAAATTATATATGCTTGATTTGCCATTTTGATGTTTAATTACTTTTTCTTTTTTTTTTATTTGCTTTTGGGTTATACTCAAACTAATCATTGTTCTTAACCGAGTCAACCCAATTAAGTGGCAAGTGTTGATCATATTGTTTTTTCATACTAGAAGATTAAACTCTCTCCTTTTTAAGGAATGAGAATACATGACTACTCATGTCAACCAAGCTGGTTGGTTTGATTACTTTGTTAATCGTTGTTCAGTATGTTTTTTATATATTAATTTTCTGTTAGTCATGTGAACAAATTGCCTTAAGTAGGGCTGGTTTTTTTGCTCGTGCATAATGCCTAGCATCACGATGCCTCAATTTTAGAGGGCTCAACATCTATTTTTGACCTAGTTGCGTAAGAAATAAAAAAAATTAAAAAAAAAACTACAATTAAATCACATTCCTTTGGCTTCACGCATCTTTCTATCTTGCCTAAAAGGCTAAAACTCATCAGTTTTTTTTCTCTAAATCGCACACCACCATTGAAGAGGGCAAGATTCTTCCTTCCTCCATTACCTTTACAATTTTCCCCCAAATTTCTTTGATTATCAAAGTTGCAATTCAATTTTCACTTCTGTCTCTTATTTAATTGAGCATGGTTATGGCAAAATAGTACACAATCTTTTACATAATTCAAATTTCTTCTCAATCAAATCTTTAATTTTTATGTATCAAACGACTAAATTAGGGGAGTAATATTACATATACTCCCATTTTCTAGTCCGTGTGATTTGGCGTGCTTTGATTGCTCAATTTAATAGGAGGTCATGATGTTTATCTATTCTCTTTTTTTTCTTTTCCTCCAATCAAATTTGAACACAAGTATTGGGAGTAAATGTTGAGAGTGTTTTTGAGAGTACATGAAGTATTTTTGAAATTAGGGCCTCATTTATTTACAAGAACATGGTCACAAAAATTCAAAAGACGTCCATGACTTTAAGGTTTTTTTTTTTTTTTAAATTTTAAATTATTTTGTCAATGACATTTCAAAGTATAACTTAAATTTGCACTTAAATAGCCAATTAAACGAATTTTATCTAAAACTAATAACCTATGAAAAAAAATCAAAATTTGACAATTTTTTACTTTTCATATGATTTAATTGCACATGTTATTAACACCATTGCTTAATTGAATAAGCTAAAAAGTTAAGTAACTTATTTAACATTTATGTTTTTTTTTTGGTTGTATCAATTTTTAGCAACACATGTCGATCTAAAATTGATACCATTGATAAAATTGCAATAGTAGTGATAGAAGTGATTTGCAATCAAATTGCAATTTTAAGTGTGTGTTTGGTTCAAATATTAGAATCGTAATAGTAATAGGAATCAAATTGATACCATTGATAAAAGTGATTTGCAATCAAGTTGCTTTTCTTTGAATCAAAGAGCTAAACTACAGAGAAAGTGTGGGAAATGAGACATGATTGTGCTTCGAGTAACAACCCAACTCCAAATGACTATACTTCGAGTGATAGCCTAACTCTAGAAAAGGAGATACAAGAAGAGAAATTGTTATTATATTCTTCCGTGCCTTCTTCAAGTACATAGGTAACTATATATATACAGGATCATAGAAACTATTATTACCTATGCACTCGCTACTTGTATAACTACCTATTAAATGTCTATGGTCGTAGTACAAAACTACAAACAAATACCCATAGTATTCAGGGGTTATCGATCCACAGGGAAGTATGGTATAAATACTAGCTACTAATTCATTCATGTGAAGCTATTGTTACACAGTTAATAAGGGGTAATTTGCTGCAAACATGTAAATAAAAGGAGTAAAATAAGGCAAGCGAATTTTAGGAATTTAAGAGAAGAGTAAAGAGTGGAATTTTTGGGGTCAAAGTGTTTAATCACCTAGTGTCAACTTAAAGTGAAATACTTATTTAGGTTAAAACAAGTATGGAAGATTGCAATCAATAAGGGAAAGAATTACTCCCATAATTCAAACCCACAACAAGATAATTGAAATATATCACTCGCATGAGATAATCACAATAATTATTCAAGAACAAGCAATCTAGATAAAATCCCTTAACCAATATGTCATCTCCCAAGGTATAATAATTAAGTGCAATTGTGGGTGCTCTAATTTATATCCTAACTCCCATCAAGATACAAATTTAGCAATGAAATAAGTAATTTAGGATTTAATTACAAGCATCAAGGAAATAAATCACAATTGCAACACAAATATAAAACTTAAATATATATTTCATTAAGGAAAAATAAAAATGAGACACATAGGTTCATAAACACTTTTATACTCAATAATTCCTAAAAAAAGCTTAGCCAATCATGACTAACGTAGTTGAATACAGATTATTTTCTTTCCTTTTGAACTTTCCTTGCGTAATTCTTTACTATATAAGTAAAATACTTCCGATGGAGAAATAAAGCACAATTACTATTTTATCTCTAGATCAACGAATGTTTTACTCCACCCCTTAACTAGGGCGACAAATTCTCAGTCTGATTCTATCATTAGGCATAGTACTTTACCTACTTGTATTCAACACTTTTTCCCCTCTTCTTAATATATGAGTAGTGTTTATTTAAAAAAACAAAAAAAAACAAAAAAAAAAAAAAAAAAAAAAAACACACACACACAATACTAGAGTTTTAAACAAAACCATGGAGCCAAGACACTCCAAAAATCTCTTTTACACTCATTACATCCTGTCTCAGTTTCCTACTTTACAGCCTGCACACAACCATCTATTCACCATTGACGGCCCGGCACTGCTTCAACCTCGACTCCCACTTCTCGCCCATTGAAAAGAGCATTTTGCAAAGAACACAACAGCATGAGTAAGATATAGTAATGTCCAAGGGAAAGTGATTTAAATAAATAAATGTGGACATAACTAGAGAACTTATATTATGATTATACCTTTTCATCTTTTATATACTTATATGTCGATTGGGACATTATATATCTTGTATATATTTGGACTGGTTGCGTTCCCAGGATGAAAACAGCACAACGATTCACGTGAGGGTATGGTTCAATTTACAACGAAAATAACATAAAATTTGATTAAAATAAAAGTAAAACGCAATGTGAAATAAATTAAATTTTTTTATACTGAGATGAAGTACCAAAGTACTTACTAAGATGAAGTAATACGAGTAACTTGGTAAGCTTGTCTCTTTGTTTGGTTTCTTAGGCTGTGGTTCATAAAGTAGTATCAGAATCTGTGGGAGTTTGGAGAGTTACCAAACAGCATCCCCAGATCTATGCACCTGAAACAGAAAAAGAAGAAGAATATTACTAAGAGAATTCTTATCGTACTAGTACTTAGCTTTAAGCAGATCGACCATCAAATTGCCTAAACACAAAAACTTCCCAAAGTTAACTCTGGAGAAATGTGGGTATCTACATGGCTGTGTGGCCCGTGGACTCTGAAGTTCCTTATAGATGAAAGAATTGGATACTTTCTCTGTTCCCACCTGCAGCTACTGAATTAGCTAGTTTGTACTTTGTAGCACTATTGCAAAAATCTCCCGCCTAGGAGCTAGGCACCCCTAGACCGAGGCGAATTGCTCCCTAGGTGTCCGCCTAGGTGGCTGGCTGCCTAGCGCCTAACTTTGCCGACTGGATTGAGTTGGCGGCCGACTCGGCCAAGTTAACTCGCCCAACTCGGCAGAGTTAGTCGAGTTAACTCGGGAGAGTGGGCCTTGTTAAATTTTTTTTTATATTTATATATATTTAAATTTATTTATTTATATAAATAAGAGAAGTAAGATATATATATATATATATATATATATATATATATATATATATATAATATGACATACACCTACACACATGCATTATTTTTTTGTTTTTATAGGTCGCCGCCTAGACCCCTTAGGCGCTAGTCTACCGCCCGACTAGCGACTAGCGCCTACTGCAACCATGCTTTGTAGCACAAACTTTGCTCTTGAAAATAGGGATGGCAATGTGTCCCGTCCCCGACAGGGGATCCCCGTCCCCGTCTCTAATGGGGACGGGGATGGGGAAAAATTTCGGGGATCGGGGACGGGGATACCCCTCCCCGCCCCGCCACGTCCCCGAATATATATATATATATATATATATATATATATATATATATATATATATATATATATATATTTTAATACATAGCATTACATATAAATTATATATAAAGCATGTCAACTGCATGACATATATACATTAATACATAGCATGCGGTAAACTGCAGTACATAAATACATTACATATATACATAGCAGTAAACTGCATTACATATATACATAATATACTACCATTACATATATACATAGTTATACTGCCATGCTTTATATATATATATATATATAGTATTTTAAATTTTGAAACTAGGACTTGTATTTTAAATTGTTTTTATTATTAAAATTTACATTTATTTAACCTTTTAACTAGGAACTGACGGGGAATGGGGAATCCCCGTCCCCGCCTAATTCCCCGCGGGGACGGGGATGGGGAGTATTTTCAATTCCCCGTCAGGGACGGGGACGGGGATGGGGACGGGGTCGCGGGGACGGGGAGTATACTCCCCGCCCCATTGCCATCCCTACTTGAAAACACTGCCAATATGAATATTCCTACTGCAAATGACTACACATTTAAATTTCAACAGTTGTTTAGGCTTTCCTTAAGTGCCAGAAGTGGAGGAAAGGTTTTGAAATATTGGAATGAAAGAGAGAGAGATAGCTGCATATGTACCTCTTGGACTTCAACAATGATAGTACTTAGCCTCTGCTAGGTTGTTCATTGTTGTTGTCAATGCCTGAACTTCAATAAGTTACCCATTCAACATTCTAACCTAGGATCCATCTCTGTTTTCCCGCATTGCCTTAAACAACTTCATAAGTGGATCTGGTTTTGACAGAGACAAAATCTCATTGTGAAGAGCTTGCAACATGAAAGCAGACTTGTCTCCAATCAACTTCAAGTGTTCAAGAGCCAATGAAGTCTCTCCAGCATCACTTAAAAATTTCAGTACTGTGAGATGGGAGTCTAGAAATGCAATATCATCAATGTGGCTATGAAGTAACTTCAAAGCATGAAGCACATTACCTGCAAATATCAGATAAAACTCTTAGGCGAATAGTCAGCTATTAAGTAATCATTTTGTCAAGAAAAATATAGAGTTAGAGTTAATACCAATAAGTCCTCGACTAGTGGTTTTTCTCGATTTAGTTCTTAAAGTCTTTTTGTGCTTAATTGGGTCCTGGACTTCCACTATAGTCGTGAACTAAATAAGGTATTAATAGAGGGGAAATTACCAAGCTATCCTAACCATTGAAGCTCAGGACCTAATTAAGCACAAAAAACTTTTAGGACTAACTCGAGAAAAACCACTCGACTACTAAATTGGGTAATAACTCATAGAGTTATGTATGGTAACATGTTGAAAGTCGTACCTTCCTTACAAAGATAGAGGACAAATGAACCCAAAATATTCCGAGCAAGGACAGTACTTTGAGAAACAGACATATCAAATACATGAAGAGCCAGGGCAATATCTTTGGCTTGACAAATTCCTTTAAGAAGGGATTTGTAAGTTGTTGCATCAGGTGCTACCCTTTTCTCAAACATGTGCTCAAATAGCCTATAAGCCTCTTCAACTTCACCAACTTCTGAACATTTCTGTATTAGGATGTTGTAGGACTTTAAATTGGCAGGGCAGCCATTTGTAAACATCTCATCCCACAGCCGTTTTGCTGGCCGCAGTAGATCTTCTCTGCAGCAAGCTTCTAGAAGAGAATTGTAAGATGATATGTCCAGACCTAAACCTTTTCTTTTCATCTCACCAAGTATCTCATAAGCCTCTCTTACTTTACCGGCCTCACACAAAAGTGTAAGCATCAAATTATAAGTCCGTTTATCTGTGAAATATGCTCTGGCAAATAACTTCTGAGAAACTTCAACCAGCATTTCAGTTTTGCCAAGCTTGCAAAGGTTCCTGCCCAAGTTCTTCAATGTAAGAAGTGTAGGAATCACTTCTCTGTCAACCATGAAATTGAAGAATAACATGGAGCAACAAGGGTCAAGAGCTGAAACAGAGCCTACCAGAGCATTGAGTAGATCATCGTCCATTGGGAAATTCCCTTTCATGATTACTTCACCCAACTCTTTTGCTTCAGATATTAGTCTTTCTGAAATCAAGGTAAGAATAAAGTCTTTATAATCATTGGATCTTGGTGCCACCCCCAGCTTCCGTTTTCTCTTCAAAACCCACTCTACATCAACCGCATTACCCATTTCTCGCAATGCTTCAGCAACAATCCTATACGCCATGAAATCGGGTTTACAATCTCTTTGCCTCAACTCATCCAAAGCCACAACAGCCTCTGAGACGAAAGACCCAGAACATAGCCCATGAGCAACTAAAACTGCAATAACAGACCCGTTAATTCCAGAAAAATCAATCCTCCGAACCTCGTCTAGCACATTCAAAGTCATTTCTAATCCATTACAGCGACAAAATTTCCACACAAACACACCAAACCCAAGCGTGTTTAACCGAATGCCTTTAATAGTCATTTCATCGAACACGTTCCGAGCACGAAAAAGATCTCCTTCAGAAGAGATAGCAGCAAGAAGCGAATTACAAGTTTGAGGTCCAATATCGGATATTAGTGAACTAACCTCTTTGAAAGTAGAAAACGCAGTGCAGGTGTTCTTACTAGTGATCTGAGAGGCAATGACAGCGCGATAAACATACGGCGGAAGGTTAACCTTCTGGGATTTGCTCTGTTTCAAAACCCTATCCATGGCGTTGAATTTGCGAGAAAGGGAAAGAGCCTTGAGAATTGACTGATAGGAAGAGGAATCATGAGAAAAGCCTGGTTGTTGAGAGGACCAGTCAAAGAAGCCCAGAGCAAGGGAGTGGTGATGGAGGAGATGCGGGTCGATTACATGGGCGACCAGTGTAGGGCTTAGTGACTCGCGACATCCAAGACGGTGCAAAGCTTGCTCCATCAATGGCGTCCATGTTTGAGTTGGAACAGTTTGTTTGGATTTTGATATCAAAGCATGGCTTATGACTTTTGCCAACTCTCCGACCGATCGGCTGATCATATCGTAATAGGTTTTGTCTAAGGAGGTGAACAGAAATGAACACACTTATTTATACTACTAACATTCTTTTATTTCTTTGAGGGCTTGTCTCACCTTAACTAGACAAATCACTCTACCAACTTAGAACGGCCATGCACCACCACATGCTCGTTGAATACATCAGTGTAGCGCGCATGCAGCCCAGAGCATCTAAGGGCATCACAAATATGTTATTGCCTCGAACTTTCGTGACTTGAAACCTTGGGCGCGAGTCCGGACAAAGCGGCCATCGGTGCAGATCTTGGTGGTAGTAGCAAATATTCAAATAAGAAGTCTGAGGAGCAAGAGAACAGGAGCATGGTTGTTAGCTCGAGGTAACAGTTGCAATCGTACAAAACGCATGAAAAGTTATAGATTGGACCTCGAGGCGTGAATGAGTAAATCAATGAAATTTAAGGAACTATCCAAGATGTAAGTACATCTCAAACATTTTTCATTGAAATTTGTTTAATTCAAACCATGGAAAGAACTAGGTTTTATCAAATTGATAATAAAGACAAACAAAAATGACAATATAATCAAACCAAAATGATACTAATTCTAAATAAATACATCTATATAATAACTATAATTATATTTCTATCTATTGTTATAGACATTGAATTGGTTGACACAACTCATGTCGATTATATTGACATCTTTAAATATTTGTTGGAATTGAAAAAAATTTTAAATTGAAAAGGTTTTCGACATCCTCTTGTAAAAAATGAGGACTGATCTCAGTCAATCATCAATAGTTGAAGATTTTAGTAAAAAAAAAAAGATACGGGGTCAATTTTATAATTATTGAAAACTTGAAAGTTTAGTAATTAAAAGATCCTAGCCTTTGATTTCTCAAGATGAATGGTTTGGATGTGTCCATATTTTTTACAAGGAGAGATATTCTCACCTAAACCCTCCCCAGTATAAATAAATAAATAAATATATATATATATAGTGGCGGACCCAGGATTTTATTCGAGTGGGGGCGAAGACGCGAAGTTAAAATGAATCTTTCAAAAGTAGATTTTCTTTTAAACAATTTTTCCATAACTGAACCAAAAAATATATATATTCATATCATTAATTAATCATTTGCAAATTATTTTCAACACAATTGGAGAAATCTGAAAATATACAGATTATTAGCTCCTAAATAGATTAAAACACCAAGAAATTAGAAGTAAATAGCATGATTTGTTACAGAATAGCAGGCAAGTAATGAACATGGAAAAGAGTAACCACACAAGTATTTATAGTCTTGTTAATTAAAAAGTAGCAGCAGAGACGCATACAAATCAGACCAAAAGACACTGGGAACTGGGAAGAACAATGAAAGGGATCACATAGATATATCAGCTCACTTTGCCATTTTGGAGTTGAATTTCAAAGGATTTACTACACTGTTATATCTATTTATTTGTTAAAAAGGGTTCAACTTATTTACCTTTCCTCAAACTCTAATTCTTATTTGCAGATTTCACAAACATATATACTTAAAAGAGGAACACTAGTTTACAAGGCAAAACATGAATGGGGGGAATTAATTTACAGAGAAGTGAGGGAAGCAAGTGAAGAAAGGGACAGCAGCACCAGCTTAATTAGCATGCATTAAGGTTTTCTTCACTTAAACATAAAACAACTATATTCAGCTAAAATTTAGAGGCGAATATTGTGCTCAGAAAAAATGAGTAATTGATATCAACTGAAAATGCTGTTGAACTAGACACATGATATACCTCGCAAACTGAGTATTGAGAGCCGTCACATGCTGTCTAGATGATTCAGCCCGTCGCATATCCAACTGCGGAGTTGGCACTGACAGCTTCTGGGATGGTTCTGCCCTTTGAGAATCAAAAGGTGACCCTGCTTGCCTGCCAGTATTCTTTTGTTCTGGTTCTGCACAGGAATTGGGAAATAAGGAAACGGAAGAACAATGTATCTCCTATCCACACAAGAAGTACACCATTTTCATAAAAATTACAACTTTAAGATTACAAACACAGCTAACATCCTAGATACACACACACACACACATTATCAATGTCTTATGAAATTAATTGTATTATTGCAATGATCTGCCCTGAAAACTACAAGTCCACTAGGAGCTTGCTTCTAGCCAAATTCATTCAAATAACAACGCACAAGAGCTCAAAACGAAAGACTTGAAGATCAGAAATTCAGCTCTATCTGAACACCAACAAATTAAAATCCCCTACCCTGACCTTTTCAAGCTCTTAGATGCACATAAGCAATTCACTCAGTATTTCAGCATATTACATTCTAGTCCCTGCCTCCCCATTACTCCATTAGAATAAAATATCAAAGTTCCACACCCAATTCTTTCCCCACTTATATACATATACAAATACAATACAAATTACGAAAATATATAAAACAAAATAGGTTGAAGATTGAAAATTTAGAGAATTAGGGAATTTATGGAAGAATTAGACATTAGGGAAAACTAATTAAGAGAATAAATTTGAAGAACAGTGAAGATTGGTTCGAACCTGGAGTGACGGAGTGCCGGGCTAGGGGCGACAGTGGTGATGGACGAGTTCTAATGGGATGGGAATCTGCGGATCTTAGATGAAGAATTGAAGAGTTGTGAGAACGAGGGAGCGTAAATGGAGCTGCTGGCTGGGGCGTGGTCGCGTGGAGGACTGGAGGCAGAAGCTGGGAATTCGTACTGCGTAAGGTTGAAGAAGCAATGGAAAAGAAATTAAAAAAAAAAGTTCACAAACACTTGTGTCCGACCGTCTCAATGATCTAAGATGAATCGAGTCTGTTCATATTAACATGTAAACGTTATATTTATATGCGCAAATGTCATATTTGTATGCTTGGGGATAATTGGACAAGCATTCGATCCGGAAGTGCGTCCGCCTCCTCTACTTATACGTCCGCGCACCTCCTCAAGTGCATCAGCCTCTTCCACTTGTGTGTCCGCCTACTCAAGTGCATTCGACTCCTCTACTTGTGCATCTACCTCCTCAAGTGCGTCAGCCTTCTCCATTTATGCATTCGCTTCCTCAAGTGAGTTAGCCTCCTCCACTTGTGCATTCGCCTCCTCAAGTGTGTCCGTCTCTCTCACCTATGCATCTGCCTCCTCAAGTGCGTCTTCCTCCTTCACTTGTGCATCCGCCTCCTCAAGTGCGCCCGCCTCCTCCACTTGTGCGCCCGCCTACTCAATCCGCCTACTCAAGTGCATTCGCCTCCTCAAGTGCGTCAACCTCCTCCACATGTGCATCTGCCTCCTCAAGTGCGTCTGTCTCTCCCATCTATGCATCCGCCTCCTCAAGTGCGTTTGCCTCTTTCACTTGTGCATCCACCTCCTCAAGTGCGTCCGCCTCCTCCACTTGTGTTCCCATCTCCTCAAGTACGTCTGCCTCCTCCATGCATCAGCGTGTCCGCCTTCGTGCGTCCGCCTGCTCCATGCGTCCACACTCCTCAAGTGCGTCTGTCGCCTCCTCAAGCGCGTTCGCCTCCTCCACTTGTGCGTCTGTCTCCTCAAGTGCGTCCGCCTCCTCCACTTGTGTATCCGCCTCCTCAAGTACATCCGCCTCCTCAAGTGCGTCCACCTCCTCCACTTGTGTGTCCGCCTCCTCCATGCGTCTGCCTCCTCAAGTGCGTCCAGTCGCCCACCTCCTCCATGCGTCAGCGCGTACGCCTCCTCCGTGCATCCGCCTTCTAAAGTGCATCCGCTTCCATGCGTCCACCTCCATAGGTGTGCGTCTGCCTCCAGAAGCAAGAGGGCCCAACAGTTATCGATGTAACTATTGTTCATGATCTGTCTTGATCAATTTTGTTAAAAATTTGAAAAATCAGCACTCTATTCCCTTAAGACCGGCACGGGATCCGATCTCGCTAGCTATTCGACAGATGGGTGTTTTCTTTGTCAAGCTTAAGGCTTGGTTACAAAAACACAACACTTTATTCCCTTAGACCCAGCACGGGACCCGATCTCGCTAGCTACCTGACTGAAGGGTGTTTTTCTTGGTCAAGCTTAAAGTTGGATTACGAAAACGCTATCCCCTAAGGGGTAGTACGGGGCCTAACCTCTCTCACTACCCTACGGAAGAGCTGACCTTTGACTGAGCCTACGGCCGGCCGAAGTGAGCTATACTCGCACACAAAGCGAAAAAAAAAAAAAAACTGGGTTGATTCCGTGCCTTGGTCCCGCCTCGGCTACAATCAGGCAAGGTAGTGCCTTGGGCACGCCTGGCTAGGCTTCAAAAAATAAATAATTAAATGATAAAATTATTTGTCTCACTTCTCTACGCCTGTAGCATATATGATACTAGATAAATGACAAATTTGCATTATCATTACTCCCTAGTTGACTTTGCTACGCTCTCAACTTGGAGTAAGGGGGTATTTCGGTAACATTATTACCGTCAATGATCAAATGTAATACTAATTAGGAATAAAAATTTTGTCACTTATAAGGAAATATATAATACGTTTGAAGAAAAATGTATAGTAATAATTTTACATTTTGATGTAAAAGTATTATATTTTACATCAAAAGTATTATGTTTTCAATAATACGTAATGTTTCCCTTACTTATAAGGAAAAATATAATACTTTTGAGGAAAAAATGTTATACTTTTAAATCGAAATGTAAAAGTATTACATTTTTTTTAAAAGTATTACATTTATCATTATAAGTAACAAAAATTTTATCCCTAATTAGTATTACATTTGAGTATATAAGTATGACATTTATGCGTACAGCGTATAAGTATCACATTTTTGCATTGACTCGACCCGACCCGACACATCTCAAGTTGAGACGGTCCCACACAAGTTTTTGCCTAAAAAAGAATATTATATATACATACACTAATTTTTTTGAATACAACTGACCCTATTACATTGTAGTATCTGTTTATTATACACACACTAATATTCAAGTACATCCACTTATTCTCGTATGTTCGGTTATACCATTTGTAAATGCACACGAACTACTATTATATTGGCGGAGCCACAGTGGAGGTAGCGGCCCCACCCAATATATATAGTATATATCTTAAATATACCAATATTTTAATAAAGGTCAATATTGCTTAAATGGTAAGTCTTCATTATATATTAAAATGGTCCACTGTTTGAACTTTGTAGCACTGAATTTAGCTTTCAAACTTTTTAACATCAATAGTGAGAATTCTAATTGAAATTTTTATTTGTAATATTGTGACTTTTTTTTTCATTTCTTAATATTAATAGTAAGATGAGTGAAATTTTGTTTTTGACATTTTTTTAATATTAATAGTGAGAATTCTAATTGGAATTTTTATTTGTAACTTTTTTTTTCTTTTTTTTTTTTAATATTAATAGTGTGATCAATGATTTATAATGTGTGTTTTAAAAAAAATGATTTATAATGTGTTTTCCATTCAAACTATTTTATCTAATTAATTATGTTTTATATTTTATTTTAAATATTTTTTATCTTGATGTATTTTGACTTTTCATCTCTAGTTAAAAATATGTATGATTTGATCTCTAAGTGTTTCATTTAAAAATATATATATATCTTGTTAATTTATCTTTCCCCCCCACTGAGAAAGTTTTCTGGATCCGCGAATGTGTGTGTGTGTGTGTATATATATGTACTAGTTTTACGAAATATAGTTTACGAAAACAAGTGCAATTACTTCAAAACTTAATGTTTGATTCTATGTTATTATTGAAAATATAAATTACAAATTATTAAAAACTTCCGTGCTAACTGAATTAGTAGTAGAAGTACAAAATCTTTCGGGTTCACCACAAATTAAGATTTTGAGCTTGTCTGGATTACTCACTCTTGATGCAACCACATGCCCACATATAATTGACCATGAACAAAAACTAGTTTCTATAATAGCAAGCCAACATACGATAGTATTTGACCTTGACTTTTGTTGATGGTCATTGCATAGGAAAGTATCAATGGAAATTGTCTGTTAAACTTAAACGATAGTCTTGGGTCTGATTGAGTGATAGTCATTTTAGCTATTAGTTCACAATATTGACGATTCCCCCTGGGCCAGCTTCTGTGCCTCTCGGAGCGAACGTGGGTGGACCCGGACCGTTAAACGAACGGAGAAAGACCACGTGAATTTACCAAAAAAAAAATAAAATAGCTATTAGTACATTGGTGTTAGCATTTGGCCTTGCCAATATGCGTGCTTCTATAACATGGTCAGCTAATTTTGTTACAACCAACCGATTACCATTGCAAATGGCAAAAGAATGGCCAATATTTCTCATTAACATCACAAGTGACCCAACCTTTAAGGCTAATGAATGATTTCAAAGTATATAATATTTAACAAATGATGTAAATATGTCATTCGATGTAATTTCAGTCTTTATTAAAAATTCTTCAGTTGATTAATAGTTGTACACAAAATTAGCATTATTATAGCCATTTTTTTTTAAAAAAAACAATCAAAAAGTAACATTTAATTTGAAATAGTTAAATAAGATATCTTAACCAACACTGCATAATAAAATTTAGTGTGCCAAACATTCGTTCACATTAATAACAATTCAATATTGATATTAATATTTATTAATAAGACTATTACTTCGTACAATTTATTTTGTGATATTAATATTTATTAATAAGACTATTACAATTTATTTGGATTACAAAAACTAATCCAACACGGATGACATGTTTAATTTACTATTTTAAATTAACACTTAAAGATCATTTTTTTAGAGTGAAAGATTAAACACACACACACACACACACACACACACACATATATATATATATATATCTTTGTTCAAATGCGAGCTCCGGTGCGGTCATGTGGCTTAATCTACATCGTCCAATTTCATTAATCCTACTGAAATTCGCGTATGTTTAAGTGGGGTTATTGTGGTAATTTTAGTATTTATATTATGTGAATTGGAATGGTGCATTTTAGTACATAGTGTGGTGCGTTTGAATACATGCTGTGGTGCGTTTTATTACGTATGTTGGTGCATTAACTGTGTTGTGGAATGATGTGTTTTAATCTATCCGCTGGTGCATTTTCATACGTAGAATGATGTGTAATTGTGTTGTGAAATGGTGTGTTTTAATACGTCGTCTGGTGCATTTTAATACATTGAATAGTGTGTATTTTAACACATGTGTTTCTAATAAGTGTGGTGCATTTTAATACGTAGAATGATGCATATTTTAGCACATGTTTTCTAATATGTGTAAATAGTGTATGTTTATAATCTGACATGAAGCACGTTGTAGTACATTTTAATACGTAGAATGAAGTGTTTTATTAAGTATATTGATGAATTTTAAGTGAATAGGTGCATTTGATATATTGTGTGGAATGGTGTGTTTTATCGGTCCTTTGGTGCATTTTAGTACGTAGAATAGTGCGTTCTGTAACATATATATATATTGCGCGTTGATTTGATGAGTTGATATGATCTAATGGCTGAAAATAGACCGCATGACCACACCTAATGACCAGGCCACACCTGATCATGACTATATATATATATATATATATATATATATATATATATATATTTGCAAAAAACACTTTGGAAGGTTAAGGACAAAAATGTAATAATAATTAAGTGGGACAAAATCAACTATATGATATAATTTTGGTATAAAAAGGCTATGAATTATCCTTACAATAATGACTTGTTAATATCTAGCAACTAGGTCAATAATCTTTTTTATTTTCTTACAGAAAAAAAAAATGAAAAGTACTGTTGAATGACAACTTTACTTACCTTTTCTGTATTATATATTACGGAAAATATTGAATGTATTGAGCTGTGTACCTTTGTGTACCTTTAATTTAATTAAATTGTGATAAAAAATAATTTACTATTAATCATAATGAATAAGAAGAGTTGAATATTGTATATTATTCTGTACAAATACTATTTTCAAATGTTACTATTATTGCAATATCAAAATCTAAAAGTATTTGTGTCAATCTTCAATTTTGTAGGGGCAATAGGCAATAGCTGTCTGTTTAACAATTGTCCTAAAATATACTATTGAATTTATTATACTAAATTGCAAGTATCAGTTGAATAGTATATTTAGAGATTACTAAATCTGTTTTAACATTGTGTAGATTTTTTTTATCGTAAACCCACGAGGTGTTCCGGGTCTACCTGACTAATTTCCGCTCGCTCCGAGAGGCACATGTTATCATTTGTGGGACAATTGAATTTGAGTTATTTCATAATTTTTTTCATAAAGAAGCTCATTTGCCACTTAAACTACCACTTAAATTTTAGCATTGTGTAGATGGTTTCATATATTCCTTGCATATAAAAAGTAAATAATTAATTAAAAATTAGGGTATAATTTATTTTCTTAAAAATTATTTTGAGCAGCTGTTTTTAATTTTAATATTTAGAAGACAATAAGCTGACGGTTTAATCAAGTCAAACAACTAATAGTAGTTAAATATGTTAAAATTACTTGATAAACTTTATAATTTACCTATATTAATATCCATGAATTGGATCTTAACAAAAAGTGAAGATTTAAAAATAAATTTGACGGGGGTAAATATGTACTGTTTTTTTTTTTTTTTTGAAAATATATGTACTGTTTGTAGCATGAGTATCATCATCTCCTATATTTGGAGAATTGCTTAATTTTGAAAGTTTTGACCCATGCATTTACTAGCCGCGTTGATATACAAGGAAATCTATGATTCTAGGAAATATACCCAAACAAAACAGAAATTGAATTCTCTTCGCGTTCTTGTCGTCACCTTCTCCCAGTTCTTTTCTTCTTCTCTCATCAGTTCTTTTTCTGTAACCTGTATTCACTCAGTTTTTTTTTTCTTTGTTCATCAATGGCGTTGTTTGGCGCTTTGCTTCGGGTTGCCATTTGCAAAGCTTTGCTCTTTTTCAGTGTATGCTTCGCCGCCGACCAAGTAGTCAACTACGAGCTGGAATACAAGTACATCATCGCCTCTCCGCTCGGTGTTCCTCAGCAGGTCACACTAAAGCTCTAATCTTTTACGTCTCAGAAGTGAGAATATAAGGTTTAGATAGAGATTATGTATTTCTATTGTGTGTGTGTATGTATATATTGATACATTAAGCAAAACTAATCCTTAGCTTGGAACCTGCACGAGTCTAATCAGCCTCTCAGTCAGTTCTGTCATTGACTCTGCACACAAGAGATCTATTATCTCTGCACTTTCGACAACTTGGAGAGCCCAATCTCCAATCTAGGAGCCAAGGTCTAAACTCTAGCCTAGGGAGCCCTACCCTGCCTTTGGAATGGTGATTTAGGTCAGGAGGTCTACCACTTGAGGTAGTCGGGATTCTATTACATATATAGTTTATTATGGGAAAATGCTCTTCGAAATAAAAAATTATGTTTGATGATGTTTGCAAATTGCAATCACTATCACACCTTAGTATTGATTAAAGTGAATGGACTCTTTTCTCTTTTTCTTCTTTTAAAAGTATGGATAATATTTTTTTTGTTTTGTTTTGTTTGTTTGTTTGTTTTTTTTTTTTTTGGAGTAGAATGTTAAGAATTTAGTTTTACTTTTGTCCATCAGTTTTTCATTTACATAATTACATGGTCATGTTTAATTTGTATTTTGGATGAAGGAGTACAATTAGGATGAATAATGCCACTATAGTGAGTTGGCTTCTTATGAACAAACAAGATGATATGATATGCTCATATATATTTTAATGCTTGGATACAGGTAATTGCAGTTAATGGGAAATTTCCAGGTCCTGTTATTAATGTTACAACTAATGAGTATGTTGTGGTGAATGTGAGGAACAAATTGGATGAGGACCTTCTTGTTACCTGGTATGTTTCTATGGATAATGTATGCTGTTGGGAGGGGAGAAGAAAGGCTGGAAAAAATGGATTTCTTACTTTGTATGGATTTGGTTTCGCAGGCCTGGACTTCATATGCTGCAAACATCGTGGCAAGATGGTGTTCTGGGAACCAATTGCCCTATCCCTTCAAAGTGGAACTGGACTTACCAGTTTCAGGTGAAGGACCAGATAGGGAGTTTCTTCTACTTTCCTTCGCTTAAGATGCAGAGAGCATCGGGGGGTTTTGGTTCGTTCATCATCACGAACCGTCCTGTAATTTCTCTTCCTTTTGGTTTTCCTGATGGAGATATTGTCGTCTTTATTGGTGACTGGTATACCCGAAATCACACGGTTGGTATTAGTAGTAGTCTTGATTTGAATTGTGTTTGAGTGAGATATACTGGATTTGTAGTTCAGTACATGGTATCTAACTTTTTGATTCACTGCTCAATGGTAGGCTTTGCGAGATGATCTTGATAATGGAAAAAAGCTGGGAAGGCCTGATGGCGTTCTTATTAACGGCAAGGGACCCTACAGATACAATTCTTCACTTGTTCCGGATGGCATTGATTATGAAACAATTAATGTTAATCCAGGTTGAGCTTGCAAACTTTTTGTCTTTTTACTGTTTTTATTTTTCCTTGGTTCTTGTCTCTGCCCTAAGGCCGATGAAAAACACTCAAAAACATGATAAGTTTTTGAGTCATTTCACCCTAAATCCTGCTTAGTGTTTATCTGTTTTCTGATGTCTGCAATTTGGAGTATTGAGGTGTAGTTTTGGCATTAGTAAGTCATGTTGGGCGATGCCGATGAAGGGCCAAGTCCGTTAGGTGGAGGCCAGTAAAGGGCCAAGTCTAGCACCCTGCCTATCAAAAATGTGATGGCGTAAGGAAATAAAGTTGTGCATTTTACTACTAGCTATACCTTTTGGCACAGTGATAAGTATTTGGTCTTAACAAGTGGTATCAGATCTAGGTCATGGGTACCGTTTGATCCTAAGAAGTCACTTGTTTTTTGTTCCTGGTCTTTTGCTAAAATGAAAATCTTGTATATATGTTAAAAGTCGTTTCTTTTCCTGTGAAATTTGCATTTCTGATTAAATTTCTTATTGGCAAACTTGTTACCTAAAGCTTTCCAGTATATTTTCAGTTTTCTGTCACAACCAATAGATTTGAAACACTGCAGGCAAGACGTATCGAGTTCGTGTGCACAATGTTGGAGTTTCAACCTCGTTGAACTTCCGGATTCAGAACCATAATTTACTTCTTGTAGAGACAGAGGGAACTTATACTTCACAGCAGAACTTCACCAGCTTAGATATCCATGTTGGGCAATCCTACACTTTTTTGGTTACAATGGATCAGAATGCAAGTACTGATTACTACATTGTTGCAAGCGTTAGGTTTGTAAATGAATCGGTTTGGCAGAAGGTAACCGGGGTTGCTGTTTTGCACTATTCTAACTCGAAAGGAAAGGCAACTGGTCCTATCCCGGATCCACCCAATGATGTGTACGACAAATCGTATTCTATGAATCAGGCCTTGAGCATCAGGTTTGTCAAAACTCCTGTTAGGATCAAACGTTTACCATTACGCCAAAAGCTATAGCTAGTAGCGAAGGCGCAACTTTATTTTCTTATACTACCATATTTTCAAGACAAGGTGTTAGAATTGGCTCTTCCGGTTTTTGCCCAATAATCCCCTAGCCACCTGGTGCTGGACTTGACCCTTCACCAGCCTCCACCCAACAACTCCTTTATGCTTTAAGGATTTGTTTTGAACATAATACTCTATGGACAACTTGAAGTGACTGTCAAAACTCCTGTTAGGATTAAGTGTTTACCTACCACTACTTCAAAAGCTATAGCTAGTAGCGAAGGGCGTAATTTTATTTCTTTATACTGTCACATTTTCAAGAGACAGGATGCTGGACTTGACCCTTGCATCCGCCCAACAGTCTCCTAACCACCTGGTGCAGGACTTGACCCTTTACTGGTCTCCACCCAACAACTCATTTATGCTTTAAGGATTTGTTTTGAACATAATACTCTGTGCCTCTGTGACCAGCTAGAAGTGACTATCCTCCAATCCCCTTGCAATTACACCTTCTGAAATGATAAATATCACCAAGAGACCATTTTCTTAAGATGTTTCTTAAATGCAATGCAGGCAAAATGTATCTGCTAGTGGTGCTCGTCCAAATCCTCAAGGATCTTTCCGTTATGGCTCTGTTAATGTCACTGATGCTTACATTTTAAGGAGCATCCGGCCTGGCGTTATTGGTGGAGAACTGCGAGCTACATACAATGGGCTATCTTTTGATCATCCAAAGACTCCAATTAGGCTTGCAGATTTGTTCCATGTGCCAAGGGAGTACAAGCTTGATTTTCCACATAATCCAGTGGACAGACCACCTAGGAAGGGCAAATCAATCATCAATGGTACATACAAGGGGTTCATAGAAATCATATTGCAGAACAATGATACCAATGTCCAGAGCTTTCACATGGATGGTTATTCGTTCTTCGTGGTTGGGTATATCTTTCTTACAGATACATCTTATCTTTACTGATTATTTCTCCAATTCCACCAATGTACATGTCATAAGCAATTGTTGTTACTAAAAAATGCAGGATGGGTTATGGAGAATGGGCTGAGAACAGCCGGGGTTCGTATAATAGATGGGATGCAATATCTCGCTGCACTACACAGGTTTGCTGTACATATTTGTTACTACTACGCCAAAAGCTTTAGCTCATAGTGAAAACGCAATTTTATTTCCTTATACCGCCACATTTTCGAGAGGCAGGGTGCTGGACTTGGCCTTTCTGGTCTCTGCCCAACAATCCCCTAGCCACTGGTGTTGAATTTTGCCCTCCTCCGCCCCACAATCTACCAAGTCACATGGTACTGGACTTAGTCCTTGACTGGCCTCTGACAAATTCCTCCAACACCAGTTGGGATCAAGGGTTGACCATTACACCAAAAGTTAAACTTTATTTCCTTATACTCATCACATTTTCGAGAGATAAGGTATTGGATTTGACCCTTTTAAGTCTTCACCCAACCCTAGCCACCTGGTGCTGGACTTTACCCTTCACCTGCCTCTGCCAAACAGTATTGAAGTTTCATTTACTTGGTTCATTAAAACCATCTTGGTATTTGGCTGTGAATTGTTTTCCACTTTAACCTTGAACTGTCCTTAGGTTTTTGCTGGAGGATGGACAGCAATCTTGGCATATCTTGACAACGTTGGTGTTTGGAACCTTAGAACAGAAAACCTTGACAGATGGTATCTAGGCCAGGAAACTTATATTAGAATTACCAACCCTGAAGACACTGACAACAAAACCGAAGATCCTGCACCAGACAATGTTCTTTATTGTGGAGCTCTTGCATATAAGCAAAAGTACTAAACTAAACCCCACCTTTCCCAAATCTCCCAACATCCATCTTTTTCTCCCCCTGGTACTCAACTGTTGATTTGTTTTTTCATTTTTGAATTTCAGGGCACAAAAAACATCATCTGCTACAACCTTGCTGGGAAGCTCTGAGCCATATCTGTCACTGTTATTGCTGTTCTTTGCCATCCTTTACATTCTTTAATAAGGTTTGGTTTGGTACACAATGGAATTGGGAGCTTATTGTTAATGGAAGATCTAATGGGGCTGATTATTTATTTATTTGTGAAATCATAGTTGGGAGATTATTTGGTTATGCACATGCATGTATTTTACTGCATTTATTCAAACACTGGTTGATAATAGGTAAATGGGGATCCATTTTTTTTTTTTTCTTGTGTGTATCTAAGGCTCCAAGGTGATGATGAATGATTTATGGGTAGTTGACTTGTGTCATTTTATTTTCTTTGTGTTATTTTTTCTCTTGTAGTGATGAGAATTATTTTTATTTAATTGGAATCAATAATATAAGAAAAAATGGCACTTTTTGTGGGTAATAGTAGGATTGGTCCATACTTGTTACTCGTGCTCACTTATCGTCCTTAAACTATAACTAACGTTGCAAATTTCATTATTTTTTTAAGGTCGTGCTCACTTCTCTGTCCATAAGTTATAATTCACGTTGCAAATTTTGTCCCATGTGTTGTTATATAAAAGAGGAAATTTGCAATGTTAGTTATAACTTATAAATGAGAAGTGAGCATGACTAGTAAGTAAGGACGAATTCTACAATTTCCATATAATTTAGGAACCAAAAATGTAATTTTTTCATAATATAATCAAAATTGTTTTTTAGTATATTAGAAAATCAAGGAAAACTAGAAACAAGGAAAAGAGCATGTGAAACAAAACTAAAACTCAACTCTAGATGCATCCAAAATAAATTGTTGCTCAACACAATTTAAACGTTGCTTTAGTATAGTCTTATTGTACTCATCTAGTTGTCTTAAATTAATCAACAAACTACTACATTTGTTATCTTCTCTTAGAGTATGAGATTCTTAATACATACTCTTGATTCCGTAACAACTAGGACTTTAGAGAAATTTAAAAAAAAAAAAAAAAAAAAAAAAAAAAAAAGAATTGAGAGGAGAACCAGAAGAACATGGAGACGAGAGCATTCATGGAATTCTTCGCAAAAAAGCCTAAATCTTCAACCATTATTAAATAACCGTAACAAAAATACAAACAAAATGGTCCCGTAGCTCAGTTGGTTAGAGCGTTGGTCTTATGAGCCGAAGGTCGCGGGTTCGAGCCCCGCCGGGACCATTCTAATATATTTGGACACAAGCCTACTCCCTTAGTTTTGAGCCTGGGAATTGAAAGATTAGCCCACTACACTAAATCTAGACCTTACCTCAAATTGCTATTGGTTCATCACTTCATCTAGGACTTGTCCATCATAACCTAGCACAACTCTTTTCTTCAACAACAATATGTGAAAATTCTAGATGCATTAGTGAACTAGGTGGTAATTACACCATGTAGGCCATTTGTCCAATTATCCCTAACATATCATAAGGCTTGATGGAGAATATTTGTGAATGAGTATCCTCACACCGGACATCGTTCTCAAAGGATTGGAGAAGTCAAGATTATGTCTCTCAAGCACAAGGTCTTAAATATTCTTGTGGAAATCTAGCCCAAACAACAATTGGGGATAACAAATGACAAATCAAATAGCAAATTAAATGATATGATCGATTAACAATAATAGGTAAGATAGAGGGGAATACAAACTTGGATTACGACAAAGAAACATAGTCAAATCGGGAACAAGGGAAATAGTCAATTGACTAGATAATGAATGCCATATAATTGGGAGGAAGCTTTTCTCAAGATTATTCCACACTCTTTGAACACTTGGGGACATTTTCATGACTCATGAGTGACTAAGAGACATTTCATAAAACACTTGGTGTCATTGACATCCCATACCTCCCTTTCGGTGAAGCATGGTTGATCAACCTCTCGAACCTAGATTAGGTAATCACTTCCTAAACAAGACTTAATCACGTTGGCCAACATCATCCAAGTCAAGTCCCATCTCCCCTACTCAACCAACTAAAGATCGCATCTCCAAAATCTTAATCTACATCCCCTCATAAGGAATCTACTCATCACATGATCAAATTAGAAGTAACAATAGATACATGACCAAAAACACAATCTATAAGAATCACAAGTAAAAGATCAAGATAATCAAAGTAATGGGTAAAAGTGCAAAGAAAAAAATAAGAATGGACTTATCTAATTGAGATGAGCTTGGAAATGGAGATCTTCAATCCTTGCTCCAATGTAGTAATTGAAAATTGAATATAAGTAATATAATGCTTGTAATAGAAATTGAAGTTGATAAGAAATTTGTATTTACAAAAGTTGGAAGTAAAGAAAAGTAAAATGTTAGATTAGCTTAGTATTTAGTATTGTAAACTAACCCCGACAAAATTATTATGACAAACTAGCTAGGTTATATTTAGTGTCAGTTAGAGTGTTGATTGAAGATCTTGCAGAACAGGCACTACACTAGAACCTTTGGAAGCTAGCCGTTAGAATAACAGAGATTGACTTTCTAATTAAACTTGAGTGTTACGACTTACGAGCGTAAGGTTACTCATGACAACAGAGAATTAGTTGGAGTTTTAAGAGAAGAGTAGAGTAGCCTAGTACGATTAGCCAACTACAATAAAAATCTCCATTTTTTTTTATCTTTTAATTACCAGCATTTTACTTTCAAGTACTAGACAATCAAACATAAACTTAAGAAGAACAAAACTCGTGCCTAAACTAAATGGGTTAAAATATTTTCCGTTGCGTTACAAACTTTACAAACTCTGATTTAACTTTGCATTTAAGTTTACTTGAACTTTCAATTTTCGAAAAGTCAGAGAGAGGGTTTTGTTTTTGTTTTTAATTATCACATTTTTATGTGTTACACTTATTATTATTAACATTAAAATAATTAATATTAATATTTTATAAGAAATAACATTGTAATAGATTTTTGTTCATTTTTCAAAAAACAAACCAAATAAAAAAAAAATTACTTTCAACCAAACACTAAAAAATTAAAATATTTGTTAAAATATGAGTCACTTTCTAGAAATCATTTACAAAAAAAATATTTTTTGAATTTTTATATAGTTCAAATTAATAGTAGTTTTGACTTTTTTTTTCTTTTAAATAAAACTACGTGGATGGATTCGAGAAAATTCTAGCTTGGTGTGGGAAGATATAATGGGTTGAGCTAGGTATGATTACGATTTGATTTTGAACCGACGGTTCACGATTTTGATAAATGATAAATCGATGTTGGCGGCTTTGATTCTCAATTTTAATAAATCGGAGCTAGAACCTTTTGAATTCTGATTATAAATCATAAATACAACTGTCCCAATGGTTTCAATTTTGGTTCGGTATTACAGTATCTAATTCAGTTCAAGTCAAACTATGATCATCCCTAGTTGAAGCTAGCTGATGTTGGATCTATTTGAAAGTAAAAACTCATATTTAAATTTAAAAAATAAAATAAAATAAAGCTCATATATTAATTTAGATAATTAAAAACCTAGTTAATAGCCAAAATGGTCCGTCGGCTATAGCCAAATTCACAAATTGGTCCTTGACTATTGATTGAATCCAATTAAGTCCTTAACTTTTCAATTTTTACCCAATTAAGTCATCCGTCTATTTGGTCATTTGTTGGTTGTGATCTTCGAGGGTATATATGTAAATTCACAATTGAAAAACCTACGCTTTAACTGATGGATTGAGAGGCGAAGTTGTACATGAACGGCGACTTAGATCTGGTGGCGAAGCCTATTTTAATTTGTATGTTGGGGATTCATCGACTATAGGGCGGGAAGGTGTCTAGTCTCGATTTTCTTCTCCACCACCGACTATGGGGCGGGATCCGGTGGTGGCGCGGTTTCTAAATTCTGATCTCCACCGCCGGATATCATTGCCATATTCAGATACATATCCATGTCATTGAGCAAGTAGTTTGCAGATTTGTACTTATCCCTCCAAATCGACTCCTTTGGCGTTGTTCGGAGTAGGGAGCAGCCACGACGCCGCCTCCGCTTCTTCCGAGTTCTGGTTATTGAACTCGTTACTTAAATGATGGTTAGCGAGTTCGCAGAGTAGATGTCGTGGGCTCACGTGACGCAGAGGTGGTGGCGTTTATCTTACAGGTGCAACTGGCCGGGCCGCCGGGGTATGCTCGAAGACCTTGCAAACCCAGATGTGTACGTGGCGCTACACGAGCTTGTTGGCCGCATGGATCTTGGTCTCGCACACCAAGTAGAGGAACGCCATGTCGGCGCCACAAAACACGACGGACACCGCATTGCAAGAGTCGCACAGTTTCACCGTCGCATCAGGCAGAGGATTTCTCTCTCTGTAATCGAAGAAGTATTTTTCTTTTATTTTTTATAAGAATTAACTTTTGAGATTTGCACGTGAATTACATATATACCCTCGGAAATCACGACCAACAAACGACCAAATAGACGTAGGACTTAATTGGGTAAAAATTGAAATGTTAAGGACTTAATTGGATTCAATCAATAGTCGATGACTAATTTGTGAATTTCGCTATAATTGAGAGACCATTTTGGGTATTAACTCTTAAAAACCAAACCATCAACAATAACGGAAGGAGGAGTGCCATGATTCCTCCCTAACAATCTGACAAAAAAAGCCTCTCTAGCAAACTTATATTATCGGTGACATGATTCTTCATTTGGACCCGCTCATATTAAGACCCAATTGTTAGAACTGTATAGTAAGTAAATTATTGGTCCATACAGTTGTGTGGATCATGGTACAAAACGACATTATTTTGATGTTAAAAAATAATTCATTGCTCTGCGTGTGTGTTAAAATAGTGAACATTCTGAAATAAAATAATGTATTTTATGAATTAGAATAATGTACTTTTATGCGTTAGAATAATGAAATTTCTGAGGTAAGATAATTAATGTATTTTATGTGTTAGAATAATGTATAATGTACTTTATATGTTAGAATAATGAAATTTTTGGAGTAAGATAATGTATTTTATGACTTAGAATAATATACTTTATGTATTAGAATAATAATATATTTTATGAGTTAGAATAGTATACTTTATGTATTTTTGGACCTTAGTCAACACAGCTGTGTAAACCACGATACACGCATTAATGATTGTGTATAGTATTCTAAATCTATAAGAAAATATCATTCATGGAATTCTTTGCAAAAAAGCCTAAATCTTCAGCCGTTATTACATAATCTTAACAAGGATACAAATGAAATGGTCCTGTAGCTCAATTGGTTAGAGTGTTGGTCTTATGAGCTGAAGGTCGTGGGTTCAAGCCCCGGGACCATATTTGTTTGATCCTGGGAATTGAAAGATTATAGCCCACTACACTAAAATCTTGACCTTACCTCAAATTGCTATTGGTTCATCTAGGACTTGTCCATCATAATTCATAAACTGGTATTCTAGCACAACCCTTTTCTTCAACAACAATATGTGAAAATTCTAGATGCATTAGTGAACTAGGTGGTAATTACAAGCATGTAGGCCGTGAAAATTCTAGATGCATTAGTGAACTAGGTGGTAATTACAAGCATGTAGGCCATTGGTCCAATTATCCCGTTTTGTGTGAGGATGAGATTGGAGGAGTCAAGATTACGTCTCCCAAGCACAAGGTATTAATATTCTTGTGGAAATCTAGCCCAAATAATCATTAGGGATAACAAATCAAATAGCAAATTAAATGATATGATTAACAATAATAGGAAAGATAGAGGGGACTATGAACTTGAATTAGGACAAAGAAACATAGTCGAATCGGGAACAAGGGAAAGAGTCAATATAATAGACTAGATAATGAATGTCATATAATTGGGAGGAAGCCTTTCTCAAGATTATTCCACACTCTTTGAACACTTGGGGACATTCTCATGACTCATGAGTGACTAAGAGACATTTCATAAAACACTTGTGTCTTTGACATCCCATACCTCCCTTTCAGTGAAGCAAGGTTGATCAGCCTCTTGAGTCTAGATTAGGTAATCACTTCCTAAACAAGACTTAATCACATTGGCCAACATCATCCAAGTCAAGTCTCATCTCCCCTACTCAACCAACTCAAGATCACATCTCCAAAATCTTAATTTGCATCTCTATCTCCCTCCTAAGGAATCTACTCACATGATCAAATTAGAAGTAACAATAGATACATGACCAAAAACACAATTATAAGAATCACAAGTAAAAAATCAAGATAATCAAAGTAATGGGTAAAAGTGCAAAGAAATGAAATAAGAATGGACTTATCTAATTGAGATGAACTTAGGAAATGGAGATCTTCAATCCTTTCTCCAATGTAGTAATTGAAAATGGAATATAAGTAATATAATGCTTGTAATAGAAATTGAAGTTAATAAGAAATTTGTATCTACAAAAGTCGGAAGTAAAGAAAAGTAAAATGTTAGGTTAGTATTTAGTATTGTAAACCCTAATTTGTAATTGACAAAATTATTATGACAAACTAGATAGGTTAAGTTTAGTGTCAGATAGAGTACGTACTGATTTAGATAATCCCTAGTTGAAGCTGATGTTGGATCTATTTTGAAAGTAAAAGCTCATATTTAAATTTAAAAAAATTNCCCTCCTAAGGAATCTACTCACATGATCAAATTAGAAGTAACAATAGATACATGACCAAAAACACAATTATAAGAATCACAAGTAAAAAATCAAGATAATCAAAGTAATGGGTAAAAGTGCAAAGAAATGAAATAAGAATGGACTTATCTAATTGAGATGAACTTAGGAAATGGAGATCTTCAATCCTTTCTCCAATGTAGTAATTGAAAATGGAATATAAGTAATATAATGCTTGTAATAGAAATTGAAGTTAATAAGAAATTTGTATCTACAAAAGTCGGAAGTAAAGAAAAGTAAAATGTTAGGTTAGTATTTAGTATTGTAAACCCTAATTTGTAATTGACAAAATTATTATGACAAACTAGATAGGTTAAGTTTAGTGTCAGATAGAGTACGTACTGATTTAGATAATCCCTAGTTGAAGCTGATGTTGGATCTATTTTGAAAGTAAAAGCTCATATTTAAATTTAAAAAAATTTAAAAAAAAAGCTCATATATTAATTTAGATAATTAAAAACCAAACCATCAACAATAACTATTTTGAAAGTAAAAGCTCATATTTAAATTTAAAAAAATTCTATTTTGAAAGTAAAAGCTCATATTTAAATTTAAAAAAATTTAATTTTGAAAGTAAAAGCTCATATTTAAATTTAAAAAAATTTAAAAAAAAAGCTCATATATTAATTTAGATAATTAAAAACCAAACCATCAACAATAACGGAAGGAGGAGTGACATGATTCCTCCCTAACAATCTGACAAAAATAAAACCTCTCTAGCAAGCTTATATTACCGGTGATGACATGATTCTTTGTTTGGAGCCGCTCATATTAACACCCAATTATTAAAAGTGTATAGTAAACAAATTATTAGTTCATACAATTGTGTGGATCATGGTACAAAATGACATTATTTTGATATTAAAAAAATAACTCATTGCTCGGCGTTTGTGTTAAAATAGTGAACATTCTGAAATAAACATAATGTATTTTATGAATTAGAATAATGTACTTTATGTGTTAGAATAATGAAATTTATGAGGTAAGATAATTAATGTATTTTATGAGTTAGAATAATGTATTTTATGTGTTAGAATAATGTATTTTATGAGTTAGAATATGTTAGACATGTATATTCTAGGAGCAAAAATTTATTGTTTTGGGCATTAATTTTTTATTAAATAAATACAATAAATAATTGTTTTATTTATTTATTTTGACTTAGTTGATATTTGATATTATTCCATATAATCTTTTTAATTCTTCATTCTTTAAGAGTTAAGAATATGAGAGACGAAGAAATTAATAAATGAAGTATTGTAAAAATGTTCCTAGTCATAGGAATTCTAATTGGGCATTAGAATTTTGATAAGACTAGCACATTATGGTGAGTCTCATGCCATTCTGTATGAGATATACAGAGAGTGGACATGTGGATGATTGTTAGAGAACAAGCCATTGAACAATGACTGACTACAACGTACATCATGGTGTTTACCTACGTGTCATCGGTATATTGTATGTTACAAGTATCCAATAATCCTTTGACTTGAGACGACATGGTTGTCTCGTACATATGGTGGACTAGTTTTTGCTAGTATGTGCCTTTTGTTCCTTATGTGACTATAAGTGTACTTGGTGGCCTAGTTTAATATTGTATGGAGACATGTGTGCGTTCAATAGAGGATCCACCGCCTTGAGGTAACAAGGATGTTCCAGTCTATTCAATAATCATACAACGAGAATCTCTGGGCAGAGTATAATGAAGTTGGACTTCAGGTTAAGAATATTGAATAGACATATTGACCAGGTTTATGGGTTTGACCATGACCTTTACCTGGTTCGGAACAAGTGTTGTGTAGAAGGAATACTGCATGATATTTGTAACGGAAAGGTTCATTATAATATATTAAAATATATTCATTGTCAACTGGTAGTCATGACATACTGCTAGGTGTCACTCATGACTTACGAGTTATTTAATAATGAGTTATTAAATATTACTCATTGCTAGTTTGACTATGAACCTAGAAAGTCATACCTTAATGGTTCGTGGTAATGCTGGGAACTTTAAAAGAAATCGATAAAGAGTTATCGATATTTAATTAATACATTAATAACTGATTAATGAATTAATTCAATATTGGGTATTTTTTGGGCTTTTAAAAGGATAGCACCTTTGGGCTCAAACTAGGGTATATATATAAGCCTTGCCTCTTTCTTAAGACACAGGAGTGAAAAGAGATTTGTTAGGAAAAGAGTTTTCACGTAGAAATCTCTGGGAGTTCTCGCGTGCCCAACCGGTGGACGAACTAGAGGCCGAACAATTGGACGATTCAAGCTGTTGATTCTGCCAAAGCATGCTTCAAGGGTAAAAACCTTCTATCTCCCTTTTTACATAGAATCTTAGAAAAAACGATTTGATGCTTTCGTTGCGCATGTATGAATTTTTTTAACAGAATAATGTATAATGTACTTTATATGTTAGAATAATGAAATTTTTGGAGTAAGATAATGTATTTTATGAGTTAGAATAATATACTTTATTTATTAGAATATTAATATAATTTATGAGTTAGAATAATGTACTTTATGTATTTTTGGACCTTAGTCCGCAGTTGTGTAAACTACGGTACACGCATTAATGATTGTGTATAGTATTCTAAATCTATAAGGGCCTACATGCAACGGAATTCCTAAGAGCATCTATATCTGTGGTTCTTTGGGAGATAATGTCAGAGTAATTTGAAGAATGAAGCTGATGTGAAGCCAAGTTTATTTGGGAGATAATGTCAGAGTAATTTGAAGAATGAAGCTGATGTGAAGCCAAGTTTATTGTGAGTTTCTTCTCCTGCAAAATCCTGCATGAGAAAAAGAAGGAAAAAAAAAAAAAAGAACAGCGCATGTGCCGCGATTGGGCGGCAATTAACACCCCTGCGGGCGCGTGTGGGCGGGGCGATTGATCTCAATCTTCATTTTTTATTTCTTTTGCTTTCATTCTTGTTTTGGTTCATTTCTGTTTTGTTTTTTCACGCCCCATCTTCTACTCTTTTTTTTTTTTTTTTTCATTTAATTTGTTTGTTTGTTTTTATTGTTTTATTATTTTTGTTTCAATTTTCTTTTATAAAATACCAAATTTAATATTTTTGAATTAACCTTTGAATTATTTAATTATAATTAAAATTCTAAAATGATTAAAATAAAATAAAAAGCAACAACGAAAATTAATTTAAATGTTTGCAATTATCATTTTAATTAAATGTAGGTATGCTTATTTTAATTAATTTTTATAATTATAAATTTATAATTTAAATAAATAAAGAAATAATTAAAATATAGGATATAAAATAGTGTGTCCACAAAAAACTGAGAAAAAATTTTAAACTAATGTGGAGAAGAGTTTTTGTGATTGGGTGAGATAGTAGATGATGAGGTGAATATTGGGGCCCACTGGGAAAAAATCCCAACTGATAAGGATGCTCTAAGTAAGATAAAACACATGTATTGACCGTAAAAGAGCTATAAATCACATTAATGGCTGTGTGCATGTGTTTCAGTGCGCAGGAATAACTCATCACTAGTTTAATATGCAATATTTGGGGCAAGAGACCAAATTGGGGCAAGAGACTAAGGTTTGAAACTCGAGAGCGACAATATGGTGATTAAGCCCAAATTAAAGTGAGCATATCCTTCGTGTGCACAGACAATTTGATATTGTCTGGTTGTTTGCTGAGCTACTGAGTTACCTAGATTTACGACCTCTCAAATGCTTTATCGGGTCACGGTATGGAGCCTTTAGAATCGAAGATTCAACCTTTCAGGGCAAGGAATAAAAATCCTTCAATAAATGCAACCTCGAAGCATAACTCACCTGGTCGATTAACCTAAAATAATTTCACAAATTTTACTTTGCTAGTAGTCACAATGTGCATGTTCTAGATTATCTAAACCCAGGACTTATTTATTGAAAGTTTATGACTTTATTTATGCACATACATTCTAATCTTTCCAACTACACACAACAATCAAATATTATTCTCTCAAAAGGTTGAATTTCCGTCCTAACTCGACAGAGCATATGAGAAGATATACATCACAGTAACTCAATAGTTCAGTAGATAGGGCCAAATGCTAGTGCACATAGCATAAGGAACCTACCCACGGGCTTTGGGCATAATCTCTACACTTCGATTTGCTCCAAGTTTCAAACCTTGATCTCTTTTTTCAAATACTGCCTACTCAATCAGTGAATTAAGCACGTGCGAGCAACAATCAAATATTCTGCAGGATAACCTGAACTCCATTTTTAGGGGTGAGGATGAAGATATCAGCAGGGTAATGCACGTAATTTGGCGACAAACTGAGCTTGTAACGTTGCAGGATCATGGAGAGGGCGATCTTGGCTTCATTAGTGGTGAAGTTTAAGCCAACGCAGGTTCTAGGCCCCATCCCAAAAGGGAAGAAGGCGGCCGCATTGTTGTTGGTCGCTTTAGCTACGCCTTGTGCGAATCTGTGTGGGTTGAAGAGATGAACATCTTCTCCCCATATTTGGGGGTCATGATGCAGTGCTAATATGGGCATGAAAATGGTGATATCAGCTGGTAGGGTTAGGTTGCCTAGTTTCACTTCCCTTTCCACTTTTCTTGTTACTGTGATCACCGGAGGATATAGTCTCATGCATTCGTTTAGTATCATGTTCATCTGCATGAAAAACAAATTAAACCAATTTACTTCCAATAATCCAGTTAAAATTCAATTATTTGGCATGGTCTGATCTGGCTTGACTCATCACTGACCCGCTTACTAGCTCTTTGGAGGTAATTTATATCATGGATCAGCGTTCATATAGCATTATAGACATTGGATCAAAATGAAGAGATACAAAATTCACACTTATAAGGTATATAATTTTATAACACAAAACACCAAAAATCACAACACAAGACACATACACATATTATATATTTAATTATTTTTTAAAATTTTATTTAAGTACATAATTTGTGTTCATAGACACAGAATTTCACAATACAAGACACATAAATTCACTAATTTGTTTCATGTATAAAATTTATACTCTTAAGGTATAGAATTTTATAGCATAAGACACAAAAACTTACAATATAAGACACATACACATACACCAGAATCCATAGTGCACTGTAAATCCTCGACCATAGTATAAGGATTGCTCTTTGGATCAGGTTGACTCATTTGATTAGATTTTGAACAAACTCAACTTGGTCTAAACAATAAAATAAGGTCCGACTCAATCCATAGCCTAAAAAATATAAAAATTAGGAAAATAAAATTTAAAAATATATATTTCAATATCTAAATTATTATTTATGTAGTTACATTTTTTTTTATTATAATTTAGAATTATTACTTTGAAACATTATAATTTACAAGTTGTAGGGGTCGAGTTGAACAGGTCCAAACCGACTACGCTAGGAGGGTAAACGAGCCGAGCCAAGTTCGAACTCCATAAATAATAAGTGGATTCGAGTTCGGGTTTGAGCTCGATCGAGCTAGAAAATGAAAGTTCGAACTTGGTCGAACTCGAAGTTGACTAAACTCGAGTCGAGCTTTGACCGAGCAGCTTGCGAATGACTTGGTTCATTTACACCTATATATTTGCGCTCGAGTTCGATTCAATTGCGAATCGAGCCAACTCAAATTCTGCTCGAGCTCGAAATTGACCAAACTCGAGTCGAGCTTTGCGAGCCGCTCTGTTCATTTATACCCTAGACTAGGCTCATACCAAGTTTCGGGCTAACCTGTCCATTTGAAGCCTCTAGTGGCATAACAAGTAAATTGTAATCTTAATATTCTAGACTCAAATCATATTCTTACCGTTCTTAATCTTGCAATACCATCAGACGTTGGGTTCTCATGCCCAAACAGCTCTAAAATCTCCGTTCGAGCTTTTTCTTGCCATTCAATGTGGAGTGCCAGCAGGAAAATGCACCATCCAAGCAAAGAAGTAGTTGTAAGATGTCCAGCGCCATACAAAGCCTTAATTTCGTCGATCATCTGATCCAAGCTGATGTTCTTGCTTATGTCGGACCCACCACTAATCTTCATAAGCTCTCCTAGGTAATCCTTCCCATAATTTTCAACAACTCCATTGCTCTCTTTCTCCCTCTTCCTCACTAGCTCTAGGATGGCTCCCTTGATTCTTCTTTCTAGCTTCTCTGCTTCAATTTCGTCGCTACTTTTCATTAACATGCTGCAAAATCAGTGAAATTTCAGGATACCAACCAAACAATTGATGAAGCAATGTGTTTTATCTCAGCTAAAAGTCTAAGCTGATAGTTAAATTTGTTAGGCAGAGGCGGATAAGAGACAAGTTCAGCATCATGTGGTTAGGGAATTGTTGGGTGGAGGTCGGTAAAGGGTCAAGTTCAGCACCTTGGCTCTCGAAAATGTGTGGCAGTATAAGGAAATAAAGTTGCGTATTTGTTACTGCTATAGCTTTGTTTGATCCTAACAAGATTGCACATGAAGCCGGTAAAGGGCTAAGTCCAACACCATGTGGCTAGGGGATTATTCAATAGAGGCTGGTAAGAGCCAAGTCCAGCATTATGTGGTTAGGGGATTGTTGGGTGGAGGCAGGGTCAAGTCCAGCACCCTGACTCTCAAATTCAGCGGTTTCTTAAGCCTCCATTACTATTATAGTTTTTGGCATAGTAGTAAGCGTTTGATACTAACAAGATCGCACATAAGGTCAATAAAGAGTCAAGTCCAGCATCATGTGGCTAGGGATTGTTGGGTAGAGGCGGTTAAGGGCCAAGCCCAACACTCTCGAAAATGCGTGGTGAGGAAATAAAGTGTTGATCCTAACAACAAGATTGCACATAAGGCCGGTAAAAGTCAAGCCCAACGCCCTGATGGTATAAGGAAATAAAGTTGCACCTTCGTTACTAGCTATATGTTTTAGCATAGTGGTAAGTACTCGATCCTAACAAGATTGCACATTTACACCCGTATGAATGGGATGTTACTTTTGACAAGTTTCAAGCAAACAACCTCTAAAATAGTGTAACTACTCGATCCATCATATCCTAACATAATAGTAAGTACTCTCCATCTTAACCAGAAATAAAAGCTAAACTGATAATTAGATTTTACATTTATATTTATATATTATATCTTAAACACAAACCGTCTCTAAAAAGCATATAGTGTATAAAGCGCATCTATCGTACCTGATTCCAGGAAACTTAACGTTGTACACATTTTTGACAGTTATTGCGGTTAAATTGGATACCATCTTGAAGATATGTTTTCCTTCCAAGAAGCTGCTACCAAATGCTGTCCTGGATATCACTTCAGTCGTTAACACCCTAAAATCTTTGAACACATCCAACTCTTTTCCTTCCAATTCTTTCCACCTCTCCAACATCACTTCAACGCTACCAATCATTTCGGGTACCATTCTCTGCATATATTTACTCATCATTCAAATAACAAATTATTATTCTCATAACAATCATATCATAGATGTACATAACTTGTGTACTTTTTGGGTTAGATTTTCCCCAACCCTATATTGATATATAGGACATAAAGTATGTAGCACTACATACAGTTTATGGTACTCATACGGCTCAAAATAATAACAAACACACCCTATAAAGTTCTAAATCTAAAGTTTTGAGTCAAAGTGTGGACAAAATGTAATCTTTTACCTGCAATTCTACCGTTCGAAAAACAACACAATTAAGAATAGATCAATTATAGCCAGAGATTAGGGATGTCAATTGTACCCGTACCCGACGGGGAACCCGACTCCCCACCCGATGGGGACGGGAATGGGGATGATATTTAATTCCCCGACGGGGACGGGGATGGGAATGGGGAGTACTCCTCCCGCCCCGTCCCCGTCCCCGAATATATATATATATATATATATATATATATTTATTTATTTATTTATTTATTTATAAATTTCATTTAAATATTGAATTAAGTTAACACACATTTAATTAAGCTAGTAAGGCAGTGTGTGTGTTGTGTAGCTTACTAGCTTAATTAAATATTCAAATGAATTATAATATATATATATATATATATATATATATATATATATATATATATATATATATATATATATATATATATTGCGTTCTTTAATTTAGTAGTAAAATATTTAGTAGTATTTGAGTTGAAATGGATATAAAATTTTTAAGTTTTATAATTTAAAAAAGCATCGGGGATTCCCCGTTCCCCGGTAATCCCCGTGGGGATGGGGATGGGGAGATTTTTTCCATCCCCGACGGGGACGGGGACAGGGATGGGGATTGGGGGAGAAAGTCGGGGGCGGAGATGGGGGTATGCCCCCCGCCCCGCCCCGTTGACATCCCTATCAGAGATATTTCGATTTCTTTCGTTTTTGCTGCTACAAGGTTAGATTATATATTTATATCTAATATTTGGTATAGTCTTATTAATAATCTCTGCCTAGTTGATTGTATATACTTTAAAATTGAGAATTGAATGTGTGACCGTTTTACACGAGTCTTACTTTCAAGCTCTCGGCATGGAAGGTGTGGTTGGCGAGTTTCCTAACTTTGGCCCATTTTTCACCCTCGTTTGTTATAAGTGCCTCACCTAGGAGCTTCTTTGCATAGCCGTCGAGGTCCATTTTTGGATAAGCACCTTCTTTGTTGGCCAGTACTTCTTTGATCAGCTCAGGTTCAGTAATGAACAAGTAAGGCTTTGTACCATGCCAGGTCAGAAATTTTTTACCTAACATGAATTTAACACAGTAAATTAGTAGTGCATGAGTACGTACTGGTTAATTCTTCTGCATGCATGTATCAAACATAAATTCTAGAAGAAACTAAGTTTTGTTACCTTCAATTATTACCAACTAGTTTTAGTTTCTAACTTTTTACGTTACAATATATTCTCCTAATTTTTCAAATAAGTCGTAGTTTTTTCAGACGCTGGAGCAACAAAATCATTGAATTACATTAGAGTTTTAATTACTTAATACATGTGTAATTTAGTAATTTGTTATTTTTCTACTTTTTATAACTTCTTTAGTTTCAGTATTTCATCTGCAAAATAGAGAATTGACAACCTCATTCTATAACGTTCCCGCTTCAATCGTCCCTATTTTTCCCTCCACACAAACATGTTAAAATCAAGTTCATTAATTTACATATAAAAAAACTGAAACGGAAGATATAGTTACAAAGAAAAAAATATTAAAAAAAGTACAAAAATACTCATATAGTAAGTAAAATTATAACGGAGTTTTACAATTCTAAATATTGCTCTAGAGACTAAAACAACAACTTATTTAAAAGCTAAAGGAATGAATTATAACAATAAAAAGTTATGGACTAAAATGACTAGTAAAAAACTAAAATCACCTACTTTTTCTCCTAAATTAAATCTTGAAGGCCGAGACAACTTTAAAACAAACCTCCGAAATATATTTGTCTCAAATTAAAGTCTTACCATAAATCTCTTTCCAAGTGTGGACATGAGGCTGTATTCTTGCAAAAATGTCATGAGATACATCAAACATGGGTTTGCCCATGCTTTGGCTCCTCATGTTGGAGATTTGTTTTGTGTTGCCATGAGGGAAGCTGTAAGGGGGGCCTATGATGCCTTGTGAGCTCATTACTCTACGTAATCTGCGCGGGGTCCACCATGCAGTGTGAACCAATCTAAAGAGTGTCCAAAGAAGATAAATGGACACAGAAGTCAGGAAGAAAGCTATGATGGCAAGCAAAGCAGCACTCATGCTTAATTGCTTAATTAATTGGATTATAATGAATCTCAAACTGGAGAATGGATCTTCAGTTTAATATAGACCGTAACATTGTTAACGTTGTTCCGATTTTATAATGTTTGGTAGTGCAGGGAATCAACAACTGAAATGTAAAAGACAAATTATGTATAGATACCTGTCTTGTACCGACAATTATATTGCGTATCTTCATGGACCACTGCATATACTATAGGCTATATGTTATAAACTAAGAGGATTATTATTATTAGTAAAATAATTGACAAGGTGGTTGGCAAATTATTGTGTGGACCATAATAAAAAAGAATATGTTTTTAATATATTAAAAGTACATTATTTGTGTACTAAATGTACATTATAAAATAATGTATTTTTAGTATTCAAATAATCTATTTTTTCCTGAATACAATATACATTTTAATATACTAAAAGTACATTATTTGTGTATTGAATATACATTATTTTATAGTATAGTCCACATAGTTGTGTACCATTGTCCACACAATAATATAATATTATTTATAATATTAAATTCTTTTTGGCCCATTCAAAATATTTTGGCAAATTATCCACACAGTGGTGTGGATCCGGTCCAAAATGACGTCGTTTGACGTTAAAAAAATAATAATAATAATTTCGTTAGCCAATAACGGTGTTTGCTGTAGCCGTTTATGTGTTAGAATAATGAACTTTATGGAGTAAGATAATGTATTTTATGAGTTGGAATAATATACTTTATGCAGTACTGCATGAGAAGGTGGATGTTCTGAATGATGCCAAAAGAGGGAAGGAAGAGTAGCCTCTCGTGCTAGAAGAATCGAGTATGCCCCAAGTAGTTAAAAGACCTTAGTGCCATATTCAAGTGGTAAGACTAAAATATCATCTTCTAGATTTGATAACTTTTTCATGTACATTTCAATAGTTTTTCTCAAGAAGAAGAGTGAAGTTGACAACCTTACGGAGGGCTTAGTAAAGGTTGTCCACTTCACTTTTCTTCTTGAAAAAAACTGTCGAAATGTACATGAAAAAATTATCAACAACTACCAAAGTATACCTTCTACCACTTACACTTATTAGATGACGAAACCTACTATCAAACCTTTGCAACAACATTTCCAATTCTTTTTCCACCATTTCTCTTATTCGGCTTCCATCACCAACTTTCTCTTTGGTCACTATCTTTGGTTTCTCTCTGACCACCATTTTCGGTTTTCTCCCCAACCATCATCCTTAATTTTCTCTTCAATTAGTGTCCCCGACTTTCTCTTTGATCGCCATTCTCAACTTCCTCTCCAACTACAATCATTGGCTTTCTCTTTGACCACTATATTCAGAGTTATCTTTTGCGAATCATCCATAACTATTTCTCCGACCTTCTCTCTAACTATTGTCCTTCACTTTTTCTCCAAGCAAAGCATACATTGGATGCAGTCGTTACACTGTGGACCATGGGTCATGGTTAATACTGCAGTTGTGTTGAACTGATACTACAGTTGTGTTGAAAGGAAACTGCAGTTGCGCGGAACAGAGGCCATGTCATCCATCTGGAACTGTAATTGTGTTGAACGGATACTGCAGTTGTGTTGAAAAGATAGTAATTGTGTTGAACGGATACTGCAGTTGTGTTGAAAAGATATTGCAGATGTGTTGAAGATATTAGTCAAACATACTTTGAAAATAGACATGATTTTTTGTGATTAAACTTTCTCCATCTTGATAACCAAACTTGTATATATTTTTATATCCAACTCCTATCCATATTGTGGAGTATGGTTGCGCTTAAAAGTTATGACCAGTTTGGAGAATGACTTGAGAGTCATCCAGTAAATTATTTTCAAAAATGTGTTTTAAAAAAAAACATCAATAATGTAATAATGGTCATCACCTTTCAAGCAAATATTTCACACTAAAATAATATTCATTGAGCATCAACCTAAAACAAAGGGCATTTAGCTCCGGACACTTTAGAGAGAACTAAGATTGGAAACAGTAAAGATAATGATAGTATAATTAAAACAATTTATCAAAACAATAGTATAATCAGTGTTGTAAAAATCCCGCCTAGGCGCCGATTAATACCCGCCTAGGTGTTAGGCGCTGGTCGACCGCCTAGCATATCACATTAAATGGTAGTCTAGGCGGTTGGCCGACTAGGCGACCGCCTAAGCCGCCAAAGCACCGCCTAGGAGTCGACTAGACCGATTAGGCACCGACTATACCTTCTAGTCGGTCGATTAACTATTGTTCTTTTTTTTTTAATAGGTTATTTCACTCAAAACAACATCGTTTTGAGCGAAATAATTCTAAATTGTACAAACTTTAGATATTTTTTAGATTAATATTTAATATTTTAGTATTAACTATTAAAGTATTATATAATTTATAATTTATTAGTCTTTAAAAAATTGAAAATACTTAAACAAATTTTTTAAAAAAATAAAAAATAAAATAAAAAAATACACGGGCGCCCCAATTAATCCCCGACTAGGCGTCCTAGGCGCTCGGCACTCCCCAAGCGGCTAGCGATTTTTTCAACCATGAGTATAATTAAAACAATTTATCAAAACTCTCACACTTCAATTGATAATTCTATATTACTCTTCCGATCACATCCTCAGTCCAGCCGTGAATGTTCAAGTTTTACCAAAACAGCTTGTTTGCTTGAGTCGACAGCACAAGCATACAGCGTATAATATAAAAAGGACAACAATTACAAAACCAGAGTTTTATGGCACTACTATAATAAGCCCAAAAATGGTGGAACTCAAAATAATTGTGGCTCAAAAAAATTACAAATATGGCCGTGAAATTGGTTGAACCTAAACTGGGAACACATTAGTATCGAACAATGTCTTGGAGGCAATCATAAAAATGTGAAATATTGATCTTTTCTTTTCCGGAGAAAATGGCTTCTGCTCTCCCGCCATGCTCGCCCTGAGCAGCCATTTCAATGACCATGTAGAGTTTCTTGATTGGCATCTAACAAAAACAAACACATTTCATAGAACAGGGTTATCACTAATGAAATAAATGTGAATAATCAACATGCATCCTAGAGATACATGAAGAGAGATAGAGCCAAAGAGAGCAAACAGAATTCTCGAGCTTACATCATTTAATGCCTCAGCAGCAGAATCAACATCCTCCCTTGAGAACACATTAAGTTGTTCTAACACCTGCAAGTCAAGTAGAAACATCAAATTAAGCCCTGGTATTGGTTGGGAGGGTAAGGATACAAATAGTTCAGTAAAATTCAACAAAAAGGTAAAAATACACGCCAGTTTACCTTCTTAGCATCCTCTGTCTTTAATGTTGGGACGTTATGTGTGACTGAGAACGCGTCACGAACACCAACTGACTCCAAGAAAGCAACCTCACTAGTAGTTCCAATCACAAGAATTTTTTTCCCCTGTAAAAGTTTAGAGTAGTACTGAATTATCTCATTGTGCAATAAAAAAGAAAGGTGAAAATCCTACCATCAATATAACTGCAAATAATGAAAATCACCATTAGAAAAGTACCTTACCTTTATAACACTAACACTAACGAGAACAGAATGCCCTAAACTTAATGAAGGCTTTTAATGAAAGTTACCAGGTTTGATTATCCAGATTAAACTTGATAAAGACTTTTAATGAGATACTTTGGAATTTTTGTTTTGGTATTATAGGTATGTTAATAAGAACAAATTAATAAAATAGTAACATTCATAAAAATAAAAAATTAAAAAACAGACAGGTCTGTCTTTAAAGGGAGGAAAAAAAAAAAAGAGCAAAGGGAAAAGCTACAGCCATTACCACAAAGTAAAGAAAACAATTGAAAGACAGAGGGTGAGGGCAAAATGGGAAAAATTATTAGAAACTGCTCCTCACAAACTAAATGCTACTTTGAGTAGCAATTCTAATACTCTATATTAATCTCCTACTTCTGCACTTGGTGACTTCTATTGCTATAAATTCACTTGTCATTTGCCAAATGGCAGCCTATAAATAAACTCAACTCTTTCTCTGCCAACCTGCAAAGATTGAGAATAGCCTTAACTTCTCCTGGGGCAGCGACTCCTGATTTTATTTTCCCACAAATATATTCAATTTTTTGGATTTATCAAATCAAATTTATAATTACAATAAACATTATAATTATCCATAAAAGAGAGAGGAAAAGGAAAACAAATGTCCAAGGTGTAACAATGGAAGGGTCAAAAGATTTGGTCCAACCCACACTCGGTGAGATAAAGTATATGTTCACAGTTAAGTACATTGTGGATACACTGAATATAGCCTAAACAAGAAATGGAGGATATGGGCAGCCCAAAGATAGCCTAGACAACTGCAGAGAATTACCTTTGGAGGAAGCCGCTTGAGGAGCACCAACAATGTCTGGGATATCAAATTTGAAAATCGAGGGCCAATGGCAACATACTCAATTAGCCTGCAAAAGTATAAGATAATGCTTCCATAATCCACATAGAATGACTTCATCTAAAAGCCAGTTGTCCAGAATCCAGATTACCTTTCAATGTCATCAAGGATGATAATGCTTAGTGGTGATCTGTAAGCATCCTCAAAAACCTGCCACAGAAAATGCTTGTAAACATAAATGAAAATTCCGAATGAAATTTTGATCATAGTGCAAAAGGTCACTGTGTAGAAGAACCTTGACAATTTGAGCACATTTACTACCCTCAGTTAATCCAATCATTGTCTCTGCAGAGATCTAGCAATTGAAGAAACAGAGAGACAAGATGAGAAATGCTAATCATTAAGAAAACTAGATTAAATGTCAACATAATACATCAAAATACTTACTATCTTTACATATGGAAAATCACTTTCAATACCGACTGTTGCTGCCATTGCAGACTTACCACTGTCCACAGATAGATAGCTTTAGAGAATGTGAAAACTGGTTGACATGAAAACAAGCAAAACAAAAATAAGACCTACCTGCCACTGGGGCCTTCTAGAAGGCAAGTAACAAGGGGGCTCCCTTTACTGACTTTAACTTGTTCTGCCATGAGCATAGCTCTTCTATAGATGTGTTCATGCCGTTGACCACACTCCACAATACCATTAAGCCTGCAAAACAATAAGTTGGGAACTCATTCTTTTTCCACTATGAAGTGCACCCTTGAAACTAGTGCTCAAGGTCCATTGAGTTACTTATTATTGTTCTCTTAAGGGCCTTATTAAAGTAGCCAGCTTTTCACCAAATGCCCTTCTCCCCAAACACACATTTCAAAACCTTTTCCAGTTTACTAGAAAAGCACAGATACCAACTGTAACTCTGTAAGGTCATCTTTTTTTTGTGTCAGACACTCTCCTCCAACTTCAGTGTCCTATTATTTAATTGTATTTCTACAGTCCCCAACTCAAGGGAGACAGGTGCCCTCTTATGCAGAAAATTATTCAAGTTTTGAATAAAATTCTTGGAGATCATAACTCAATTGAACAAGTTTTGATGAGCTACATCTAAAAATGTTGTTTCTCAGATGGACCATCACTTCTTTGATAATTTCATTTGTATTGTTTACTTGCTACTTGATATGCTACTAGTAGTAGTAACAATGATTAAATATGTTTCCCTAGGACGAAGTGTTCACTTATTTTTCTTAAGGTGTCTTCATGTCCCTATAAGACACAATGTATCTGTGCTTCATAGGACCTCTTCTGCCTTCATCAAACAAATGTTAGCATAACTAATGAGAATAAACTTTCTCCATAGATGTATTCTATATAAAAAGACCCTAGGTGATTAAAATGTTAAAAGTATACAAGTTAAAAGCCAACCTGCAGCGCTCAAGGTCATCAGTAGAAGCGCCAAATGCAGGGATGACTTCATGAAGGGCATGCAAGAAGTCCTCCATCGTCACTTTTATGTTCTCCTCGTCTACTGGTTTGGTAAGATCATCAAGGCTCAGTTGCCTGTTCAGAGCAAATGATACAGCACTTTTCACAACACCTTCAAGCTCAGCACCACTATAATTTTTTGTTCGTGCCGCTGCACTCAAGGATAATAAGAGAGAGCATTATAAGAATTCCAATTACTAATCTAAGATACTAATAGACCATTTCAACTTGGAAAGTAATTTGCAGAGGACATGGAATTCATAAAATCCAAAAGAATATCTTCAATGTAAATGAGAATGATTATATCTAAAAAAAACAATGCTATAATAACTGAGAAAAACGCAGTAAATTGTCACACTATCTTAGGCAAGAGCACCAACCAGCATACCAAGTTCTGGCAGGTTCACATCCGGAGCAAGAAATGAATTCTCTTTCATTTTGTTTGTATGAATCTGGAGAATTTGGAAACGACCATTTTCATCAGGAAGGTTTATCTCCACTTGAACTTCCAATCGTCCAGGCCTTCAAAGCAAGTTTTCATTTTTAATGCATTATAAGATAACCACGCAAAGTTTAGTAATGGAATTACCAAAAAAATTCAGCTACAAAGAAATACAGTAGACGAGAGACAATATACCTCAATAGTGCTTCATCAATCAAGTCTTTTCTATTTGTCATTCCAATAAGCAAAACATTATTAAGAGACTCCACACCATCAATCTGCAGAGCAATTAAATCATCAATCAGTCAAGCATGCAAGTGCAGCCAAATATCCCCTTAACCTCAATGTGTCCACAATACGAACTTAATCAAGTATACCTTTGTGAGAAGCTGGTTCACAATGCTATCATGTACACCAGTTCCATCTCTTGTTGAACCTCTGGACTGCAAACAGAAAGATAAACTGTTATATGAAGTGATTGAATCTCCATAATTGACTTTCAGAGAAGAGGTTGTTAGTGGCTGTGACAGTCAGATAAGGCTAATAAAATCAGTTAACCAGGTTTGTAAAATGACTAGGAAGTAAAAGTAGAAATGAAGCAAAGCCTGCGATGACAAAGATAACACCAACCAAACAGAGGATAAACTTAACACCTTGATTTGAAGATTAAGCAGTTAAAGAGTTGGTGCTAGATTTGAGCTTACAAAAGTAATGTCATGTCCAACTTCCTGAAAAATGTCTTTCCACTTACTCATGTTGATTATCATTGTTGAAGTATTGATTTAGAATCCACTTGAGTTAAAAGTTAACCAGATAACAGAGGGTTAGACTCTCTAAGATGCACTTATTAATAATTTGGGCAAAAATTCATTCAAAGAACACAACAAACTTAATATAAAGGACCAGATAAATTATTGTTTCAGAACGAGAGAAAGAGAAAGATATTGAATTGAGTTGAGGCCCCCACCTTACAGATTGCATCAATTTCATCAAAAATAATAACATGCAATTCACTCTGGTCACCTGGAAAATAGAAGTCCAAAATCATATCATATCATAAAAACAGTAAAACAATGAAAAATATTTTTAATTTTTGCCACCAAAACAACTTACCTTTGGTCCTTTGGTCTTGTTCGGCATCAGCAAATAAGTCTCTCACGTTCTTCTCAGTTTCACCAACAAATTTGCTCAACACTTCAGGTCCATTGACAATCTAAAACTCAATGTCATTAGTCAACTCTACACAACCATTAATAGTAGAGAGATCATAGCATTAGCAACACTAATTTTAAAAATCACACAACTTTTAATTAGCTCTAAAGATACATCAAATCAGCTTCCAAGGTTCACTAAAAATGCCACTGGCAAAAGAAATCAACAAAAGGTTGCACCAACCTTTGGTTCCTTGCCGTTCAACATCTTTCCTATCTGTCGAGCCATTAGTGTCTTCCCAGTACCAGGTGGCCCATAAAGCAGCATTCCCTTAACATGCTTGATGCCAAGTCTTCAAATTAAGATCCCATGGCCAAAGAGAATTTTCAAGAAATCAGGCAAGTTTCTAGAGATTATAATTTTTTTTGTAGATGCGGTCTGAGGAAACATGTAAAAAAATTAAAATATTATTTAGCAGGATTTCTGGCATACTTAGATGAGACGTGTGGAGGAAAAACCCTAGAAGCAAAAGCTCTTCGAAATATATCAGCAAACTCGGCACTCAAACCACCAATACCTAATGACTCCAGGTTGAACTCTTTCTGCCTGAAGATGCTGCTACTAGCAGCTTCACGCTGGTTGGTTATCTGTGTAGATACAAATAGTAATCAGTAAACTATCAACTAATGTTAAGGATGCCCACTAAGTAATCATCATTTGAGCAATCAATTAATAAAAGAATAAAGCAGGAAGTTACCTTTATTCCACTTCCATTTGCAGCTTCAAAAATAATATATGTCTCCGAAGAAAGTAGCCCTCTTTCAATTTTATTTGATTTTGAATGTCCCTCAATTTGAGCTTGATTAACAGTGAAGATATAACCATTGCCATGGTATTCAAATGTCACCTTTTGTCCAGCTGTCATAACCTGCATAATCACCGCATTTGGTGAAGCCAAAATCCTAAGAGTTTTGCAAAAAGGTTTATGCTTTTACACTGACAAGTCCTGATCCATACCTAATAGGGAAAAATATGGATGGAAGGTTTTAGTGTATAAGCTAATGTTGGTCAAAGTTGTTACAGCTTATGATTATGCATTTTGAATAATAAAAGAACTTATCAAATCAAAGTTACATACTTATTAGTTATTTAAATGAACAGAGAAGTGTCATACCTATCATCTTTGCCAAAAGTGTAAAAACCCAATTATCTATAACCCAAATAATTTGATTAAATAATCTTTACAAAACACCATTATAAGATGATAGGTTAAATAGTTAATCTTTGTAATATTCAGGATTCATGGAGCTGAAAACCTAATATTTACCCAAAAAGAAGAAATCTGGGCACATGAATCTTGCAAAGAAACATCAATAACTAAGCATACAAAGAAGAAATTTCTTTAACTTCTTACCTGATTTCCAAATCTCTTTCGAATTTGATTAGCCATCTGAACTGCATCAACCTGAAAAGAAATATCTTTGGTCAATTAGATTTGACCAGCACTAGCACTAGAAGATTTAAACAAGCAAGGAAATTTTCCATGTCAAACCCTAAATCACTAACTAGTTAGCACAAGCAAATACTTTTAACAAAACACCCTAGCTTTTGCAAAGCAATGAGAATAGTGTTGAAATATACTTTTACCTGCTCATCTTTTGTTCCCTTTCTTACAAATTCCAATTCAAGGGTCAACAAAGCAAGATTGAAATCTTCAGGTGGGATGAATCTGTAATTCATTAAGCAAGTATAAGAAATGCACCAAAAGAATCAAAGATCAACATCCAGTCGCATACAACAAACTAAAGCAAGGTTATACGATACATGCCTGCTCACAGATATGGAGTCCCCAGTAGAAACCTTTGTATATCGGCGATGAATAACATTAAGACCAAGTTGGCCATCGGAAATAGAATCATGCGCAGTATCTCATAGTTAAGGTGACACTATGATCCATGATATTCACTACTTATGGATAAAGCATTTCAAAGACATAAGAAATATAGGAAAGAACACCACATTTCCAGTATTGTATGCTTTATAATCCTTGATTTTTTGTTTTGTTACAAATTAATGTAAACTCACAAGTCAGCACAATCATAAACAAAAAGATTAGCAGATGAAAACTTTCTTAAGTTGTATCTCTAGCATTAACATCCTATTCAGTGGCATACATTTAATAGGCTCTTTCTTGTTAAGCACGTATTTCAGGTAAATTCAGAACTGTTACTCTAACATTCTTGCTTAGCAGGCATTTATATTTATCTCTATACAAAGCATCTCATTATTCACAAGTAAATGAAAAATAGAATCTTTCAATATGCCACTACCAACTGCTATTTGAGCACACCAAATACTAGATTAAGAAAAAGAACCGGGAACTCAGCATTCAGTTACAAGAAAATTTCTAAATGACACCGATATTCTAAAAAATTAGTTAATCGCAGAGCTTACACAATAATAAAATAGGAAGTATGCACATTTAATCAAAATTGTTCAAAATACTGGTAATCAAAACGTGCAAACAACGAAGTTAATCGAATTACTCGTATAAATTCAACAATGTGCTACGTAATATCCTTCCGAAGAGAAATGCAAGCGATCGCCGAAATGCTATCTACCATAAGATAAAAGGATATGAAATGGAAAGAACGTAAGCATCGGCCACGAGAGCGTAGGCCATCTTCGACCCCGGAACGACGAAGTTCCGGAGATCTGCCGGGGAGGAATATGCGAAGTTGGTGTAGGCGAGATCTTTCGCCGGCGTGTTGGTCACGATCATCGTTAACGATGACCTCCCTGCCATTTTTGAAACTCGCTCTCAACAAAGATCGATCAACCGAAATCAAGAATAGAATTGGAATATTGGAAACTTTTCGATTTGGATTTAAAATCCTTTTAGCTTTAATGCTAAGGAAATGGAGAAGTGGACCGGGTCAGGTTAAATTTTGATAATTTGATTTTTCCTTTTAAAGCTTTGATCGTATTTTAGTCTTATTTTTATATATCTACGGTTATAATTTATACTATTAATAAAAAAAACAAAATTATGAAATTTAACTTTTTCGCATAAAACACTCTTATAATACCAAATGTTAATTAAATCTTTTATGCGTTTATAACTTGAATGCGAAAACACAAATAACAATGAACCACATGTAAATAAAACCAATCAACTAAATAATGTTCATGATCATGAATTTTCAATTAAAACAACAACTAAACAATGTTCATGATCTTGAATTTTTTATTAAAACTATAATAGGATAAAGACTTACTTGATTCCATTGAAACCGAATAAATCAATAATGCTTGATAATATGGAGACTAGAAAACTCATAGACTAAAAACCTTATGATTAAAAAACCATATAATCCTTAGAGTTTTTCTAGATATTTATAGATGTGATGAGAAACCTCTTTCAAGAGGAATGTGAAACCTCCTTAGAATAGAAATCCATTTAGGAATGTGAAACCTTCTTTTAGGAAAACACATAATCTTTTTCGTTATACATCTTTTAACCCTTATAAACTTAAATTTTAACAAAATGATAGGAAGGGAATTTCACATAGTAATTGTGAGTCCCTCATGAAATTACAACCTTTATTATATAAACTAGTTTTATACGCGCATTGCGCGAATGGGTTAATGCCCAATGTTTATATTTAAATAAATATTTGAAAGTATATCAATGCAAGATTATATAAGAAAAGTTTATACATGAGTAATTGAATGTCGAATTTTTTTATTTAAATATCTAACTCAAAGTATATGAATCCAAGATAATATAGAAAATTCATTATAATTATTACTAAAATAAATGTTTGCAACCTTGTAAAATCAATAGTCTAAATATTTGGTCTAAAAATGATAGTCTAAATAAATACTACTTTTAGTTTGAATTTTTTTAAGTGTTCTTAATTCTCTTTTGAGTAACATTGTCATTGTCGTTATCTTTACTATTTATTCTCTTCCTTTTTGTTGTAGTGTGTTATTTGCAATTCGGTTATTGTTGGTAGCATAGATGACAACGTCATGCAATAAGATTATGATATAGGAGTTATGGACTTTCCTTTAGGTGTTCTGCTTGGGGTTCATTTGGTTCAACCATTGAATGAGCTATTGTAGATAAAGAAATCCCTAGTTTAAGAAAAAAGATTAAATAAATTAATAAAAATTTGAAATTTTAAAATATTATGTATTCTAAAGATATTAAAAGGTAGTTTCTCGCTTCAATTTGCTGGGCAATGGGTTATGTGAGTACTTTCATTGTCAACAAATTCCCCAAGTAGTTAATATGATTGGTTTCAAACTATTCTTTTTTATTTTTTCATGGTATTAAAGAAATACATATGTATCATTTTTTGGTGTAACTACTAATTTATTTAATTCAATAAGAGTAAAATAGAGTGATTCCGCTTCAATTTGTTGGGTTATTATTTGAGTACTCTCTTTGTCAACCGATCCCCAAGTAGTTAATATAATTAGCTTCAAATTATTTTAATTTTTTTTTCATAGTATTAATAAAATACTTGGCAACTAAATATATAACATTATTTTGTACTATAACTTTGATATTTAATTACAAGATATTGTAAAAATAAGATAATGGACAATGTAATGAATATCAATTGATAAATTTGAACGTAAAGAATCTTTGCATAAGAGAAAATAAAGACAATATAACTAATGAAATTATTTCTCTTATTTAATTTAATTTTTTGATAATGAATAATTTTTTCAAATAAAGGTATTGTAAACACATAATTTTAAATTAAAGAAATACATATGTATCAATTTTTGTTGTAGCTACTAATTTATTTAATTTAATAATAGTAAAATAGAGTGAGAAACATAATTATGTTAAATTTGATTGAGATGAGGTTCGAACCTAAGATCTTTCTTATAGAAATTAATGGGTAAGTTAAAAGTTAACGGAATGTTAACGGAAAAGAGAATATTTAACGGAAAACGGATAATCATAAAAGTAAGGTTAAATTAAGTAATCTCTATTAATAATATTAATCTAAATTATCTTAACCATCTATTTGATTAAATAATTAATCTGAACTATCCATTTGATTAAATAATTTGACCGCCATTTTTTCTACCCATTATAGGTTAACTCTATTTGGCTCTTATTAGTATAGTAGATCATTGGTAGGAAATAATAATTTGGTTTGCGTAATATTGTAAAATATGGTAATACAATTCTTATACGTCTACGTTAAAATATAATAATAAATTAAAATAATTAATCGTAATAATACAGTAAATATATTTCTCTATCACGTAATAATACAGGAAATATATTTCTCTATCCCAATAAAAGTTATAACTGCCAAATCCCTAAATCCCTAATTGTGTTCAGCCGCCCAGCCCCCTGCCCCCAGCCCCTCTCTGTTTTTCACTCTCTCTCTCGCAATCTCTCATTCTCTCTCAGTCTCAGACCGCCACGACTTGAGACGCCCACCGCCACCGGCCACCGCCCCTCAGCCCTCACTGTCTCCCTCGCACTCTGTCTCTCTCACCGCCCCAGTCCGCCACCGGCGCACTGCCACTCAGCCAGCACCGTGCACCTGCTCCAGCCTCCAGGGATAGAGGACACGAGGTATTTCAGCCAGCACCGCCAGCCACCCCAGCCCCTCACTGTCTCCCTCGCACTCAGTCCGCCACCGTCGACGAGGACATGAGGTATATATATTAACAATGTTTTTTAGTTATCATTTTCCAGTAGATGCGAGTATTTTAAATGTTCTATATCAACAGTAGAACTTCTTCCTCTGGCCCTAGCACAAAACAGAAAACACCACAAAGGTGAAAAAAAAGAAAAGAAAAAGAAAGATCACCTCTGCGTGGAAGAAATACCTGGAAATCCCCAATTTCCATAGCCCTCAATCTCCATTTCTCCATCGCATCTCTTTAAGCGCACGCACAATGTCGGTGATGATAGTGACGAGCTTGGGGGACTTGGTTGTGGATTTGTTCACCGATCGTTGTCCTTTGACGTGCAAAAACTTTCTGAAGCTGTGCAAGTATGTTCATATGCTAACTATGCTTTCTCTTCCCCTACTATCTTTTACAGCCCATTTAATCTCTTATGGTTTGTAAACGCAGATTATTTAGAATGTTTCGCCTTATTACTCAAGAAATGCTCATTAGAAGTCGATCAAATTCTGTACAGATGCAAATAATTGTGCTTAAAAAAGGAATTCTCTTAATTTATTTATAAGATTCGGAGTTCGAGTTTATTTATGTCCCCTCTAAAAAATTTAATGTGTTTTTAGTGGATTTCCGTCAACATGACGGTTAGGAAGGACTTGGGGTGTAAGCAAACCAAGCCTAGCCAATAGTCCAAGCTTGAAGCTCTTCTCGATTCGAAAAATCGAAGTGCTTGAGCTCCACCGTGCTCTAATTTTAATTAGAGCTCGACCTCGCTCGAGTTCGACCTATTCTAGCTCGGGTGGGATATGTACACCAAAGTTTTTTTTTCCTCAAGAAAATGCCATTTTCCATAATGATAAGTATTTTAAATCTAAATATCATAACAAACTCAATATTACATCTAGATTATAGTCATTTTATAACATTCAAACATAAATATATAAATATATTAGTTAAATTTGTAATATTATATTTATATTAGATATAAAATATATATTAAAAAAAACCTGATTAGACTTGCGAGTTGCTTGAGCCAAGTATTAAAAGGTTTGAATTTGGCTCGACTCATTACTCGAACTACTCAAGCTTGGCTCGACAGTAATCAAATTTGAATATTTGTCTAATCAAGCTCTAGTAGCTCACAAGTAGCTTGGCTCTAGGAAGGACATTACTTTCAGAAAATGTTCCCCTTTGGAGTTTGGTCAATTTATAGCTACGTAGTTTGTTTTTTAACTGGCTAATTTCCCCTCTGTTGTGATGTAGGATCAAGTATTATAATGGCTGTCTATTTCACACAGTTCAAAAGGATTTCACCGCTCAGACAGGTGATCCTACTGGAACTGGTTCTGGTGGTGATTCAGTTTACAAGTAAGTTGGAAATTTATTATGGTGCCAATTTACATCTTATAAAGCTTCATACCGTGTTCAAGTGATAGCTAGGATTTTGGCTCCATTCTTTAATTTGTAGATATTTATTGTAGATATATGTTAACATATAATAGTCATTTACTTGTCCATACTTGAGCTTCTACTCTACATTATGCTGTTCCAGAGTTTTATACGGTGATCAGGCTCGGTTCTTTGGTGATGAAATTCATTTGGATTTGAAGCATTCTAAGAAGGGAACTGTTGCCATGGCTAGTGCTGGGGAGAATCTTAATGCTTCTCAGGTACTGCACCATATACTGTGGACTCTTTGATAGTCTAGTCATTCTGTGCCTTTTATTTAATTTGCTCTAAATTTGTTTGGGGGATATTTGTAGCCAGCAACGACTATAGTTTTCCTCTGAAACTTCTTAACTGAGATCTTTACTGAATTGGATTTGTTTTATAAATCTTGTATGTAATTATGTTCCATTTCATTGTTTCCAGTTCTATGTCACGCTGCGCGATGATCTGGACTATCTTGATGGGAAGCACACTGTGAGTTCTCCTCACAAAAATTCACTTTAGTTCAGAGCATTCCATCACTTCATTTGACCTTTTTTTTTTTTTTTTTTTTTTNCTTTTTTTTTTTTTTTTTTTTTTCACTATATAATGTGTGCGCGCTCACATGTGCATTGCCATATTTACCAGCATCACATTTTATTGGCATATCCTAGTGTGTACAGAAATATTTTTGTTCGCTTGTTATGATATCAATGATAATGCATTCTTTCACCTGGCAGGTTTTTGGAGAGGTGGCAGAAGGAATTGATACACTAGATAGGATAAACGAAGCTTTTATAGATGAGAAGGGACGACCATTCAAAAACATCCGGTCTGTAGTCACTGAACAGAACTTATCTAGTTATCTCTTTCCCTATCCTATAAGATTTAATCTTTCCTTCTATCTGACAAATCTCTATTTTCAGAGTCAAACACACTTACATACTGGATGATCCTTTTGATGATCCACCACAACTAGTTGAGTTGATTCCAGATGCGTCTCCAGAAGGGAAACCAAAAGATGAGGTAATGATTATATATCTTCATCTCTTTCTTTTAAATCATATATAGCTCTCGGTTACCGGCGTTCTAGACTACTGATCTTTGCATCAAGGTGGTCGCAAAGAATAGAAATTGCTAATTGCTTCATTGCTAAACGCATTGTTATTCATTCCATGATTATTTTAATATCATTTTTTCTGCTTGTACTGTTAATGTTGTGCCACTCATTGGTGAGTTCAACTGAGGTTAGAGTTAGGCATTAAAACATAAGACAACAGAGCTTAAACTTTAATATTGAATGTCCCACTTAAAATAAGTTTCTAAAAGGCCAGAATGATTCATACTGTCCAATCTGCTTAGGTTGATGATGATGTGCGTCTGGAGGATGACTGGGTGCCTATGGATGAGACACTAGGAACTCAAGAACTTGAGGAGGTTCTGCGTGCAAAGGAAGCTCATTCTCGTGCAGTTGTGCTCGAAAGTGTAAGTATTCACTTAGCAATCTATAGCAATTAAAAATGAGTTCAAACATTTTCTTGTTAAAAAGTTATGAATCCTAATATCCTATCTTCTTGCATTACAGATAGGGGATATTCCTGATGCTGAGATAAAACCTCCTGATAACGTGCTCTTTGTTTGTAAATTAAACCCAGTAACTGAAGTGAGTTTCTATATCATTCTTGTTTTGTATATGCTCTTCAGAAGTTCCTACAAATTCATTTGGAGGACTAAATGTACTACATCATACACACTTGCAGGATGAAGACCTGTATACTATCTTTTCACGTTTTGGAACAGTGACTTCGTAAGTTCCTTTTGAATGCCGTTCACACTCCCACCCCTGGCACTCTGGGTTGCTGTTTGAAATTCAATTCTAACATATTTCTGATCATTCATCAATGTCACCAGTGCTGAAATAATAAGAGATTACAAGACTGGAGATAGTTTGTGCTATGCTTTTATTGGTGAGTTTCTCTGCAGAAGCACTTCTGGTTACTTAACTAGATAATGATTCTTTCTGTGTGGGGCGGGGCTACAAACTATATGTTTTCATTTATGTTTGTGTCTTGTGAATCCCTGTGATACATCCTCTAACATTCTTTTGCTAGGATTCTTAAGGATAAGTTTGCCCTTTTATACATATTCACCGCGTGGTTTGTTGTTTCGCTAGAGTTTGAGGACAAAGAAGCCTGTGAACAAGCATATTTTAAGGTAATATACAAATTCATCTGACTTTTTTTTTAAAAAAAAATGTGCTTATTGAATGATCCCTATTAATTAAAATGTCTGAAATACTCATCTGTATGAGTTCTAACTTTTGCTCTTATCTTGGTGTTGTACTTCCACATTCCATGCATTCTTATTTCTTGGTGCACATTATAATCATAAGAACTATCCTGGCCCATATTGATTTTCCAATTGTTAGCTTAAAAATCTTCTTTACTGCCCTACACCATATACAGACTGCATACAACTCACAAAATACTTTAAAAAATCTATATGGTTTTGAAGCATTTCAAACCTAATCATGGCACCCAGTGCTCTTTGAACTGAATTGACGGGATTGTTTGACATGTCTTCTTCTCTCCCACTTTTGAATTCCCACTAATGTCAAGGAAGACACTTGTGCAAACTTTCCTTGCCACTTAATGATTCAATTTTTCTATTTTGTATAGTTGTAAAGTTTTATATAAATACTGTAATTTATCTTTTCTTGATCTCCTTTCTAATTGTATTAGTGATTTGAATTTGGTGGGAGAGCCCTGGTTTCTATAACTGACAATTTGCTACATTGATAGATGGATAATGCTCTAATTGATGATCGAAGGATTCATGTTGATTTCAGTCAAAGTGTTGCAAAATATTGGTTCCAGTATAGAAACCGCAAGGATCAAATGGGTAAAGGTCAGATTGTGTTTTTTTTGCAATATTGTCTCTCGCAATGACATTCTTATCTCTATTGAAATGGTTTGCATCTAAAGCCAAGTAGTCTTATTAATCTTTTAGTAATGGGATTGAAGGTCATCAAGTTCAGTCTCTCACATTACTTATATTAGGCTAGGCTTGGCTCAGCCGCTCAGGTGTGGGCTACACTCTACAGGACAGGTAGAGACTAGAGATTGACCAAGCTGTATAAGAAACCTGAGCTTGGCTTAGTAGTATTGAATGAGAAATTAGCGGTTTTTGTCAATTTCATTTATACTTCTCTGGGCTGTATACTTATAAGTTTGACTCCCAGTGGGAGTAGCCTATTAGCCTTCCTGGTTTGAGTCGGTCAACTATGGCACAACTTAGGGTGCGTTTGGAAAGCAGGAAAATAACTTCTGGAAAATGAGTTATTTTCCGGAAAATGAGTTCATTTTCCGTGTTGGATGTACTCTGGAAAACTGTCTTTGGGTGTTTGGTTCATTTTCCGGAAAATGAGAAGAAATATATAATTATATATTTTTATTATTTTATTTAAAATATAAAAATATATAAACTAATAATATTTATTTTAAATAAATAAATTAATTAATTAAAAATATTTATAAAAAAAAAAGGGACGGCGGCTGCCCGGTTTCCGGCGGAAACCAGTCCGCCGACTGAGGAGGGACGGCTCGCTATGGAGCCTTGTTCCCATTTCCGGAAAACGACTTCCGGACTTTTTGTCCGGAAGTTGTTTTCCGGAATTTTGCATTGATTTTCCGTGGTCAACGGAAAATGTTTTCCGTTGACCACGTTTTCCTGCTGTTGCCAAACACACGAAGCCCGGAAAATGATTTCCGGAAATCATTTTCCGGGCTTCCAAACACACCCTTATGCTAGTTTACCTCCTTGTGGTCCTTTGTTGACTAGGGTTACGGGTTTACCCAGTGCACACCCAAAAAAGGAACTTAGATGGTTAGAAACTAAAGCATCTTTCATATCATAAGACTTCAATCAGGCCGATGTGATAATGAGATAATACTGAAGTTATGAAGTCCTTTCCCATAGCCAACCTACAAAAAATAATCAAGAGAGAAGCACAATCTAGATTAAAGCTAAACCTGCAACAAGTGAAGGAAAACACATGATAAACATTCCTTTGCACTGAGGAGGCAACTAATACAGAACATGGTTTGAAGAAGTATCAGAAGCTGTTAAGTGAAGATAAAACAAAGAAATTTTACCACTAAGGATTTACTTTTTAGTTTTTACCCTTTTGAGTTTCCATTCTTTCAAGGTTACAAATATTTGTTTTCCAATTCAGGAGGAGGTTGCTTTAAGTGTGGCTCCCTTGATCACATTGCTAAAGACTGCACAGCGAACTCTACCCAGCAACATCATCCAAAATACATACTTAAAGAAGATAACAGGCAGCACGGTGGAGATGATAACTCAAGGTTAGTAAGACAAATGTGTTACCTACAAAGTATGCGCCCGTCTCCTCTACTACCTTTCTAACACAGTACATTTATTATAAATCTCTTCAAGGTTTGAAATGGTATTTGATGAAGATGCTGGTGGTAGTCCAAGAGGAAATAAAAGGCAACAGGATTATGGAGCTGAAAAAGATGATGGCAAACAGAATGTTAAACGTAGGGGTTCAGATGAACACTTCGACCGAGATAACGAAAAGAGAGAGCTGCATGATCGATATGGACATGGGCACAGAAGTAAGGAAAATAGAGAAGACAGGTATCGAGGAAGTAGGGGAAGCCCATCACGTAGTGAAAGGGAGAGAGATCACCGGGGAAGCCCATTTGATGATGAAAAGGAGAGATCCCATAGAGATCACAAGTATACAGGACGTAGAGCAAGCCCGTCACGTGGTGAAAGGGATAGAGATCACAGGGCAAGAAATGATTCTGATAATAGAAGGAAAGCAGATCATAGCCACAGGGACAGGAGAGATGACATAGTGAATGACAAAAGTAGAGCAAGCCCATCACGTGGTGAAAGGGATAGAGATCACAGGGCAAGAAATGATTCTGATCATAGAAGGAAAGCAGATAGTAGCCACAGGGATAGGAGAGATGAGGGGGTGAATGACAGAAGGAGGGACAATGGTGTTGCACACAAAGATAAGAGGGATGAGAGAGAACATGAAAAGAGGGATAGGAGAAAGGAGGAAGGGTACAATAGAAGACATGCAGATGATGTTAGGCATGATAAGCGGGATGAACAAGAGACTGTAAAGAAGGCTAGGAAAGATGAGATACAGTATGATGGGAGGCATGCAGATGGTACTAGGCATAGGGACAAGGGGGATAAGAAAGAGTATGATGAGAAAGGACGAGATGATTTTGGGCGCAAAGGAAGAGAACAAGAGCGAGATCATGGAAAGAGAAGTGCAAAAATTGATGATGCTTGTGATGGAGGTAGAAGGCGTTGAGTTGACGAGGAAATTACACAATAACACGTCATGCTAGATTGCTAAATGAGAACGGGATCTTCATTTTGAGGTCTTGGTCCAATTCTTCTATCCATCATAAGCAATCATTAATTGCAGGAGCCTGGAAATTTATCATGCAAAGAGAGGACGTGTATTCAACTGAAATGGCATCATGCTTGAGAGCAGAAGAAAACCTGAATTTTTGTTGCTTTTCTTTTGTGGGAAGAAAACTCAATATGAACTACTCCGTATTAAGTAGTGTAAAATCAGTTATTTTGCGACTTTTTTAGTACTACAATATCTCAGTATAATTTGGGTATATTGTGGAATGCGGGCTGTGAATTTGATGCACATGCAAAACCTTTCTGCCGATTATCTTTAATTTCTGGCTAATCTGCCCTTATTTTATCTTTTTGGATTTAAGAAGTTATTCTGCAACACAAGATTCAGATTTGTTGGATGCTTAGTTCTAGAGGATTTTATTACTTGGCAACTTTTTCAAATGAAATTCGGGATTTTAAAAAAATTAGAATCGAAAATGAGCTAAAATATAACGACAGTTTCTTTTTTCTTTTCTTTTCTAAAACAAAATTATTGAAATGGGTCTGCATTCAGCTTTCTTTTAGAGAACATTTTTTTTTTGGGTTTAAATGACAATTTAAAGAGTAAATAGCGTCACATACACTTTTGTAAGTTGAATTCTCACATGCTTTAAACATTTTAAAATTATATCAATTAATATAATGTAAGTTGAATTCTCACATGCTTTAAAGCAATCTCAATGTAGGTATTGAAATTCCCTGGCCAACTCCAGTGCCTCTCGGAGGAGTGTGGATTAGTCGGGTAGACCCAGACCATTAAACAGACGGAGCACCTCGTGGATTTACCAAAAAAAAATGTAGGTATTTGAAAAAAGTTAAATAGGTCCTTAAACTTTACACCAAAAATCAATTAGACCTTGAAACTTTTAAAAATTGCAATTAAACCCTCAAATATGTTATTTCTTATCAAATAAGTCCAACAACCAGTCACAAACCTGTTATAGGCGGTCATTTATATTATGGCAAAAAATCTAACGAATCTCCGGCAACAATCACTCCTGATCGCCTTCTCCCAAAGAAGGCTACCATTTGGTCGCCTTCGCCAGAGAAGGCGACAATTTGGTCCATGGTCGATATTTTTAATAAAATTTGCTAGTCAACGACAAAAATAACAGTCACCGGTGTAATTTTACCAATAAATTTGACTTATTTGATGCTCTGTATTAAAAAAAAAATATGTTTGAGTGGTTAAAGAGAAAAAATTAGTTATACTACAAGAAGCCAAGAACCGAGCTTTTAGAGAAAAAAAATCGCACCTGAAATGTAACTAGTGACCACTCTCATTTCTTCATTTTTTTTTATTCATTGCCTTTTCCTTGATTTTCCGAACTAAAGCAACAATTTTTTGACTAAAAGAAACACTGAGAAAAAACTTTAACCATTAGGAATATGAGATTTTAGAATTTTTTTTTGAGATAGTGGATGTTAATGTGGAAAGTTGAGGCCTACCCAAAAAAAAAAAAAACCCAAAACACTGAAAAGTATACTTATTGGCTTGAAGAGATGATGATCCCCCTAACTCTCTAGAAGGGCTTTCACATATCCTCTTATGTCCCAACAAAGATCTGGTAGGTTGTCCACGACTACAAGTTAGTAGGATATTTGACATGATCTCCAATCGGTGGTGATTTTAACAATGCTACTAGCATGTGGACGATAACTCCATTGATCATTGGAGATTCTTGGACTTGACACTTAATGTGTTAGTGTCGTAGCCACTATTATATTGGCCCCATTGCTACGAGAATCATTTGCTCAATTGTCTTCCATTATGAGTAGCGATCTATATGTTGGAAATTCACATACCCATCATGATTCATGATGATAAAAAGTACTGTATTTACACCATAGAAATAGGTTAAGCTCACACATGCTTTAAAAGCTTGTTAAAATCATATTGAGAAATGTTAATAAACAAATCTAACATTTTAAAAAACAAATAAAGTAAAAAAAAATATTATTCATGGATATATCTCCTTTTTTGCATTTAAAATGAATTGGGATTCAAAATTAAATTTTTTGTTGAGTAAGAGAAACCTCAACATTGGAAGCTAAGTTTTTAAACAGAGAAAAAATTAGTTCTACGGCAAGAAATGACTTATTGGAAAAAAAAAATTGTACATGAAATGCACCCAAGGCGGCCAACAGGTGTGTGCATTTCACGCGCATGTTGGGGGCGAAAATTTCAAAACAATGGATGTTAATGTGTTAATTAAGTTGATGCCCACTAGGGAAAAGTCCTAACCATTGAGTATTCACTTATAAATACACTCACCAATTTTAAGAGATAATGATTCTCCAAACTCATCAAAATGACTTTGGTGTATCCTCTTTTGTCCCGACGAAGATCTAGTTCTCCGCGATGACGAACTAGCATGATGCACAACATGGCTAGCGATCGGTGGTGATTCAAAAATGCTACTGACATCTGGATGATAACTCCATTGATCATCGGAGCTTCTTGGACCTAACACTTCATGTGTCAATGTTGTAGCCATTAATTATTTGTTCTAAACCAAGAACATAATTTTTGGAGAAAGAAAAAATCGTGCGTGAAATGCACATTGGGCGCCAAATAGGTATAGGTGAAGGTTGTTTTTCCTTCTATACGCTAAAAATTCATGAGCCCACCATGATTTACGTTACGATGATAAGAATTTATACTAATGACATGTGTTGAATTCTCACATGATTTAAAAGCTTGTAAAGTCATATTGACAAATGTTAATGAACAAATCTAACAGTTATAAAAAAAAAAAACAAATGAAGAAAAAGAGATTATTCATGGATATATCTCTTATTTAATTTTAAAATGATTTGAGAGACTCAAAACTAAGTTTTTAGTTGGAAAATGTTTTCTGTTTTCAGTTTTTTAATTTTTTAGTTTTCATTTTCAGTTTTCTGTTTAGAAAACTTGTTTACTAACACAGTAACACTTATTTTTTCAAATTTATTTTTTTAATTAGATTAATTCTATAAAATCAAGACAAAGTTTAATTTCAAATGATTTTTAGACTTTATATTTAAAATATTTTAAAATATATGTGGTTTGAATTGAATAAATATAGTTTTTACTTTTAAGTTCAATATATTTTTTACATTTGATATCCGGACCAAATTTATATATGTATATAACATAACTAAAAATATATCTGACCCAATAACTTATTAAGTTCACATAAAATTTAATTTAGATAATATAAATATTTTTTGAGCTAATATTTAAAATATTTTTGGATATATTCATTTGAATTACATGTATATAAATATATAATTTTTTACTTTGAATTCTAATATAGTAATATATGTGAAATTTCAATATTCAATATCCGAACCAAACTTGTATATTACGATATAACATAACAAAAAATATCTGAATCAATAATCAATTGAGTTCAATCAAAATATAAAACTTGGTATAAAATACGATTTTTAATTTTGATAATGTGAATGATTTCTAATTTTAAACATAAGCAAATAGGTATGTTTAAATAAGTAATACAAGTAGAAAAGAGAGAAGATGGTGATAAGTAAAAGAAGATGATAATGATTGTAATCAAATAGTCGATAGATGATAATGAATAAATATGTAAGTAGATAATAGCGAGAATATGGTTATAGTGACATATAATCAAATATTCGATAGATGATTCTGTTTTTTAGTTTTATAGAAAATTGTTTCCGGTCTTTAAAATGACAAAATTGTGCGTGCTAGTAAACATGTTTTCTATTTTCTGTTTTCTAATTCTCCAGATTTCTTGGAGAAATTTTTCAATTAGTAAACGAGCCCCAAAGTTTCACTTAAAAGAAATTTGTGAACATTACATTTCAGTGCAGTCAAACTTGATCCTGGAGGTATTGGTAATTGGGGAACTAGGGATGACAATAGGATGACCATAACTGTAATGCATTGCATCCACATCATACTGTCCCAAAGATTTGGCTTCTTTCCCCCTACATCCTGCAATATCCCCACTCTCCCATCCCACATACTTTTCCAATTCAATCATGCTTCCTTTTATTAATCCTACTTATATATCTTCCATTATTTTTCTTCAAAACTAAACTAGCATTTTTCACTATTGTATATCTGTCCATCTACCACAGAATTATGCAATCAAACCTGCATCAACATTGTAATGTGGACCATGATCCAATAATATAATTTCCCAACATTATAATTCCAATTACGTAAATATTGCATTCCCCATTAATTGGGTGTTTGGTCTAGTGGTATGATTCTTGCTTTGGGTGTAAGAGGTTGTGAGTTCACTTCACACAACACCCCTCACCTTATTCTTGGATTACAACAAATCACACTCATGCATATACTCAATCAGCATTCTCTCACTTTCATTTCATCAATTGCGTGTTTGGTTTAGTGTTATGATTCTTGCAACACCCTTAACACTTTTTTACCAGTAAATCACACTCATGCATATACTTAATCAGCGCTCTTTCGTCTAAATATTTAACAAACTAGTGTTTAGACTTTAGCTGTTCAAATGATCAATGTGGAATCAATAATTAATTGTGTGTTTGGTCTAGTGGTATGATTCTCGCTTAGGTTGCGAGAGGTTGTGAGTTCAATTCTTATAACACTCATCACCATTTTACACCTCATAACAAGTCACACTCATGCATATACTCAGTTAGCAGTCTTCCACCCTTTCAATATTAAACAAACTAGTGTTTAGACATTTGTTGCTCAAATGCTCAATGTGGAATCAACAATTAATTGGGTGTTTGGTCTAGTGGTATGATTTTCACTTTGGGTGCTAGAGGTCGTGAGTACAATTCTCATAACACCCACCATTTTACACCTCATAACAAGTCACACTCATGCAAATACTCAGTTAGCAGTCTTCCACTCTTTCATCTCAATATTAAACAAACTAGTGTTTAGACATTTGTTGATCAAATGCTCAATGTGGAATCAATAATTCATTGGGTGTTTGGTCTAGTGGTATGATTCTCGCTTTAGGTGCAAGAGGTCATGAGTTCAATTCTCGCAACACACCTAACTTCTTTACCGCTCACAACAAGTAAAGTATGCAAAGGTGGCATTAACTTGAACTTTACGTATAAAAAAACATGTCAAAATGAATTGATTGTATTTTTTTCTCAACTTTAGGGGCTTAATTGAAGCGTCCTAATTGCATTTTCTCAAATAATTTCAAGCACATTTGACCCTTATCCAAAAAATATATAAATAAATAAATAAGAATCCAACTCATTTACCATGATAACTATCATGGAAATTGTTGAGTTGGACCAAATTGATGTGGCCTTAATTTTTTTGGGACCGTCCTGAAACAAAGTAACAAAAGACAGTTTGAATAAAACAGCTGATAAAAATGAAATGAAAACAGAACATCCAAAGTTTAACTAGAAAGAAATTTCTGAACATTACATTTCAGTGCAGTCAAACTTGATCTAGGAGGTATTTGTAATAGCGGAACTAGGGATGGCAACTGGATGGCCATAACTGTAATGCACTGCATCCCACATCATCGTGTCCCAAAGAGTTGGCTTCTTTCATCCCAACATCCTGCAATATCCACACTCTCCCATCCCACATTATTTTCCAATTCAATCATGCTTCCTCTTTATTAACCATACTTATATATCTTCCATTCTTTTTCTTCAAAACTAAACTAGCATTTTTCACTAATGTATATCTATCAATGTACCACAGAATTTTGAAGTCAGACCAACAGCAACATTGTAATGTGGACCATGGTCCAATAATATAATTTCCCAACATTATATTTCCAATTACGTAAATATTGCAATTCCCATCAATTGGGTGTTTGGTCTGGTGGTATGATTCTTGCTTTGGGTGCAAGAGGTCGTGAGTTTGATTCTCACAACACCCCTCAACCTCACTGTATTTTTGGATTGCAACAAATCACACTCAGACATATACTCAATCAGCAATCTCTCATTTTCATCTCAATATGTAACAAACTTGTATTTAAACTTTAGTTGATCAAATGCTCAATTTGAAATCAACATCAATTGCGTGTTTGGTTTAGTGGTATGATTCTTGCAACAACCTTCTCACTTTTTTACCAGCAAATCACATTCATACATATACTCAATCAGTACTCTTTCGCTCTTTCGTCACAATATTTAACAAACTAGTGATTTAGACTTAGGTGCTGCTCAAATGCTCAATGTGGAATCAATAATTAATTGGGTGTTTGGTCTAGTGGTATGATTCTCGCTTAGGGTGCGAGTGGTTGTGAGTTCAATTCTCACAACACCCCCCAGAATTTTACAAGTCACACTCATGCATATACTCAGTTAGCAGTTTTCCACTCTTTCATCTGAATACTCAATGTGGAATCAACAATTAATTGGGTGTTTGGTCTAGTGGTATGATTCTTGCTTTGGGTGCGAGAGGTCGTGAGTTCAATTCTCACAACACCCCTCAACATTTTAGACCTCATAACAATTCACACTCATGCACATACTCAGTTAGCAGTCTTCCACTCTTTCATCTGAATATTAAACAAACTAGTGTTTAGACATTTGTTGATCAAATGCACAATGTGGCATTAACAATTTGTTGGATGTTTGGTCTAGTGGTATGATTCTAGCTATGGGTGCGAGAAGTCGTGAGTTCAATTCTCACAACACCCCTAACCTCTTTACCGCTCACAGCAGGTAAACTATGCTAAGGTGGCATCCAAGTTAGCATTAACTTGAACTTTACGTATAAAAACATGTCAAAATGTCTTGATTGAATTTTTTTCTGAACTTTAGGGGCTTAATTGGAGCGTATTATTGTTGAATGGCCTAATTGCATTTTCTCAAATAGTTTCAAGCATATTTGACCCTTATCCAAAAAAAAAGAAAAAAGAATCCAACTCATTTACCATGATAACTATCTTGGAAATTGTTGAGTTGGACCCAATTGAAGTGGCCTCAATTCTTTTGGGACTGTCCTGAAACATAGTAACAAAAGACAGTTTGAATGAAACAGTTGATAAAAATGAAATGAAAACAGAACATCCAAAGTTTCACTAGAAAGAAACTTGTGATCATTACATTTCAGTGCAGTCAAACTTGATCCAGGAGGTATTTGTAATAGGGGAACTACGGATGGCAATAGAATAGCCATAACTGTAATGCACTGCATCCCACATCATCCTATCCCAAAGATTTGGCTTCTTTCTTCCCTACATCCTACAATATCCACACTCTCCCAACCCACATAATTTTCCAATTCAATCATGCTTCCGTTTATTAACCCTACTTATATATCTTCCATTCTTTTTCTTCAAAACTAAACTGCCATTTTTCACTAATGTATATCTATCAATGTACCACAGAATTATGAAGTCAAACCAACATCAATATTGTAATGTGGACTATGGTCCAATAATATAATTTCCCAACATTATATTCCCAATTACGTAAATATTGCATTCCCCATCAATTGGGTGTTTGGTCTAGTGGATGATTCTTGCTTCGGGTGTAAGAGGTTGTGAGTTCGATTCTAACAACACCTGTCATCCTCATCGTATTTTTGGATTACAACAAATCACACTCATACTTATACTCAATCGGAAATCTCTCACTTTTCATCTCAATATGCAACAAACTTGTTTTAAACTTTAGTTGATCAAATGCTCAATTTGTAATCAACATCAATTGCGTGTTTGGTTTAGTGGTATGATTCTTGCAACACCCTTCACACTTTTTTACCAGCAAATCACACTCATGCATATACTTAATCAGCACTCTTTCGCTCTTTCGTCTCAATATTTAACAAACTAGTGTTTAGACTTTAGCTGCTCAAATGCTCAATGTGGAATCAATAATTAATTGGGTGTTTGGTCTAGTGGTATGATTCTCGCTTAGGGTGCGAGAGGTTGTGTGTTCAATGATTCTCACAACATCCCTCACAACTCATAACAAGTCACACTCATGCATATACTCAGTTAGCAGTCTTTCATCTGAATATTAAACAATTGCTCAAATGCTCAATGTGGAATCAACAATTAATTGGGTGTTTGGTCTAGTGGCATGATTCTCGCTTAGGGTGAGAGAGGTCGTGAGTTCAATTCTCACAACACCCCTCACCATTGACTCATAACAAGTCACACTCATGCATGTACTCAGTTAGCAGTCTTCCACTCTTTCATCTAAATATTAAACAAACTAGTGTTTAGACATTTGTTGCTCAATGTGGAATCAAAAATTAATTGGGTGTTTGGTCCAGTGGTATGATTCTTGCTTTGGGTGCGAGGTGTTATGAGTTCAATTCTCATAAAACCCCTCACCATTTTTACCTCATAACAAGTCACACTCATGCATATACTCAGTTAGTAGTCTTCCACTCTTTCTTCTCAATATTAAACAAACTAGTGTTTAGACATTTGTTGATCAAATGCTCAATGTGGTATCAATAATTTGTTGGGTGTTTGGTCTAGTGGTATGATTCTTGCTTTGGGTGCGAGAGGTCGTGAGTTCAATTCTCACAGCACCCCTAACTTCTTTACCCCTCACGACTAGTTAAGTATGTGTTTGAATTTTTGTCTCAACTATTGGGGCTTAATTGCAGCGTATTATTGTTGAATGGCCTAATTGCATTTTCTCAAATAGTTTGAAGCGCATTTGACCCTTATCCAAAAAAATTTATAAATAAATAAATAAATAAATAAGAATCCAACTCATTTACCATGATAACTATCTTGGAAATGGTTAAGTTGGACCCAATTGAAGTGACCTCAATTTTTTTGGGACATTCCTGAAACAAAGTAACAAAAGAAAGTTTTAATCAAACAGCTGATAAAAATGAAATGAAAACATAACATCCAAAGTTTCACTAGAAAGAAATTTGTGAACATTACATTTCAGTGCAGTCAAACTTGATTCAGGAGGTATTTGTAATAAGGGAACTAGGGATGGCAATAGGATGGCCATAACTGTAATGCACTGCTTCCCACATCATGTTGTCCCAAAGATTTGGCTTGTTTCCTCCCTACATTCTGCAATATCCACACTCTCCCATCCCACATAATTTTCCTGTTAAATCATGCTTTCTTTTATTAACTCTACTTATATATCTTCCATTCTTTTTCTTCAAAACTAAACTAGCATTTTTCAATAATGTATATCTATCAATGCACCACAGAATTATGAAGTCAAACCAACACCAACATTATAATGTGGACCATGGTCCAATAATATAATTTCCCAACATTATATTTCCAATTACGTAAATATTCCATTCCCCATCAATTGGGTGTTCGGTCACAACACCCCTCATCCTCACCGTATTTGTTGGATTGCAACAAATCACACTCATACATATACTCAATCAGCAATCTCTCACTTTCATCTCAATATGCAACAAACTTGTTTTAAACTTTAGTTGATCAAATGCTCAATTTGAAATCAACATCAATTGCGTGTTTGGTTTAGTGGTATGATTCTTGCAACACCCTTCACGCTTTTTTACCAGTAAATCACACTCATGCATATACTCAATCAGCACTCTTTCGTCTCAATATTTAACAAACTAGTGTTTAGACTTTAGCTGCTCAAATTCTCAATGTGTAATCAATAATTAACTGGGTGTTTGGTTTAGTGGTATGATTCTTGCTTTGGGTGCAAGAGGTCGTGAGTTTGATTCTCACAACACCCCTCACAATTTTACAACTCATAACAAGTCACACTCGTGCATATACTCAATTAGCCGTCTTCTACTCTTTCATCTGAATATTAAACAAACTAGTGTTTAGACATTTGTTGCTCAAATGCTCAATGTGGAATCAACAATTAATTGGGTGTTTGGTCTAGTGGTATGATTCTTGCTTTGGGTGCGGTCGTTGTGAGTTCAATTCTCACAACACCCCTCACCATTTTACACCTCATAACAACTCACACTCGTGCATATACTAAGTTAGCAGTCTTCCACTCTTTCATCTCAATATTAAACAAACTAGTGTTTAGACATTTGTTGATCAAATGCTCAATGTGAAATTAACAATTCGTTGGGTGTTTGGTCTAGTGGTATGATTCTCGCTTTGGGTGCGAAAGGTTGTGAGTTTAATTCTCACAACACCCCTCACCCTCATTGTTGAACTTTTTTGCAGCCATATGTAATATGTTGTACTAATTCTGATTTACTCAAAAAGCTGTTTTTAAATGTTAGCGTTTTGGATAAGGTTGCAAAAATCGCTAGGCGCCCAATTTGTTTTTATTTTTTATTTTTTTTAGTCTTAATGTTTATAGGAATTATAGCTTCCAGTACTGTTCCCCATATCTGACTCTTGAAATTCTAAAACCATAACTTCTTTTGTCTTATCCGCCCACTGAATTTCCAAAACCATTCCAGTACTCAATGCATATCGCTTTGTTTTCTCCCCATATCACTATTTGTTTTCAACTTTTCATCTGCAAAACAACCATCAGAAACTCAGATTTGCCTCTCTTCCTTGAGACCTCAACGCATTACATTTGCTTCTCTGTCTTCTCCGTCCACGAATCGTGACTCTCTTCCTCTTCGCACTCTGCCCCTCCCACCGCCACTTTCACGGCGACAAACCTTCCCACCGCCACGCTTTTGACACACCCCTCAGGCCTCAACAGATCTCAGCCGGCTCCACCAACAGATCATTGTCACAGATCGCAGTCACAGGCCTCAACAGATCGCAGCCGGCTCCATCAACACAGGGAGTTTTGATAAGTTTTGGTCTGTGTCTACGAAGGCAGTTCTGAGTTCTTCTTCATTCCCGAAGAGGAAGGAAAAAAAAAAACTGATCGGTAGAGACGGTTCAGCCGGCTAGGCGGTCTAGGCGCCGCCTAAACCGCCTAGCCGGACGGCCACGGAGGTCTAGGCGCCGCCTAAACCGCCTAGCCGGACGGCCACGGAGGAGGCCGATTCCGGCCTTCCTCGCCGTGGCCGTCCGGTGCCTAGGCGCGATTTTTACAATACTGGTTTTGGAACAATAAGCTGTTACAAAAAACTAATTAATCAAATACTTATATGAGTTGTTTAACCAAGTCAAACAACTAATAGTAGTCAAATAAGTCAAAATTGGCTGATAAGCTAACTATATTACCAAAAAGGGCTTGTATGTAAGGGTGTGTTTGGAAACTGAAAAATGATTTTTAGAAATTATTTTCCAGGTTTTCAATGTTTGGTTAGAGGGAAAAAATAGAAGTCAATGAAAAATATAGGTGATTTTTTGGAATATGACTTCTCCCTTTTTTGGGGAAGTCATTTTCCGTTTGCCGCAATAGAGCAACCAATTACTCCCGCCACCACCCACCACCCCTACCACCACTCACTACCCCACCACCCACCTCCACCGCCAACCACCACCCACTACCACCCATCACCCCCGCCAACACCCACCCACCCACTTCCACCACTCACCACCACTCACTACCCCACCACCCACCTCCACCGCCAACCACCACCCACTACCACCCATCACCCCCGCCAACACCCACCCACCCACTTCCACCACTCACCACCACTCACTACCCCACCACCACCCTCATTACCTAAGACTGAGGTTGGTTATTATTTCTACCATAAGAACTTGTTCTCATTTGATCCAATACCTATATAATTATCCTGAGAGATTAACACTACAACACTCATACCACTTTTGGAAGGTAAATATTTTAAACCTTGGGTTTTAAAAATTTTTGGTCTTATTCACCAACAAGATAATCAATTGGATGAAATTATTCCAACAGAAATTATGTTTAAAATATTTTTTTTAAACAAATCACAAAACATATTTCATATCAATTAATAATCAATAAATCATTATTAACACGCACAATACAATATAAATCTCTCAATTCACAATTTAAATACAAATATAAAATAGAAATAAAATACGTTATACATATAATTAAAGGAAGTGTAGCAACCAAGATTCAAGTCATTCAACCCTTGGATCTTTGAAAACAAATACAAAATAGTTACCAACTAACCTATTATCTAAGGCCCTTCAACTATTGACTTTTACCAATTTTTATCCTCGACTTTTAATTTGACCAAAGTTGGTCCCTTAACTATTGATTTTGTACCAATTTTGGCCCTTCTGTTAAATCTATGCTAAATAGGTGTTAAAATTGAGGGCAAAAATTGAGTTACTATTGTTGGTTTTATCTCCCACGGAATAGTCAAACGGCAGGTTAACACCACAGGAAAATCGACTAACACTATCGGAAAACTAGAGTAACTTTTTAGCCCTCTTTGTATTACGAACTGTCTTTGAGTACAATGAATTGCTTCTTCCTCTCTCGAAACTTATAACCCCTATTTATACAAGTTAGGAGGGGTTTCTCCCTTAGGAAACTTCTAAACTACTTTAGGAACTCTTGCCTTATTACATTTTAGGCACTTTCCTAATCTATCTCGACCTTCCTTCCGCATCTCTCACTTTCCGTCGGCAAACTCTTTAAAAAACTTCCATAATCGCCTGTCTTGCACCGCCCTTCTTGCACCGCCTCTCTTACCTCGGTCCCTTCTAGGTCGGTCTTGTCCAAGTCATCTTTTTCTTACTTCTTTAATCCGACCTTTCCTCCATGGTAATTAATCGTTTCAATCGCAATGTTCAATCACTTTGAGTCTAAGATCTTCAGCTACCTTATCACCTTCTCAATGATCCCTCGACCGACCAATTGACCGTCGGCCGACTTATACCGCGCTATCGTGCCTTCTTCCGAACCTTCTTCCCCTCCTTGTCAGTCGCCCCCTTCGTCCACACCGAGCTTCCAATACCGAGCCTTAGTTTATCCTCCATCATCTAGTCCCTCATTTTCCCGAGTTACGCAAAGCACGGCTCGGGGAAATGCGTTGTTCTTCTCTACTTAGGAAAATTTTTACTCCCCAGTCCTTCACTTTCTCGAGTTACTTGAAGTACGACTTGGAAAAGTATTACTAGCTTGTCCTCTGTCATCGAGCCACCTCCTGTGCACTTTCGTCACCTCAAGTACGTTTTTACTTAGGGAAAGTTTTTTACTCCCCCCAAGTCCCTCACTTTCCCGAGTTACGCAAAGCACAACTCGAAAAAGTACTTGCGACCGGGTTTTTCTCCTCGCGCTGGTCGTCACTCGTGCCTGCCAGAGCTTAAGCTTTTAACCCTATCTTCTCACGGTCCCATCGGTCAAGTCCCACGCATTTAATGTTTTTGATCCTTATCTTTTGTCGATCAACGAGCTTCTAACATTGTCACATCAGTTTTATTACACCTACTCGAGTGCGACTACATGGTACTATTCTCAAAGCAAATCCTTCCCCTATAAATACCGTTGTTGCTTCCATTTTTGCTCATCCACCCTCGTTTCAGAACTTACCCTCTAAGACCATGGCACCCAAGCGTAGAGTTTCTGCTCCATCCCCTCGTCGATCTGCCCGGTGATGACCCCTCGTTGCCCATCGACATTCCGCCTGAACTGGAAGAGGATGACTGGGTTGTCGTACCTCTTGAATCGCCGCCCATCGAGATGGAACCAATGCTTCATAGCCCTGTCCCCCTGAGGAGCTGATTCCAGACCCTGATTACATGGAGTTCCTCGACGAAATCCAAGCCATGCTAGACCGTGGTACCCCTAATGGCGCTCCGCCAGGCGTTGCTGCCTTCTGGGAGGAGTACCGCGACTATGCTTCTGCTCCTGCACCGGCGACTCCGGCTGTTTCTTCTGAGGTTGTTCCTCCGACGAAGTAGGTTTGGGGATTAACCTAAAAAAGCCCCGCTTTTTCTAGCTTTTGCTGAAGGGGTGTTCCATTGGCCCCTTTATTTTGTTTTGAATGTAATTATCCAGCCTTCGGGCTTCGATGAATGGAAAATCGTCATCCTTTTGCTCATGCTTTGCCTCTTTTCTTTCTGCATGCGTTTACTAAATAGTTTATTCATCATAGAATCTTTCATCCGGCCCCCAAGGGTCTTTTTGGGAACCTTTGACACTTTCAAACCCCGAGATAGGTCAGCCCATCAAACCCTAGTTCGTCGAGGTTAGGTGCGACCTTTTCTAGGACTTTGCCACATCCTTTCAACTTTGCCTTTCGACTCGTTCCCCAACCATGCTTCCAGTCCCTCAAACTCTTAGTCTGAGGACTCGACTGAGCTTAAATCGACACAATCCGACCTCTTAATTGCATTAGGTCTGGCCTTTCCCATGAAATATCCCTTTCAGTCCCTTAGACCTTTAGTATGAGGATCATGCTGGGTTTTGCTATATCCTCCATTTTTTAAAGGATTTGCCTAGTCCGACCTCTAAGGTCCAATCAGTCACTTTGGTGGAGCTCGCTTCTGTAAGTTGGCCCATGCCCACTTGTCCTGACTGCGCGAAACTCTCTATTTTTCGTCTTTTTCGATCCTCTATCTTCTTCGTGATTCCCGCCCTCATCATTACCTTTTATGAACCGCCATATGGGCATTAAATGTCTTCCCACTCTTACGTCAGCTAACCGTCTATCAACAATCGCATCACTCGTCCGTCCCTCCGATTAGAACCACGCGTCCTCATCTCCTTCACCCTCTGATCTTATAAAAGGCTTATCCGCCTTGCTTCTTCACCTTTTACCTTTTTTCCTATGCAGTCCAGTTTTCTCCATTTCCGTCACCTCGTTGCTTCTCCACCGCCCGTCGTCTGCTCCCACATTGCCATTTTCTCTCCGATGTTAGTTCCACAAACTTTTCTGGTAAGCCCCTTTCTTCCTTTCTTGTTTTCTTGCCTTTTCTGTCTTTCCATGTCTTCATCTTCCTCTTCTTCTCACGTGAGGTTTATAGAAAACCTCTCCGCCTCTGCCTCCTAGTCGGTGGCTTCTGGGAATGCCTCGGTCGATCCTCCGACCAATGCCTCAGAGGAGATTCATTTTCATCTGGCCATGGCCGCGTCTGGAATGTCGCCCTGGCTAACCTTATGTCGCCCTAAACCTCCTGGTCCAGAACACTTCCACTCTCTCTTCGGAGAAGCTAGAACACGTCCAAGACCTACTTGGTCCCAAGGCCATGGTCATGGCGGCTGGTGACCACGATATTCATGATCCTCATTCCGGCTATATCGGCCTTCACTACAAGTCGGTTCTATATGGGTTCCGTATTCCAATCCATCCCTTCTTGACCACCTTCTTTAATTATTTTCGTATATTACCGGGTCAGCTCGTTCCCAACTCCCATCGCCTTCTCACATGTTTTCTAACCTCCACTCACAAACTCGACCTCCAACCAACCATGCCCCTATTCAACCAACTTTTCCAAGTTTCTCAGGTCGGCAAGCCCCCCTCCGTATTCGTTCGAATATCCCAACGGCGGGGTTGCCGAGTCATTGACGGTTTGAAGGATTCTCTTAAGAAGTGGAAAAATGACTTCTTTTTTGTCAAACCTTCTAACCCTCAAGACGTTTTTTCCTTCCCTCTCCGCTGGCATCCGAGGATTATCGCTTCGATGGGAAGCCCAACTTGGTGGCTGGCTCGCCCTTATAAACCGTTGTATTGGCAATGAAGGGCCAGCTCGTCCCGGTCGATACATGGTCCGACCTAAAAGCTTTAGGTCGGGCTGGCTTGCTCACTGAAGGCGTAGCCCGAGCAGGTTACTTCTTCATCTTCTTTTATCCCCATTCCTTCTCATCTCGGTTCCTTGTGAACTTACTAACGCTTTATTTATTCCTTTTCCAACCGACAACGACGAGCTTATCAGTCGAAAGACTCTCGCTAGAGCCGAGGACGAGGACGACTCTTCGGACGACGCAGACGAAGAGCTAGAAGATGTTGTTGAAATTTCTTCTTCAGACTCCGAGACCTCAACTGCTCATATGGAAGCATGCCATGCTGCTCTGTGAGCCCGCCACAAGGGCAAAGCTACTGCCGCCGAAAAGGGGAAGGGTAAGGCTGATTGATCTCCACAGACGGCGCCAATGTTGATTTTATCTTCCACGGAATGGTCGAACGGCAGGCCAACACTACCAGAAAATCGACTAACACTATCGGAAAGCTAGAGTAACTTTTCAGCCCTCTTTGTATTACGAATTGCCTTAGAGTACAATGAATTGCTTCTGCCTCTCTTGAGACTTAGAACCCCTATTTATACAAGCTAGGAGGGATTTCTCTCTTAGAAAACTTCTAAACTACTTAGGAAGTCTTTCCTTATTACATTTTAGGCACTTTCCTAATTTATCTCGACCTTCCTTCCGCATCTCCCACTTTCCGCCGACAAACTCTTTAGGAAACTTCCATAATCGCTTGTCTTGCACCGCCTCTCTTACCTCGGGCCCTTCTAGGTCGGTCTGGTCCGACTCATCTTCTTCTTACTTCTTTAATTCGACCTTTCCTCCATGGTAATTAATCGTTTCAATAGCAATGTTCAATCACTCTGAGGACTCATCTTCTTCTTACTTCTTTAATCCGACTTTTCCTCCTTGGTAATTAATCGTTTCAATAGCAATGTTCAATCACCACGAGTCTAAGATCTTCAGTTGTATCACCTTCTCAATGATCCCTCCACCGACCAACTGACCGTCGGCCGACTTATACGGCGCTATCATGCCTTCTTCCAGGCCTTCTTCCCCTCCTTATCATCCGCCCCCTTCGTCCACACCGAGCTTCCAATATCGAGCCTTAGTCTATCCCCTATCATTTGTGATTTAAACATTCACTATCATGTCATACAAGGTGTTGAGGCTCTAAAGGTGAGAAAATTTCGCCGTTTGTGGACAATACAAGTTCATTTTTAATTAGTTCCATAACGGTTGTCTCATTATTGTTACATTTAATATTTAATATTTGATTTTTAATTTAATTACTTTAATTGAAAGTATATAATATATAATATATTATTTGGACAGAAAGATTTGAAGGGAAAATTTTAGTGTGGTTGGTAGCATTTTGGGGAAATGACATTTTTTTACCTCTTAATTATATTCTTATAATGCTTTTTCCTCTTGAATTATTCATGTATCCACATTTGCCCCTCAATTATTTGAAAAGTGGCGGTTTCCCATCCTTTATGTTAAATGGACAAAAGTAAATATTTCAGTTATTTTTTCTTTTTCAACAAATTATTGCTAATATGTAGGGATGATTACAGTTTGATTCGAACTGAACTGGACATTGTAGCAACCGAACTAAAACAGTAGGGACGATTCAAACCCATTCCCATCATTCATGTGAGAGTGTTTTCCGGGACACCGGGTACCACTAGACCACAAGGTCTTTGGCATATATATATATATATATATATATATATATATATATATATATATATANATATATATATATATATATATATATATATATATATATATATATATATAATTCAGAAGAGAAAAGTACTACAAGCATATAATTTTCGGAGAAAAAGCTTCATTTTTCTTAGCATTTTTAAAGAAATGTAAAGCAACAAAATTGATGAAGTAAAAATATCATAAGGGCCAAATTGGCATTTCAGCTCTCACCTATCTTTGTATTTTCATCTCATATTTCTAAACTGAGAAGCCGTAGGTCGGCGCAGGATGTTTAAGAATTACAGTTTCCAGTTTCCAATCCGGTTCGGATATGTAATTTTGTGCAAGGAGAAGACGGCGTTCGATGCTGCAATGCGATAGCATATGATAGAGAGAGAAGAACTGCTTCAGCACAGAGATTTTCTGCAGGTACATTTCTGACAGAATTCTAAAACCCTTCTTCTCAAATTTGAATACTACTTATGAATTTTGCAGAAGGATTTCAACAAAACTGGGATGATTTTGAGAACACTAACTAAATAATTCTGCTTGCTTTTTTCCAATTTATCCACTTTTTCACATTTAATTAAAAAGATTTCATAATTTTCCATCTCCTTCTTATGGCTAACATGAGCACAGTTACTATATAAAGTTACAAATTCAGTGGTATTACATTTTACATGATTGATTTCTGAAAACTTCATAGGTCCTTTAGCGATCACTGTTTTGTTTTTCATACAACAGAAGAGGTATGCCTATGTGTGTATGTATGTATGCATTTCAATTATGTTTATTTTGTATGAGGAACATGTGATCTACATGTGTGTGCATGTGTTCTTTGAATCCTCCGTGTTATATTTTGAATATTCTATGTGTTATCCATATGTATTCTGTATGCATCTGCAAAATTTCTGAAATGATTATAGACATCCAGCGCTGGCTAAAATCTTCTGAGGAAAACATAAGTCATAAGCTGCTTGTTATATCTACCACTGAAGCTATTTCCATTTTCTGTTGCCGCTGCAGAAGGAGCAGACTTTGCTGTCAAATTTTTCTCACCATTTGTGGTAGCATTTGGGGAAATTTTCTTTAAATCCAAGCACTGATGAGGCCATCATCCTCAAAACATGGTGCTGAGAGCAACCGTGGTGTTAGTGGCCACATGTTCACTCTTCATCAGCGCCTTCACCATGCTCTTGGTCTCGGACTTGGGTAACTTCAAACTTTTATTATTATATTTAGATGTTCAATCAATTTCCTGTATAGCATTAAACTAAATTGCCTAAAATGGTTTTATGGTTGCCGTTGTGGCTTTTTGCCCCATTAACTATTGAGGTATAGTTTTTCTTGGGCAGATTTGAACACATAATATTTGGAGTTCCAACTATGGAATATGTGTCTAAAAGACAAAAAAGTTCATTTGAGTCATGATCATAGACTCATAGTTAGTTCATGTATAGAAAGTTAGAAACCTTTTGGCTGTGTTTAGTAACTAGAAAAAATTTCCATTTTTCTGAAACAATGGAAAATATAAAATGAAAATAAAAGAACATGTTTATTTTAGCACTATTTTCCATTTTTCAATTTGGAAAATAGTTTTTTCATTTTTCCAACTTAATAAAGAAGGATACGAGGAGGAAATCAGAAAAATTGAAATTACTGCTTATCCATTCAATAATTTCAAAGGTTATGAGCTATGTCATTTAGGCACATGAGTACTCTTTTCTTATGATATGAAGAGTTAAATGTACTTTATCTGGCTCCCATGAGAACTAGTCTTTGAGAACTTGAGGACTAATCTCATCCGTCCATCTAAGATAAGATGATCAAGGGCTGAAAAATAAGGAAATAATAGGAAAAAATGTGGTGACATTTTTGTAATTATTATGGTGCATTTGGAAATGCTTGATAGTGCATCACTGCATCCACTGATAACTGTTAAGTCCCACATTGATAAAAATAATAGAGAACATATGGGTTTATAAGGCCATGGTTTAGACTAGCTAATAGGTTGGATTCAATCTTTTAGTGTGGTTTGGCTCATGTGCATTATAGCCCTTGAGTGACCCTAGCCAAATCTTAGTTTATAACATGGTATCAGAGGCTTTTGTTAGCCCAATCTTAGTTTATAACAATAACTAATAGTGCACACACTTGAGTGCACTATTATAGATCTTGAATCCGCAGATGCACTATCAAGTGTTTCTAAATGCACCGTAACGAAATGCCACTGTTTTTTTTTTACTTAATTTCCCGCCCTTAATCGTCCTAGATGGATGGATGAGATTAGTCTACAGGTTATCACAGGAAGTCTAGTTCTCATTTGAACCTAATTCTATATATGTGTGTGTGTGTATGTATATATATTATCTCTTAACCGCACCATCTTCATTCTCAATTGATTACTTTATCTCCTCTGATATCTTTCCACAATTATGATTGAACTAAATTTCTTTCCTTCAAAATTAACTTTCAAGTATTTAAGGTGTTTTCTTCTTTTGATGTTTGATTGAAAAAAAAAATGCAATTTTGTTCAAGCATCTATGATTTTGAAAATAGACTTAATAATGCAATGAAAAGAAAATTCTTTTTCTTTTCAAAATTTTTGAGTATCTCAACTATTAGAAACTCAAGTTAATGCCTTTACCTTTTTATTATTTATTTATTTTTGCTTCTCTTTTTATACTAGGGTAAAAAAGATTTTCACTAGAAGGTAGGAATTTTTTAGTGTTGGAGGGAAAATGGGAATCTCTTTCTAGATAGAGCAGGATATCTTTGAAAATAATAATAATAATGCTGTAAAAATAATTTGTTTTTTAATTAGGGCATATATTTAATATATGTGAGGGAAAGGGGGTATCTTAGGTAGTTTTTGAAACAGGGAGGGGGTGGTGTTAAGTATCATAAAATGAGATTAGGAGGCTTAAGTTTTGCTGATTAACCATTTCAAGTGGGTAAGCGTATTTAACTCTAATATGAACAATACTTGTTCTTCCATTATCAATTGCGAGAAATCCATTAGTTATTTGGAGGCCGTGTTGCTTTTAGTGTTACTAAGGTCCTATCTCCTATAACCTTAAGGGTGTGAAGGTTGTTATCATAGGCTCAGCCTTTGGCTTCCAAAGAGAGCTGAGAGGGAAGTGGAATCATAAAATGGTCTAATGGCAAGTAGTGAAGGTCTGTAAGAAAAGGATAGGTTGAAGAAAAAGAAGACAAATTTAACACTTTCTTAGCCACTTCAATATATGAGCTATGCTCTATAAATGGAAATTCACACTATTTCTTATAATGTTAACGAAATAAGTTTTTCTGTTGGCAGAACTAGTGACATGATGTGTTTCTGGCTTCTGATGTCAACTTTTTGCTGATGCAGATATTATGATGACAAAGGACCAAACTGGAATTTTACAGACTTTGACAGACAAAAGCTTGTAATCCGTTCCATTGATGCCTTTCTTGATTGTTTATCTCTTGAGACAATAAGACACCCCCTTGTAAAGGTATTTTAACCCTCAACGTCTGAACAATTTTTATATTTGGATATGCCATAATTTAAAATATTTGAAATTCAGCCAGAATGTAAAATTTGATTTAAATTTTGGGTTTAATTTGGATAATTTAAATAATACCCACCCTATTAGTCTCTGTTCACGATGATATTTTTCTTTTTGTCTTGATCTGTCGCTTTCTGTGTGCTGTGACATTGTGTTTGTTTTCCTTTTGTTGTCATTGTTTTACTTTCCTTGTTTGAATTATGTTTCAGGATTCAATCCCTGGTATGATTGGAGCATTGGGAAGTATTCTTGGATCAAAAAGTCAAGATACTTTGATTTTGGCCTCTGAACTTGCTGTAAAGATCGTCAGTGTTTTGCCAAGTTCAATGCTGGAATCTCATTTTCCTGTTCTTGTTTTTCCTTTATCATCCTTGTTATCTTCCCACCAGTCACAGATTTCTATTTCATCTGCCACTGCCTTGAATTTCATTCTTTCAAATCTGAGTACCAAAAGAGAGAAGGAAGTTTGGGAGATTTTGAAACAAAGGAATGTGGTTGGTGATATTGTCCTAAATGTAAAGGGATTTTCAATAGGCAATAAACCAATTGAGTTCTTTCAAGAGATGGCTTCTCTTTTGAGTAAAATACTGCAGAGGTGGCCATCTTCTAGGTTCTGTGTTTATACTGATATCAAATTGTTGGATCTTTTGGATACTCTCTCATTTCACCCTGAGATCTCCATAAAAGCTTCTGTATTACAGATCCATTCTGCTATAGGTATCAGTGGGGTTCCTGTCAAAAAGTTTTATCTTAGCCCTAAGTTCTGCACCTCTTATTTTCATGGCTTGTGAATTTTCATCTCTAATGGCAGCTTTGTGTCTCAATGGAGCGAAGAAGATTTTGGAAAATGGGGAAACTCTTCTGAAAATGATGGTTGACAGTATGGACATATCAAAACCCTATTCAATTCAAATGGAAGCATTCAAACTGGCTCAATGTCTAATGGTAGCAATTCTTATTTAACTATTATCCTTTATCCTGTTCTCGAGCATATCTTTTTCATTTATTGAATGGGTTATATTTTAATGATTCCTTAGATGAGTGATGAAGAATGCTCAACAGTTATTAAAATATGTGGTGAGTCCATTGTGAAAGCCATAATTACTAGAATGGGCAATTTGAGTTCAGGTCAAAAGCTTGCTAAGGACCAAATGTCAACACTCCTGGAGGCATGCCGTTTAGCTCTAATCACACGTTGGGTTGGGGAACATCATCATTACTTCTGGAAAGCAGGAATTGATGGAGTCCTTCTAAATCTTCTGCTGGACAATTTTCATACAGATTACCATTCTTTACATTTCTTGCCACTACGAGAACAAATTGTCAAAATAAAGCAGGGTCTCCAAACAAGTTTTTGTCTACCATTAAGACCATATGTTTGGGATATTCTTGGATATCTTGCAGCACATTCCGCAGAAGATTGCAATCCAATGATGCACGGGCATGAAGCTTCTTTTAATACACTTGTTGTGTGTGCATGGTAATTTTTCTATTGTTCATTTTAATTGTCCGTATGTTTTGTTTTGCAAAACCTTCTTTTCCCCTCCCTATTTTGTACATGAAAAATTTTTCTTGATAACTGCACACCATTTTCCATTATGTTCTTGGCAGCTTAGCCTTTGTGGACTCAATCAGTGTGTCACACCAGATTGATCAAGTTATTTATGCACTTGAATCAGTGTCTAGAGCAGTTCTTATGATGATTTATTCTCCTTGGAAGTATCTTGCATATCAAACAAGATTTATAATATCTGAAGTCTTATCCTCAAGTAGCAAGGATTATGTGGAATATCTTTTGAATACTTTAAGAACCGCATCTTCTGGTAATAAGGTTGGAATGCCTTCCAATCTTAAGATTGCCATAAGCTTGATGAATTTGGCATGTTATTCAGGTCTACCAAAATATCGGAAGCATGTTATTGAGCATCAAGGAGTAACCATTTTGTTAACTTTCATACGATGGTGGATACTCAATCCTATATGCATAAGAAGGATATATCTAGCTCCACACTTGGGTAATCAATTTTGTCTGAGAGCCTGTTGCTGGTGCCATTCTGCTGATTGGGAAGGTGAAGAAATACTTTTACTTTTGGGTCTTTGGTGTCTTGCCGAGTTAGTAGGGAACTCTAGTTCATCTGAGGATCATGTTGTTCTGTCCAACTATCTGGTGGGTGCTGATAAAGTCCAATTCATAGAGGAACTTCAACAGATCTGTTACAACATTTCTTCTCCTGGATCAAGATGGTATGTTGCATACATTCTTTGGCATCTTGGATTCTATGGATTCCCAACTAAATTTGGACAAAGGGTTCAGAAGGCACTTAATGAAAATCAAAATTCTGATTTGGAACTTATCCTTGCAAGTCAGGAATCTATTTATGTTCATGGTATTATTCTTTCAGTCAGGTGTCCTTCATTGTTGCCATCCAAAGAACTTAAAGAGAAAGTGTCTTTTGGTTCTTTTTCTAAGCAGGATGCGGAGACGCATGAGAGGTTGATAAACAAAGTTCAGCTCTCTGCTCAAGTTGATCACCAGACATTAGCTAAGTTGTTAGAATATGTTTACTCTGGATATTTTGAAGCTGGTGAAGACCTTGTGAAAAGGTTGAAACTATATGCCAAACATTGCAATTTGCGTCCTCTACTGCATATGCTTGACAGGAGGACACCAAAATGGGGAAATCCTCTGCCAAGATTTGATCTTACTTGTGCTCTTGAGTCAGCTGGATATCAATTCTCGTATGTTTCCTCCTTGACAAGTCATTTTATGCAAATATTTGTTACCCATGGTCTGAGAAGTTAAAACCATTACAGTTGACTTAAAATATAACCATGGATAAGAGGTTCATTATGAGCCAATATAAGGCCACCTATATTTTCTTGTTCATTGTTAGCAAACTTATAGACTCTAGATTACCAGAAAAACAGAAAATATTCCATCAAATTTGTAATTAAAAAAAATATTGTTTTTCTGCATTAGGTCCAATTTAGAAGGCGGCACTTAGAGCAACCTCATTAGTATATGCATTTTTACTTAGTTTTTTCAGATCCATGTAGAAGAGAGAGGGGAAGAGAAAAGAGGAAAAAGGAGAAAAAAAGAAAAAGAAAAAACAGAATCTGACAAAAAGTTATTTTTTTTTAAAGGCCCTTCACGCGCCCAGCTGGGCGCAGCAGTCTTCCACACGCTATTTTGTAGCTGCTCCTTTCTCTCATTTTCCAATCAAGTGGACCCACAATAATGTTTAACTTGCAGGAGGAAAAACCACAAAAAAACCCCTCCCTCCATTTGTTAAAAAACCAACCCCAAATTTTTTGACTGCAAAAAACCACAAAAGAACCACTAATGTGGTTGCTCTTAGCCACTTAGTATGGAAAGCTGACTATAGTACTAGTGTGTTAAATAGTGATTACTGATTAGTGGGGCCACATGAAATTGAGGATATAAGATGACTTTTTTTTTGAAAACCAGGATATAAGATGACTTAGTTACTCATTTCTTTCTTAATTTTCTCTTCATAATTCATTTGTTTGAAGCAATAAGATTGATGCCATGTTTGTTGTTTTTCTCATTCAGGGATATTATCTTAGAAGCTAAAGCTGCCGACCTTCCTAGTTGGAGATGCAGTGTTTGCTGCTCATTGGTTCCACACTATCATCTTCACAAAGTTGTACTATGGTCAAGCTGTGATTACTTTCGAGCACTATTCCAATCAGGAATGCAAGAAAGGTATGCTTCTTATGGGCGGTTTATATGACTAATAGTAAATGCTTAATTTTTTTAAAAGAAATCTTGAGACCTACACGCTCTTCTCAAATAATTGTTTTAGCCCTTCTTCAAGTGCCATCCCTGTAATATCTGAATTAATACTTTGTATTAAAAACTATCTATATCCTGTGTTGGGTGCAGCCATTTACAGACATTGAAGGTACCTGTCAACTGGGAGTGTTTAGTTAAGTTAGTGAAGTGGTTCTACTCTGGTGAGTTGCCTAGACCCATTTCGGGATGCATATGGGATAACTTGGATATCCAGGAGAAGCAAAAAGAAGTTGGGCCATATGTTGAGCTACTTTGGTTCACAGAATTTTGGCTCTTAGACGAGTTGCACGAGGATTGCTTTAGTGTGATCGAGACGTGTTTGGATTCATGTGGAGACTTGTCGATTAAACTGATCCAACTCGCGGCAGATCACTCTCAGTGGAAGCTAGTTGAATTGTGTACCAAGTATGCTGCTCCTTTATACCATCGCATACGCAATTGTGGCGAGGTAGATGCAATGGATGAGAACCTTGTGGAAATGATCCGAGCTGCCTCAGTCCGACTTTCTCAAGAAAAACACTACTAATATTTCTGCTACTAATTTGTCAAGTAAATTGGTTGGAGAAACTCTGTGCAGGTACGGTAAAGGTATAATACTATCTCAGTATTTTGTTCAAAAATCAGAGGAAACTAATGGGGAAGCAAGCAACGTACCCCCTATATAGTAAGTAGTAACAGAGGTGAGCACGGGTCAGGTCGAGTTCCACCTGAGCTAAGAAGGTTTACCCGAAAATTTTCAGGTCTTATATTTTAAAATTTGAAAATCGAATTGAAAATTATCGGGAGTTCTTCGGGTTCTGGTATTTTGGATTTGACCTAGATCGGGTTTGGGTGATTTAATTTGAAATTGTAAATTTGTTTTCTGAAAAACTGAACATTCTGAAATTTTAAATGTTGAGGCTTTTTGGCAAGAAAATTATTTAAGGATGGGAAGCAAAAGAAATGAAGTAATAAGAACTGCTATTACATCTAGATAACTAGTGACAAGTGAGAAATTAAAAAAAAAATTGAATTAGTTTATAATAATATCATAAACTACTTTTTTTTTTTGAGTACTACTGACACTGTTATAATGTAGTATTTGTTCATAGTTACTTTCTCAACCTATTGAAGCACAAAGAGTCAACAGTCGCTTCTACTGCGGTTCGAACCCACTCCCCTCCATGTAATATACTGTTCATAAACTACTTAGTAATGTACTTTCTAAATGAAACCACTTAGGCAATTACCTACTTCATTGAAATACATGTAATCAACATAAAGCTAGAGTAGTATATATATAAATGAAACTAAATAAAGAAGAAAATCATATCACATTGCTGCAGCATGCATTTAATGGAAAAAGTAATAGACAAAAAAATGAAGAAATATTTAGTTCCCACAAGCAGCTAAGTTCCTAAGTTCTGGACAAAAAGCAACAACCATTTTAATACATCAAGTATTGATTAAAGACAGAGTCTTTTGCAACCAAATATGTAAAATAGAAAACAAAACAATGTTGTCCGCATGACCAGGCTCAGTTGGTAACAAGGGTGAAGTTTGGGAAGAAAGACCAGTGATCGAGAGGAAATTAGTCAACGCAAAACCTCAAAGTCCTATACTTTTTTTTTTTTTTTCATATTAGTAGTACATGTGGAAAAGGAGTTGGTAGAAGCTATGGTTGGATTATTTGGTCTTGCATCATTTCCTAAACAAGCTGTTCAATTTTTTTTTTTATTTTTTAAATGGGGATAGCGGTGTCTCGACTTATACCACTCATCGCAATTGTAACACAAACCTTGTGCTCTACGATTCTGCATCTCTGTGGCGGTAATACACTTTAGCGGTAGTGAAGTTTTATGATCTTTTGTAGAAGGGTGAACGTTAATTTAGAGGTTGTTGACATTTTTACTAGAAGAGATGGGGTACATCCTGAGTATATTACATGTACTCCCAAATCTTACTTTTTGAATTTCTTCATGATGTGGCGTGCACTGAGAAACTAATTTTTTCATGTGGGTCCCAATGCAAGTGTCTACATAAGATTTTGTGTTTGGGAGTAAAAATTGAGAGTAAAAAATGAGTAAAAATTGAGAGTAGAAAATGAGAGTACACATAATATTTTCTAGGAGAAAGGAGTGGCATTCGATGTTTGCGATTACAGTTTAGTGGATTTGGAGATGGAGAAACGACCTTGTTTTCAGTAATGAAGACTATATTGGGGCAACAAGATCAGGTGGCTCCATCAACAATTCATGGAAACGAGAAATGCGCTACACACTGTAACGAGATTTCACAACGAAAGATGGACTACTATACAAGGGACATCAACCTGACTTGGAAAAAGCCACCGGAAGGATGGGCGGTGTTGAACGTGGACGGAAGCTCTACCAATGGTTCTAGAGCTGGGGTTGCAAGGGAGTGATCCGAGACGAGAATGGTAATTGGCGTGGCGGCTTCGGATGCAAGGCACCCTCATTAAAGATTATCATCACTGAAGCCTAGGCTATTCTTAAGAGAATCAAATGGGCTTGGAGAAAAGGTTTCAGGAAAGTGATGGTCTAGGGTGACTCCAAAAAATTCATTGATTGGATTAAGGGTGGTTCGATTCCTAAAGGCCCCTTAAATAATATCATCGGTATTAAGGATGATTTACCACGTGTGAACTGATTGTATCTTTTGTTGCAGTAGTTGTTTTTAGTCCTGTAGAATAGGTCATTTAGTTGTTGTAGCTACCTCCTGTTTATGCTAATGTATCATCCTATTTATGCCTTGTATTATTTGCGTTGTGAATATATGATTTACAGTTTCCTTCATGGTATCAAGAGCCTAAAACTCTAATGAGGATCTTTTTTTTTTCCTCACACAGTCTTTGACATGACTGTTACTACCTCCACCTCCACCTCCACCATTGTTCATCATAATGCTCCAACTCACTTTCCCATAAAATTGACTACCTCCAATTTTCTAGTTTGGAGACAACAGATTGAGTCCACACTAATTGGACTTAATGATGTGTAGCAAAAATGAGTGATGGTGAGTGTGAAATGTCATTCCATTGAGGATTGGGGTTTATGACATGTAATATGCAATCACAAAACTATGCACTAGCACAAGGAGATCAAGAAGAAGCTAAGCAAACGACAACAAGGTAGAACAAACACATATAAATAATAGATAAATACAAAATAAAGAAATAGGACTCAAGTTAGGGGGATTACCATCTAGATGCTTCAACAACCTAGGAGGTTAGGGAGAACAAATAACCAAAGAATCAAGCGGGAATGCACATAGGAATCCTAGTCTAAAGCCACAATTGTAAGCAAATAAACAATGATTAAAGCAAGGATTGCCCCACTTTCATGGTGTATCAATTCTAGCTCTTAAAGCACATAAGCATTTTAAAGCCCCCTATTTCCCCTATTTTCATGGGAAGAAATCGGGTTTATGCAAGGAGTGACTTGGAATCTTGACGCAACTCTCATTGAGGTAGGGATGGCAACGGGGCGGGGAATTAGGCAGGGACGGGGTCCCCGATCAATTTTTAGTCAAAATCTTAGATTAGTGTAATTTTTAATTTTAAAAAATAAAAACTTAAGACTTATTATTATATATATATATATATATAAATATAAAGTAATTCCACTGTACTGCCACGACATTACAGTGAAATTAGTGGAATTACTAATAGCAGTATAGTGGAATTAATTGAATTACTAAGCTTATTTATATATTTTAAATTTTTTTAATTATAATAATGATTCGGGACGGGGACGGGGCAGGGCGGGGAGGGGTATCCTCGTCCCTGATCCCCGAAAATTTTTCCCATCCCCGTCGAGGACGGGGCACATTGCCATCCCTACATTGAGGCAAGGAATCCTCCAAATACATGCCAATGAATGTGTACATCAAACATAAGCAAGATTCAAACACAATACCCTCATAAACACATGAACCCTAGGTTGAGGTTCTTCCTCTTTTTCACAATAATCACAACTTAAGCATCAAAATAGATAATACAACCCTAACTCAAGTCCATAAACTAACTACTCATGATTAAATAGCATAAGGAACACAAAAGCATAAGTAATAAACATAAATCTTGCAAAAGAAAGAGATAAAGGAAAGAAAACTTCTCTATTGAAATTGGTGGTAGAATCTTGAAATCCAAGATTACAAGCTTCAAAAGTGTTAAAGAACATAAATCTAAGTCTAATCTAACCTAAAAATATGAAAGGAAGTGAAAGGAAGTGTCTAGGGTTCAACCATGGGTCAAAACTGAGTTCAAAATTCTCAAAACGAGCTTAAATGTAAATAGAGCAGGAGCCACACGGCCAACGACACGGCTCTAGAAAATGCATTCTTCACTGTAAATCAAAATTCTGTGTAACTGGTTTGATTTCTAGGCTATTTTCACCCCCAAAACCACTTCATTAATCTTTGTGGTCTTCAACAAAGTTGTATCCATTCAAGTTGGCTTTCCAATGTCGCAGAAATCACCTTATTTGAACATTCCTAGGCTGAGATATGATCAAAATATCAGACAGTGGCAGATTTGGACGAAATCTGTAAGTTTGGACGATTTTGACCCCTTTGAATTCCTTTTAAGCTTTAATATCTTCCTAAGAGTTGTAGCCCTTTGAGTCTTATTTTCAATGGAATAAGAATCACTCAATTTGGATATTTTTAGGCCGAGATATCGTCCAAATACCAAATAGTGACCGATCTATGCGCGAATTTCAGATTTTTTGGCACTTGTTCCACTTTTTCCTTGGTTTGTCAATATGATCAAAACCAATTAAAATACCACTCTTAGGATCCCTGGGAAGTGTTGCATCCATCTCCATAGCTTCTCCTTGGGTCCCATTGACTCTAAATGTATCCAAAATGCTCATTTTGACTCTAGTTCCCTCCAAAATGCATGAAAATATTCATCTTTGCTTCTAAATCCAAACTCCTTGCAAAATAACAGAATTTAGTCCTACTCTTATTAAAATTGGAATGATCAATAAGCAAAATGGCTTAGTGAAAAAGGGAAAATATAAACAAATAAGCACTTATCACTTAATCTAGAAGACTATATTACCGGTACGGTAAAAGCTCCGGCTCAATATCTTGATGATACCCAAACCAATATTAATCTAGCTTACACACTTTGGTTCGGGCAAGATCAAATTCTTGTTAGCCCCATTTTGGGTAGTTGTTTAGATACTCTTCAACCATTGATCTCCTATGCGTCTACAACTCATGATGCATGAACAAGGTTCGCATCAAGCAGTGCTGACACATCTCATGGCCGAGTTGTTTCGCTCAAAGCGAAGCTTGCAAAGAATTCACCGATTGATGATAGTCCATCTCCATTATGTTCTTCAACAATTCTTAGACTTGGTGATAGTCCACCGATTGATGCACAATTATATCGTCGTGCGGTTGGTCGTTTGCAATATATGCTCCAAGTGAATTTCATTGGCAAGTTGTTAAACGAGTTTTTTCGTTATTTGAAAGGGACTATACATCTTGGTATTTTCTTATGTCAGGGTGTTCCTTTCACTTTTTTTGTTTATTCAGACTCGATGGGGTTAGGGGGGGGGGGATTCATGACAATTGTAGGTCGACTGCGACTTATGTCCTTTACGTACTTTGCATTCGGTCTCTCTGTTTTCTTCTGAGGTTGAGTTTCAGGCCTTAGCCAATGCTGTCGCTGAAGTCATTTGGGTTTAGAATTTTCTACGTGAACTTGGTATTCTATTGCGTTGCCCCCAATTTTGATTATTGATAATCTTAGTGCAAATTATGTTCGTAGAAACCCAATTTTTCATTCTCGTATGAAGCATTTTGCGTTGGACTATTTCTTCGTTTGGGAGCGTGTGGTTGCTGGTTCTTTAAAGGTTGCTCATGTACGGTCTTTTGAGCAGGTTGCTGATATGCTGACGAAGCCTCTTAGTTGTGGTTCATTTTTGTCTTTTCGGTCCAAGATTGGCGTCTCCGATGGATCCCCATCTTGCGGGGGCATATTAAGGATGATTTACAACATGTGGATTGTGTGTATCTTCTGTTGCAGTAGTCGTCTTTAGTCCTATAGAATATGTCATTTAGTTGTTGTAGCTACCTCCTAGTTATGCTCATGTATAATCCCATTTATACCTTGTATTATTTGCGTTGTGAATATATGATTTACAGATTCTTTAAATCGAGAGTTGTAGAAGGTGGACGAAGCATCATTAGGAGTTATCCTTCCATCATATCTATCGTGAATAGAATGTGGTGGCCGATACTCTGGCGAAACAAGCTCGTATGTCGTGTGAGACTCCATCATCCAGTGTTAAGAACATTTTAGCCTATGATATTAGTGCTTTGCCGTGTGAGAGTTATCTCGGAAGGGTGTCAGTAGTTAGGCACCAAGCTTAACCTCCCCTTTGATCCCAAAAAAAAGTTGTTTATATTAACTTAGAGATCAAATTTCAAAAAATAATAAAAGAATTCATAGGCTATAAGTATCGTTTTCCCTTATTGAATATGAAAATTAATATAAGTGTTCAGTGCGTACGCCAAATATGACCATAATTTTCATTCAATTAGAACAAAGTGTTAAGTGTAAGATGGTATAATATTACACTGTACTATTACACTAGTGCAAGACTTCATTGTAAATATTATGTCACGTAAAAACTTAACTTGTGCGTAATATAGAGAGACTCATCTCCATCCTTAGAAATACAGGAGACATGGCTTGGCCAAGAAATTATGATCTTTTCCTTTATTTAATATGATTGGTCCGGGGCAGCTTTAATTTAATTTGTCTTTTTCTTAATGCAACTAGCTAGTATGGTATGGCCTAGCTAGCTTAGTTGCTCCAAATTGAAACATTTACATATGATTTTGGACGGAAGCTATAATAGATTCAAGTTGAATTGAAATCATATATGCCACTACTGCTTTTCTGGAATGTCATCCATTTTCTTTATGATTAGAAAGCCACCCAGCGCCCGCCAGCCGCCTTTCTTATTGTTAAGTAGGAATTTGACGAGTTGATAGCATTAGCTGATTGTACAAAGATATTTAGTAAATTAATTGTTAGCTGATAACTGATTATATGTAAAATGACTTTCTCAAAAAATTTATCAACAAAGTTACTTTAATTTGAGCAACTTTTTGAATTTTAGCGTTTAACCAAATCAAACAACTAATAGTGATCGAATAAGTCAAAATTAGCTGATAAACTAAATATGTCACCAAACAGGGCCTATATGTATCCAAATCACTTTTATTCGTCGACATAATTTTGTCTATTTTATATATACAACACTACACTCAAATTACTTAGCATAATAATAATAATAATAATAATAATAATAATAATAACAACAACAACATATGCGATACTCCGAATATAGTGATTTTGTCACGTTTAGTCCTTAAACTTTCAAGTTAATCACTCGATCAAGGTCTATCAACTTTCAAGTTAACCACTCATGATCATACATCTTTCAAATTTTAACCACCTGTGATCCTTTAACTTTTAAATTTTAACCAGTCGTGGTCCATCTAAAATGAAACATTTGCCCTTACTTTACGAAAATTGAAGGGTCAACCTTAAATGGTGGAACCTAGTCCAAAACGCTGCCGTTTATATTAAGTCGTTAACAATGTTAATTAAAGTTGTTCGCATGGCCTAATGGATAAGGTGCTCGCCTCTAGAGCGGGAGATTGTGGGTTTGAGTCCCACCGTGAATGTTTTTTACCTTTTCGTAAAAAACACACAATGTTAATTACTTAATTAGTGCTTCATGTTTAATAATATTCATTTTGTACTATGTTTATAATATTTATTCTATATGTTTATAGAACTAAACCTTAATATACATAAACATTATATTGCAAGTACATCAAATTTATTTCCATGCACTACTTCATTAAAGAAAGAGTAAGTGTAATATTATTACTTCCTTACATTGGTCCTTTGCCGGCTAAGGTCACAATGCAGGGTTTCGGTGCATACTCTCGGGCGCAAGTGGTTACGAATTTTTCTTGTCACCCAAAAATAGTAAGCGAAATATTACTTTTTACTATATATACAAAATATTAAATTTTGGAAATGTAAAAATAAATAAGGAGAAACTTTTTTTACAGTTAAATTATTATTTATATATTTGATTTAACTGTTACATGCTTAATGCTATCAAACTTAAATTGGCAAAGATAATACTACAAGACAAACAATACAATACACACGTAACACATTTAAGAAGTTGGCAAAACGAATTGGCTTAATTGTGAAGAGCTGAGAATGCGTTGATCAAAGCCAAGGCGTTGCTGGTCATATGTGCAACGTTCACAATGCACTACAGGAAAAATGCACATAGACAACACTAAAAAGACAATAATTTTTAATAAAAGTGTTATCTTTTGTGTAAAAGACAATTGTTGTCTTTGACGTAACACTTTTATTAAAAACAACGATTTTACTGAACCGTTGTCTTTAGTGTGTTGTCTTTGTGCATTTTGTCAAAAAGACAACACCGCAAAGACAACGATTTTTATGTACATTTTAAAAATAAACAACAACGGTTTTATGTAATCGTTGTCGTTGGTGTGTTGTCTTTAAGTGCACTTCAATACACAACACTATAAAGACAACGGTTTTTAATACCGTTGTCTTTGCGCGATTTTTTTTATAAAGACAACGTGTTTATTTAACCATTGTCATTTGTGTATTGTCTTTAAGCACACTTGAATAGACAACACTTCAAAGACAACGGTTTATTAAAACCGTTAATAAACCATTGTCTTTGTGCACTCGTTTTATTTATTTATACAACGGTTGTATTTAACCGTTGTCATTGGTGTGTTGTCTTTAAGTGCACTTGAATACACAACACTACAAAGACAACGGTTTTTAAAATCGTTGTCTTTGCGAGTTTGTTTTTTTTAAGACAACGTTTTTATTTAGCCGTTGTCATTGGTGTGTTGTTATTAAATACATTTTAATACACAACACTTCAAAGAAAACAGTTTTTTAAAACCGTTGTTTATGTGCATTCCATTTTTTATTTAGACAATGGTTTTATGTAACCGTTGTTGTTGGTGTGTTGTCTTTAAGTGCACTTAAATACACAACACTACAAAGACAACGATTTTTTAAAACCGTTGTATTTGCGCGTTTATTTTTTAAAAAAAGACAACAATTTTATTTAACCGTTGTCGTTTGTGTGTTGTCTGTAAGAACACTTGAATAGACAACACTTCAAAGACAACGATTTATTATAACCATTGTCTTTGTGCACCCGTTTTTACTGATTTTGTCATGTTTAGTCCTAAGCTTTCAAGTTAATCACCCGATCGAGGTCTTTCAACTTTCAAGTTAACCACTCATGATCATTCATCTTTCAAATTTTAACCACCCGTTATCCTTTAACTTTTAAATTTTAACCAGTCGTGGTCCATATAAAATAACACATTTGCCCTTACTTTACGAAAATTGAAGTGTCAACCTTATATGGTGGAACTTGATCCAAAACGATTGTTGTTTATTATAAGTGGTTAACAATGTTAATTAAAGTTGCTTGCGTGGCCTAATGGATAAGGCGCTTGCCTTCGAGTCCCACCGGGAACGGTTTTTACTTTTTTCTAATATTCACTTCGTACTATATTTATTACCTTTTTCTAATATTCATTTCGTACTATATTTATTACCTTTTCCTAATATTCATTTCGTACTATATTTATTACCTTTTCCTAATATTCATTTCGTACTATATTTATTACCTTTTCCTAATATTCATTCATTTCGTACTATATTTATTACCTTTTCCTAATATTCATTCATTTCGTACTATATTTATTACCTTTTCCTAATATTCATTCATTTCGTACTATATTTATTACCTTTTCCTAATATTCATTTCGTACTATATTTATTCTATATGTTTATAAAACTAAGCCTTAATATACATAAACATTATATATTCATTTTGTACTATATTTATTCTATATGTTTGTATTGCAAGTACATCAAATTTATTTCCATGCACTACTTCATTAAAGAAAGAGTAAGTGTCAGGGCTGGATTTTAAGGCGTGCAAGATGTACGACCGCACAGGGCTCCAAAATTTTGGGGCCCCTAGTCTAGCTCTGGCTTAATAGTTAGTATATATATTTGTGATTATATTGGCCTAAAATTAGATTTTTTGCATTTTTCCCTTTGTAATTTTTCTTCAATTCGCAGTTTATTTATACTTTGATAGTGCCTCACTTATTTACCAGCACAGGGCCATGCAAATAAAAAAACCGGCCCTGGAATATCATTACTTCCTTGCATTGGTCCTTTGCTGGCTAAGGTCACAATGCAGAGTTTCAGTGCAAATCCTCGGGCGCAAGTAGTGATTCCGGATTTTTCTTGTCACCCAAAAAGAATAAATGTAATATTACTTTTACTACATATACAGAATATAAAATTTTGGAAATGTAAAAATAAATAAGGAGAAACCTTTTTTACAGTTAAATTATTATATTTGTTTTAACTATTACATACTTAATGCTATCAAACTTAAATTGGCGAAGATAATACTACAAGACAAACAATACACACGTAACACATTTAAGAAGTTGGCTACTAATTGAATTGGCTTAATTGTGAAGAGCAGCGAATGCGTTGATCAAAGCCAAGGCGTTGCTAGTCATATGTGCAACGTTCACAATGGCTTCCCTCACGGCGGCCTTAACGTTCCCTTTCGCGAACCCTTCGGTGCACGTGTCTTCATCTGTCAAGGCGGCGCTAACCCAAGTTTGTATATCATTCACTTTTAGGTTAAAATCTGAGCCTTTCAACTGCTTCATTTCTGTCAAAGACTTTCTAATTTCATTCACGGAGTCTCTCAACTCTTCCACACAATCGCGCATGGCCCCCACCTCTCTATGGGACAAGCCCTGGCTCTTCCCCATCTTAACCATCACGGCAGACGTTGATTCGGCGGTTTGGAGAGTTAGGGTAAGAGCCGCATGGGCCAAGAGTTGGGGGTCTGCTCTTATATCACTTGCGTGAGATGATAGAGAAGTGTAACATAGATTGGGATACGTTGTTGCTTGACATGATATTCTTATAAACTCAGCATTTCTTGCACCGGCTACAACACGAGCTGCCGAAGCAGGGTTTATGGAGGATGTTAACGTAAGTGTAACAAGAAAACTTAGGAAAATTTGTTTGCACAAAAGGCCTGCCATTCTATCTAGATGTGTTTAAAATAAATGGGGAGAAATGATGTATTTATAGAGTTTTGGTTGATGCATTTGGCCAATTGGGGGATATGGGACAAGGCGGCTACAACAAAATGAGATATTTTGCAAGTCGGCAACCGGTGGCACAAGTTGGTGTATTTGTCGACTTTAACGATTTTATTTTCCAAAGCAACATATATAATAGTCTCTAAAGGTACTTGTAGAGTTGTAGACTAACGAATTATTTATTTTTTCCAAAAATATTATTGTTCCTTTAAAAAAAAATAATTATAAATGATAACAATAAACACTTCGAAAATTATACTATTATAGTATTATCACATGTCTTATTTTATTTTTTTTTTAAAAAACATTTTAATTCACTATATATGTATTTAGATCAATAAAGTGTGCTCCGTCAATATTGAGTAAAAAGCGAAAATGAGTGATATATAGAAGATAGTTCATCTGCGAAGGATATCCAATGTGAATAATGTGGTGAGATATGAGCCATTGATCTAATTTTGATCAATGGTTAAAAACAAAGGATTTTTTCTTAAATATGCGTGTCCCGACAACATGGATGTGAATGATCAAGTGTCTATATATGGACCTTTAAGTTTCGAACTAATTATGCACCTTAAGTTTTAAACATACACACCTTTAAAATTAAACTAATGCACCTTAAACTAGAAAGTGACACACTTTAAACTTTAAACATACGCACCTTAATCTTTAAACTTACCTACTTTAAGCTTTGTACTTGCGCAAAATTTCCATAATGTTACCACGTTTAAAAAAAAAAATCCTTCATTCTAGACTGTTGATTTTGGCTATATCATCAATGACTGAGATTTAATCCCATTTTTTAAATGGAGGAGACCTTAGCTCTTTCGCATTTGATCTCTCTTGTGTGTGTGTGTATATATATATATATGATATTGATCATATCGGAATCACCCTCCGGTCCCTCCCCATGAGTCTATGGGAATCAATCTGTTGCATTAAAAAAATATATCTATGAATGATATTAGTTGGGTGGGATTCAAAATTTGCGTGTGCATAGGGTCACGTGTTGTGTGCATATCCTATGTTGCACACACCGCATGCTTAATATGTACACACGAATTTTGAATCCCTCAATTTCACACTGTACATGCACACAACGCATGCTTAATATGCACACGTGAATTTTGGACCCCTCAATAATTGATCTCATCCATAGATATATATGTTTTTTAATGCACTAGATTGGTTCTCATGAAGTCATGAGACTGTGCACGTACGGGATGACACAACAATGTGCACTGAAAGACACAATAATGTGTTCTTTCTTCTTAACGAGATTATTAAACATATTTCTTGAAGTCGTTGCTTTCCTTCCCTTTGTCATGGGACTTAGCAACATGCCTATTGAACTTGTTAAACCAACCCGTGACAAGGCGCAACAATGTGAACTAGAAGGCTCGCACAACAATGTGCACTGGAAGACGCAAAATGTTCATTATTCTTCACGGGATTTTTAAACCCATTTCTTGAACCCATCACTTTCCTTCCCTCTTTTATGGGACTTAGCAGCGAGTCTGTTGATATCTGTTAAACCAGCTTGTGACAAGGCACAACAATGTGCACTCGAAGGCGAAAAATTATGCAACTAAAGACAAACAAGATGCAATATTTACGTACAAAAAATCTTCCAAATTGCCACTTTTTTTTAAAATTTTTAAATTTTCCTTAGCTTCCTTCTGAGCAATTGATATGGATTTACTTAATGGTTGAGATTTAACCCTACTTTTTATCTGGAAACTCCTACACATCTGATCAATATCAATCTCTCCTTTGAACATTTTTTTAACTGTGAATATTGATTCTAAATAATAAAAATAAGCTCATATATGTTAATTGAGTTTGCAATTATATAACACCAAGGACTAAAAGTGAAACATTATGAACAATAAGGGACTAAATTTGTTTAAATCAAATTAGACACTAAATTTAAAAAATGAAACAAAATTCATAGGCCATAAATATCATTTTCCCTTATTTAATATGAAAATTAATATAATTGTTCAGTGGGTACGGTCAATATGACCATAATTTTCATTCAATTAGAACAAGTGTTAAGTGTAACCCAATGGGGTAGCTCAAGTGGCAAGTGAGCTCTCTTTGTGGGGAAGAATTTCGGAATATAACCCGAGTTTGATTCTCACAAGTGACGATCATTCCTGGGCCAACTCTCGTGCCTCCCGGAGTGTACCAAAAAAACAGTGTTAAGTGTAAGATGGTATAATATTACAGCGTACCATTAGTGCAAGATTTCATTGTAAATAATGTCACATAAAAACTTGTGCGTAATATAGAGAGACTCGAGATTTTTTATTTTTTTTTAAGAGACTTGAGAAATACAAGAGACATGGCTTGGCCAAGAAATTATATATGATTGGTCCGGGGCAGCTTTAATTTAATTTTATCTTTTTCTTAATGCAACTAGTATGGTATGGCCTAGCTTAGTTGCTTTAAATTGAAACATTTTGGACGGTAGCTATAATAGATTCAAGTTGAATATAATTGAAATCATGCCACTACTGCTTTTCTGGAATGTTATCCATTTTCGGTATGATTATAAAGCCAGCGCCCGCCAGCCGCCTTTCTTATTGTTAACCATGGTTTTGATTAGTTGATGGTACTCAAAATTAGCTGATAAGCTAATTATGTTAGAAAAAGGACCTATCCAAATCACTTTTATTTGTTGACATAATTTTGTCTATATTTATATACAACACTACACTCAAATTAATTAGCATAATAATAATAATAATAATAATAATAATAGTTGTAGTAGTATATGCGGTCCTCCGAGTATAGTGATTTTGTCACGTTTAGCCCTAAACTTTTAAGTTAACCACTGGTCTTTCAACTTTCAAGTTAACCACTCATGATCCATTTTCTTTATACGGAATATTGTGTATTGCTATACAAAATGTCATGCATTGCTATATAAAATGTAGTGCATTGGTAACTCTCTGATTTGATTATTAGCTTGGTCCAGACTGTGCATTCATATTATGTTGATCATGCATTCATATACAGAATGTCGTGCATTCATATATCAAATGTCGTGCATTCATATATCAAATGTCGTGCATTGGTAACTCTCAACACTAGGTTGCACGCTAGAAATGAATGGGAAAGGAGAGTAGAGTCATGATACTGTTACAATGTTAAAACTTTAAAAGAACTAAAAATTTCTAATTAAAAGCATCACTAATAAAGAACCTAAAGAAATATGGTAACAAATAACCAAAATGCCCCCAACTTTAAAAAACTGACAAATAATTAATATACAAAGTGAAAATAAAACAATCATAAGATCTCACAAAATCAACCGCCACAATTAAACTACACGTTTACACCTAAAGACATGTTTTCATATGAATACAAATATATATTATTTGGAGATTGAATTAAAAATATTGGGAGTAGAGAAAATAGTGGTGAGTTGTAATAATTGTAATGACATGCATGCATGATAGGAGGAAATAGAGACTATTAGAAACAAGATTATTGATCAATGATATGATATTACATAATCGAGTGGTTGCGAAATGTACATCATAGACAAGTGGATATGTAGTTTTCATGATGGTCTTATTCTGCCAGCTCAAATGGTTCTTCAATCTTGAGAGTTGAGACAATGCATGTCTAACCCTACAGTGATATGATGCTAAGCCTTGTACTTTAGCATAGTGAATTAATGATTTGCTTGTTTAAACCACCAATTTCTACAATGCAAACGAACCAAGAGGATGTAAATCGTGCTAGCCCTCGAATGCTCGATTTTGGGTTATCCCTGTTAAATTCTTGAGTTAATCAGTTCAAACAACACAACACCTATGTTATTAGACCAAATGTCACAGAATCATTCGAAAGGATCAGTGTCCCTATCAACGTGGTTCGATCTTGTGGCCACAAGGATCAGTGTCCCTATCAACGTGGTTCGATCTTGTGGCCACTCATTTAGAATGGTAACAGATGTGTCGTCATACTATATAGTAGTTGACAATTTAATCATTATTTAATGAATCTAAATGAGAGAATCAAAGACATGGGATTCTCAACGTGGTTCGATCTTGTGACCATTTATTTAGAATGGTAACAGATGTGTCGTCATACTATATAGTTGACAATTTAATCATTATTTAATGAATCTAAATGAGAGAATCAAAGCTAAGACATGTGATTCTCAATTAAAATTATTTTTGTAAGGAAATTTGCTATTTTTTTTAGTACTACAAGCACAAAGAGTCAACAGTTGCCTCAATTGAGACTCGAACTCACTCCCATCATCGATGCGGGAGTGTAAACCGGGACACCGCAGAAATTTGCTATTATATTAACTTGTCTGCTTTTCTGTACAAGAGAGGCAACCTATACATATACAGTAGTCTAGCCAAATAAAAGGTGTGAACATAAATATAATATGTGCAGTCCAACTATCAGCTTAGGCTTTTAGTTGAGATGGAGCACATACTTTGATTTGGTATCAGAGCCATGCAAAAGGTCATGAGTTCGAATCTCCGCGTCACCCGCAAAAAGAGACTTCCACGTGTTGCTTGGTAATCCACCTCACACGTTGAGAATAAATCTAATTACAATAACTATGGCTAATTTATAGGCTAAATAATTGCATCTGATATGTTTATAATGACACCACATAATTAATTCACTACTTATTGATCTTATCAGTCTTAGAATAAAGTTTGAAGACAGTATATCTGGGAGGATGTAAACTCGATCTTGATCTTTATTGCAGTCTTTTCTTTTTAGGATATATAGTTTTAGGGGGGATTAATCTGTTTGTTTGAAATGTTAAATATAAAATAATTTTTTTAAAAAAAAAAACCTAAAAATAAAAAAAGCGAAGCAATATGGACTACATTCCAATAACCATATAGTTGATATTATTATCATTGTGTTACCTGAAAAACTGTTTGGAAATAAACATTTTTTTTTCTCACTTTTACTCTAACCCTAATCATACTATTGAGCAATATAAATTATAGGAAAAAGTGTCAAATAGGCCACTGAACTTGTCGCTTTTATGCAATTGGGTCATTGAACTTAAAAAGTGTGCAATTCAACCATCAAACAAGCAAAATTTGTGCAATTGGACCATTTTTACAAAAAATTTTAATTCAATTTGAGTTAAAAACATTTCAATATTGACTCCCAACTAGTATGGTAGAAGAAAATACCACTCTTAATACATATATGTTAGTAATATAATTGAATTTTACCAGAAAATTTTTATAAAAATGATCCAATTGCACAAATTTTGCTTGTTTGATGGTTGAATTGCACACTTTTTAAGTTCAATGGCCCAATTGCACAAAAACGATAAGTTCAGTGGTCTATTTGACACTTTTTCCTAAATTATATTAATGAACGAATTGAAATACATGGCGTTAGGAAAGTAAGGACATACTACACCAAATAATTCAACTGCCAACAAAAATATCTATTCAGAAAAAGGTGAGTGTGTATAGGGATCCAATGGGGAATAATATCTTGACAAAGTTTATTAGCTAGGCTGCTCTACACCAATTTTAAGTTGCCCATAATTATTTTGAAACAAAAAAAGTTGTCCATAATTGACGTTGTCAAACCAAGAAGATTAACAATTATTTGGTGGTCGGGTGTTAAACCCGTCCTTTTTTTTTTCGGTAAATTCACGATGTCTTTCTCTATGGGGTTGGCCCAGGGGAAATAGTCACTTGTGAGAACCGAACCCGAGTTCTCCCGAAATTTTTCCCCACAAAGAGAGCTCATTTGCCATTTGAGCTACCTCATTGGATCATTTATCTGTAATAACAGGTCATTTTAATTCTGGCAGCAAAATCTGGCGACGGTTCATCCGTCGCCGGTCACCGGACTCCGGCGGAAGGCGACCAAATGGTCACCTTCAGCCATAGAAGGCGACCAAGAAGGCGACCACCATGGCGGAAGGCGACCTTTTGGTTGCCTTCCGCCGGAGTCCGGCGACCGGCGATGGTTCTGCCGTTGCCGGTCGCCGGATTTTCTCTTGAACAGTAAATGACTTGCTATTGCAGGTCATTTATCGATTTTTGGCATTATTTGCTCCAATTTAACATGTTAAAGGACCTAATTGGACTTTTTAAATGTTCAGGTGCCTAATTGACTTTTCAGGTATTGTTTAGGGGCTTATTTGACCCTTTTCTCAAGATTCAAATATAATCTAACAATAAACACAAGATGAAAGTGAGAATAATAATTCAATGAATAATTGAATAAAGGGTTCTAGTTACAGATTTATTTCCACAACGGTTCATACAATTAGATCACAGTTGCATAGATAAGCCTAACGATTGCAAAATAAACTTGGTTATAGTGTCCCGAACAATCGCCCAGACACCAATCCTTCCTAAATTCGTTGATAATTACGAGACCTCTATATAGTTATTTCCCTTCCCAACTGATTATCAAAGAAACTTCATAAGATCATTCAATTGATAGCACTAGAAACAAGAAAGACCCAAGTCCGGATACACACCGGGTTTATTACAATTAGATTATTAAATCCTCCTTAACAACCATAATAGATTGACAACAATTCAAATTGCAATGCATCAATTAGTTAATTAAGCATTGTTCACCACTCAATTATGCTAAAATAATCATGGAATTAAGCACAAGAAGTTGATAAATACTTACAATCATTTGATAAAATTAAGAACAATAAGAACTCAGTATTGTAGAAATGAATCGAGTTTCAATACTCCATAGCAAGATACAATGAGTTTAGAACCCAACCATTGAAGTCTTCCAAAGAAAAAAGAAAAGGAATTTAAAAGTGTAAAAGTAGTGGAATGAAAAACTTGTTCTTGTCTAGTTGTCTCTAATGATCAAGATAAATATATATCTCAATGTCCCCAAGCTAATCTTCCCCAAAAAGTGTCCAGGTTCATGCAATGAACAAGGAGACATTTAAGTGTAACGGTTGAAACTTAAATGTGAGACTTAAATTCTTCATTCAAGATGCTTTGACGTGACTATGCGGTACACGATAAGTCATTATGTTTTCTTCCTTTGCTTTTATCATATTATCCCATATGTCACACGGTACAATAAGTTCAATTTTTGTTCCATATCTTTCATCGTCTCTTCAAAGCCGCAACTTTAAATTCTTCATAAATCACCCAACATCTCTCACATTTTTCTATTCTTGCCCCAATATTTCCTGATTCACAAAATAAGACCAAATATATGAATTAGTCATGCAATTTTAACTCACAATTAAACCAAAATGCTATCCACAAAATGCACTAATTATATATCTATCATTTGGCCAACTTAGCTGGACTGAAGTTACAATTATCTAGGCATTTATAAAGTGTGTTTTTGTATTTAATTATATTCATTACACAACATGTAATTTGGAACTTATGTTAGCAAAAGTTATTTGAAAGATTATAATTTAGTTTAATCTCCCACTTCCTTGCCTAGCTAGGTTGATTGACGAAGATAAAGTCCGCATACCCGTGTTTCGCATGGTAGTTCTTTAGACCACTTAATCTTTGTCTTTTCTTTGGGTGTTTTCCCTTTCTGTGATTCTGTCTTGATTATGGCAACAAAAATTATAGAATATATCACAACATCAAGAAACACATTTAAAACTTTTATCAAACAGTTTATGAGCATATAGAAAGAAAAGATGGAGAGGTTAAATGAGGCAATGTTAGATCAGAACGGGAATAAAGTTATGTTAGTATAATTTTTGTTTATGTTGCAAAATACACACCCAGTGGGACTTGAACCCACAATCGCTTGATTAGAAGTCAAACGCCTTATCCATTAGGCCATGGGTGCTAGTTAAGAGATGAAGGAACAACCTACCATTTCGAGTGGGTTGAACACACCCTATCGGATTTAACAAGCGAATCGGATTACACACACATATATATAGACTTCTACTCAAATGTGATCGCAACTTAACATGTGGTCGGTGCGGCCACTTAAAAAAAAAGCACCAATAGTGTTAGAAAAATGCACAACAACGAAGTGCACAAATACACCACAAAAACGCACAATACACCCAAAAAATGCACCACACCTAATTGTGCATCGCTTTAATGCATACCTAATGATGCGTTTTTTGGTGTATTTTTATTGTGCTTTTCCTAACACTATCGGTGCATATATGCATAACTATTGGTGCAACCGCAACTGAAGTAAGGTGTGTGTGTGTGTGTGTGTGTGTATATATATATATATATATATATTACTTATACATATACACACAAATGTAATACTCATTAGGAATAAAATGTTTATATTACTTATATGAGAAAATGTAATACTTTTTTTTTTAAATGAAAATGTAATACTTTTACATTTTTATTTAAAACTATTACATTTTTCCTCAAAAGCATTATATTTTCCCTTATAACTTATAAGTAACAAACACTTACCAACATTACTTATTATAGAAAATGTAATACTTTTGATGAAAAATATAATACTTTCACATCAAAATATAAAAGTATTATATTTTGAGAGAGAGAGAGAGAGAGAGAGAGAGAGAGAGAGAGAGAGTCATTATCAGGTGCAACCTGGTCATTAGGTGTGGTCGTGCGAACTATTTTCAGCCATTAGATCAGATCAAGTCATCAAATCAACGCGATATATATATATATGTTACAAGACACACCATTCTACGTACTACGTACTAAAATGCACCAGAAGACCGATAAAACACACCATTCTACACTATAACCAAATGCACATATTCACTTAAAATTCATCAATATACGTGATAAAACGCATCATTCTACGTATTAAAATGTATCACAACGTGCCTCATGCCAGATTATAAGTATACACTATTTACACATATTAGAAAAACATGTGCTAAAATATGCACCATTCCACGTATTAAAATGCACCACAACGTATGTTAAAATGTACAATTCCACTCGTTGAGAATTCTCATCCCAGAGTATAACATCCACTATTACACTTAGTAGAAAACATGTGTTAAAATACACACCATTTAACGTATTAAAATGCACCAGAAGACGGATTAAAACACACAATTCCACAACACACTTATTAGAAACACGTGTTAAAATACACACCATTCTACGCATTAAAATGCACCAGATGACATATTAAAACACACCATTCCACAACACAGTTACACACCATTCTACGTATGAAAATGCACCAGCGGATAGACTAAAACACAACATTCCACAACACAGTTAATGCACGAACATACGTAATAAAACGCACCACACTATGTACTAAAATGCACCATTTCAATTCACGTAATATAGATACTAAAATTACCATAATATCCCCACTTAAACATACGCGAATTCCAGTTGGATTAATGAAATTGGACGACGCAGATTAGGCCGCACGACCGCATGGGAGCTCCCCGCCGCATTTGAATATATATATATATATATAGAAATCTGTTCAAATGTGGTCGCGCCTTCCTGTGCGGTCGGTGCGGTTCACACCACTCAATGTTAGAAAATGCACCACTCATGTTAGAAAACGCATCACAATGAAAATACACAAAAACACCATAAAACACACCACACTCCCCTACCCCTAATGGTGCATTTGCTAACACTGTGTGGTGTATATTTGCATACCTAGTGGTGTGTTTTTTGGTGATGCGTACCTAATGATGTATATTTGTATACATAGTGATGAGGCCGCACTGACCGCACGTTAAGGGGCAGCCACACCTGATTATGACCATATATATATATATATATAACTAAATCTAAAGCTAAACCATAAAATTCAAACTCCTAAATAGTAAAAAGTGAACCCTTAATTAAACCAAATAAAAAAAAAAAAAAACTCTAAATCATAAGAGGGTGTTTGGTACTTTTACATCAATTAAATTTATGGTAAAATATTTTGAAAGAACATATTTGATGGGAATAACTTTGATTACCTAAAAAATTAATCATGATGTTTGGTTCTGATGGTTTTATTGGGACCGGGTCCACCATAAACCGGATATAGTGGTGCAGAATGGGGGTAAGAAGAAAGCAAAGCCCGAGATATTGGTCCAAAATAGCATCCCAAATAATAAATAATACAAGCTATAGCCTAAGGAATGGACAAAGAATAATACTGTAATTACTAGGAATCGAACCATGATCTATGGGTTGAAGGTTAGGAACCCATACCACTGGACCATGGGGAGATTAAATGATTTATGAGGTGATGTCTTAAAGGGAGGGAAGGGTGCCTTATATAGTGTAGAAGCTCTTCTGGATTGTTGACAAGTGTACGTCATCAGATGACCTTCCTTGTCTATCCTCCATGTGTCCCTGCATGCCCTGGTGTCTTTACCCACGTCTTCAGCTTCTCACCCACTATCTCTACCACCCCTCTTTACCCCCTACTACCAACCCCCGCGGTGTCCCCACCGATGGTGCGTTGGGGTGCATGGTCCCCGCTAACCACACCATGCCACGGAGAGTCGAGTGGGCCCATCTTGTTGGCCATGTGCCATACAATAGGGTCCAATCACTACCCCTTTCATACCTCCATGCCACGATCTCGAACCTACACCAACCCAAACTACCACTCCAGCTAGTGGAGGTGCCATTGGTACTTCAGTGGATGCTTGGACCCTGCTAGCCACGCCACTTCATGGGGAGTTCGGTGGGCTAATCTTGCTAGCCATAAGCTAGCCAGCAAGTTCAATTACAAACCCCCCTAATGTCATGCCATACCGCACCACTCCACACACAACAATGCACCACACCCCACCACCTCAAGAAGAGAGGTGCGAGTGGCACGCTCGACGCCGTACTAGGGGAGCAAGGCACGCCTCAGACGCCTGGGGCCAACGCCTCCACCAACGTGGCCACCCAGGCGCTCAGCAGCACCCCCTCACACCACCGCCCCGCAGTACCCTAGAGATGGGGGTGAAGGTAGGGTGCGCGGGGACGCATCGTACATGTTGGACACGCTCCCTCCAGTGGGGACCATCGCCTCCACTAACGACCTACTCTGGTCATTCGACGACACCCCAAGTTAGTCCACCATCTTCTACACGTCCTCCCTCCTCCTTTGACCTTGCTGGAAACACTCCTATCTTTTAATACTTAGCTCCATGCTCCCCTATTTCCGTAGCCCAATAGTCTTCCAGTATTCTTGTTGGGCCAACATCTTAGCAATACAAATGGACGCCTCGCTTGGGGCCAAGACCTTCCAGATAAAATGGGCCCTCAGGTACCCATATCCCCACTAGGTTCGTTTAAGCTTTCCTATGATTGTTTTTTTTTAAATCTCTAATATATCTTTGATATATACAAGCATTAAAAAAAAACATGACGAATAATCGAGAGTTTAATAAATCACTTGTAAATTAATAAAACATATACTAAAAAATTCTGTATGCAACAAGAATACTAAAACTCATAAATTCAAGAATAATTATAGGTTAATTGACTCAATTGTATCAATTTGACGAGTTAGAGTGTTTAATTACAATATTTTTATAATTTAGGGGTCTAATTATTGTTTCGTGTATAATTTGATGGTATATTTGACAATTTTCTCTTTAAAAAATATTTTATATTTTAAATTTAAATTTTATAACGATTAAAAAAATTATTTGTAGTATTATTGTTGTTTTTTTTTTTTTTGAAATCTAGTATTATTGTTGTTAATATGATGAGACTTGACAACAACTCGAAGAAAACTTGTAAATTTACCATGAGATTAAAATAAAGAAACAAACTAAATATATGTCAAATGTCACATTTTTAATTATTATTTAGATATAATTAAATGGTAATATATTTAATATAAATTATTAGTATAAATTAAAATGTAAAATAGTCTTATGAACTAAATAAATGCAATCCACTAACTCAAAAAACTACCATTTTTTACATTTTACATATTAGGTTTCCATTTCAATTCGTTATTTACAAAACATTAATTTTAACAATTTTATATTCAATCAAATATGCTAAAATTGATATATCTATTATTTATACACAACCCATTATAGTGTATGATGTCACAATCCATCCTCTTTAGACTTGGAAAAAAAAAAAACAAATAAAAAATTACTCTAGTTTAGTTAATAAGATAGAAATATAACATAAACTCAACTTTCTACTTTCAAAGAGTACCACCCATCAGAACATCATTAGCCCGCAATCCCGCATGCCAACATTCCGAAGCTTATTAGGTAAAATCATACGTGGTAATTATTTCTATGTATAAAATACATTTTTTTGTTTATGTATATCTATATGGGATATTGTTTTTATACATGATGTTTATTATTGGAATGTTTACAAAATAATATGGAAATTATTTGAGGGTTCACAATTTATATGCATAAAATTTAGTATTTATGTGTATAAGGTTTATTGTTTGAACATGTACAAACTAAATGAAGGTTGACTATTTAGACATGTATATTCTAAGCTCATTTTTATTGTGCATGAAATTCATTATTTGTAAAACATAACTGGACTTATTCAACACACTCCATCCCTTTACTTAGAAATATAATATTCAATAAATCAATCTTTATTATCTGTATACATAGAGTTCATTATATGTATGCATAAAGTTCATTAGCTTTGTGAACGTATTTTGATGCATGATCTCAAGTAAATTTTGCCCCAACCTTTGGAGTATCAAAGCTTGGCAGTTGATACATACCAAATTTAACCAACAATCCAATGATACCCTGTGGTAATTATACAATTTAGCTACCAGCTTTAAAAAAATAATGATACATTCTTCTTCTCCTAAAAGGTTGAATAACTTGAATCCCTAACCATAAGGGTCTCCCATGCCTTGGTCCGACAGAGCATGTGGGAGGAGGTAAATCACGGTAACTCAGTAGCTCAGCAGTCAGGCCAAATGCCAATATGCACAAGGGGTCTGTCCAAATCACCACACTGCTGCTGCCGAGTTTCGAACATTGGTCTCTTCTTCCAATACTGCCTATTGAACCACTAAGCTAAGCCGTGCGGGCAATTAATGATGCCTTCTTGATCACTAGGTCATGAGTAATAGAAGTGATTTCCAATAACACTTTCTCATATCTGCAAATCAAAACCTCTGTCTATCATCATCTGTATTACTCTCTCTGCATCCTCTATGAGACCAGCTTTACGATAAGTCTTCACCAAAAGCTCAAAATTATGCTCATTATCCGGCTCCAATTCGAAAAGATGGTTCGCGACAATCTCCCCGATATCAGCATTGCCACAAAGGGAGCAACCATAGAGCAACGCTCCCCAAACGGTCGGACCAGCCTCGAACTCCATATTATTCGCGATCAAGTCATAAGCTTTGGTTATAAGTCCAGCTCTTGCATACAGATTAACCAGGCAAGCATAGTGTTCCATAACAGGCTTGATTTTGTACCATTCTCTCATCAGAGTGAATATCCTCTCACCATCTTCTACCAACCCCAAATGAGCACACACAGACAGTAATGACACAAATGTGATTCCATCTGGCATGGCACCGGAACTTACCATCTCTTGGAAGTAAGCAAGCGCTTCTCGGCCCTTAGAATGAGCTGCAATTATTGAGTTCCATGACACCACATCCCTTTCAGGCATATTCTCAAACAACCATCTCGTTTGCTTGAGATTGTTTAGACTATTAGAATACAAAACGAGCAGAGAGTTTGCAATTGATAAATTCCATTCAATCCCCTGACGAAGAACCCATCCATGGATTTGGGGTCCGAGTTTTAGAGGCAATTCCCTGCTTAGTAAGGCTGATACAGAGACAGAGTCTGGCTTAAAGCCATCATGTAACATAGATTGAAATATATCCAATGCCTCTAGTATAAGGTCATGCCTAACATAACCAACAAGCATTGAGTTCCATGAAACTAAGTCTTTCTCTGCAATTTGATCAAAGATTCTCCTAGCTTTAATGATATCACCACACTTAGCATACATATCAACAAGAGTATTAAGAACAAACCTGTCATTCCCAAATCCCCAACGAATGACATGACGATGAACTTCCTCCCCAACTTGGATCAGTCCAATGCCTGCACAAGCCTTGAGGACACGAGGAAAAGTGTGCAAGTCTGGCTCCACACCCTCCTCCACCATCTGAAAGTAAAGTGCCAGGGCATCCTCAAATAACCCCTTATTCACATACCCCAATATAAGAGAATTCCATGGAAACGCTGAAGAATATCTGTGACGCATTTGATCAAACAGCTGGTGAGCATCCTCAACCCGCCCATCCGCGGCATAGAGCCTGAGCAACTTTGATGAAATGCCAATGTTTTTACGCAAGAGCTTCTGGGGAACGAGGCGGTGGATTCTTGCACTGTGATTGAAGGCTTGTAAATGGAAGCAGGCCTCAAGAAGAGAAGCAAAGATGCTAGGGTCATCAATCTCAACACCATTGTTGAATGAGGCCTCAATGTCACCCAGGATTTTATCAAGAGCTTGGAATTTTGATTGGGGCTGATTTCTTGAGTTCACTAACAAGGGTGTAGATAATGGTTTCTGGAATTTGGATTTGAGGTTGTCTCTTTGTCTATGTTTATGACGTTTTTGGGGGTTTTCTTTTGCCAAGTAAAGTGAACAAGATGAATTTACACATAGGGAGGTTGATTGTATGGTCATTTTTTAGTGGCACACTGGCAGTCTGGCACAATGAAATTAGAGTCGCTTTCTTCCAATTTATGGAGTGAAACTATACCATACAATCATGCTAACAAGTTTCTTATTGATTCACACAATAACAACAATATAAGTTTAAATATATACATGACTTATTAAGGTTAACTAGCTTTTCAGTTAGGGGTGTGTTTGAGAATTAGAAAAATGACTTTTGAAAAATGTTTAGTTGTATTCTGTAAAACTGTTTTAGTATGTTTGGTTCATTTTCTGAAATGAATAAAATTGTGTAATTAAACATTTCATTGAAAATTAATTTTTGATTTGTGGAAAATGACTTTCGTCAAATTTTGGCGGAAGTCATTTTCCTCCGAAACAGTCATATTTTCCCCTGGCAACAGATAATGACAATCATTTATAAAGAAACAAGACAAATTCTCATTATAATTTCCGACAGCCATATTTTCCTTATAATTTCCATGATACCTGTCAATTTTCATGTTTTGTCATGGTTTCAATCGGTTTAATTGGTTTTGAATTTTACTAAAATTCGGTTGAAAAATATGATTACTAAAAATAAGAGGTTACCTAAAGTTCTAAACCAATTAAGTTGGTTAAAACAAAAAAAATAACAAAAGAAAAATATGAAAAGACAAAAATGCTCTGACTAAAAATAAGAAAAGTCATGAAAATGAACTAATAAGTATCCAAAAAATAATAGCCTTGGATGTTAAATGTCAAAATGATAATCCAGGATTAAATTTGGAATTGCCACCAAAGACTGGAGACTCTGGTGGAATTAACTCTATATTTTCCTATATTTAGATAGATGTAGATTGTTAGCATGGTCAAAACTCAAAACTAATGTAATGGAAATCCATGCAAACACCGACCAAATCATGTATCAATAACATAGGTCAGGAGCAACCTAGCAAAATCACAAGACAACATTTATCCAGTACACACTTTTGGATAATAGCAAAATCACAAGACAACATTTATCCAGTGCACACTTTTGGATAATAACTGTGGTTTCCTGGTCACTCAAAAAACAATAACATAGGCCAGAATCAAATTGATATTTTAGTGAAAAAGATAATCTCTCAAGCATACTAACGGATGCATTATACATCATTTGAAAATCCTCCATCTTGATATGGCATGTAAAAGTCATTCTATTCAGTTCTCTCTCCCAATGCTTAAACAGGAAGAAAGGGTTATACATTAAGCTCCTCCATGCAAGACACTCAGGAGCAGCTTTAAAGCAGTCATAAGCATCCAGTTTTGTTTATACATTCTAGAATTAGAGCATAGAGCTGAGTAAAAACCATACTTTTCAGGCCCCACCCTCCATAAAAGAAAAGAGCATTAAGTACAGGACAAGAAGTAGATTTTGCAGTGATCTTGGATCTTTTATTTTTAGTAAACAGAATCAGAGACCATTCCATGCGTGGAAACAAACTTTTTCTCTTGCTTTAGAAGAAAATGACTTGAATATGATCACCTGCAAAAAAAATGGATACTAATCATATTATAACAGTTGCATCTTGATAAACATTCAATCGAGTGAATGGTAAAACACTCTCCAAATAAATAACATGGAATCAATACTACACCAAGCATAAAGAATGGTAAGAACTACAGTAACTGGGGTAAGAACCAATCAGCTAAAATGAAGTAAAAGCACAACCATATTGAATGTATAAATGTGTGAAGATATCAAGATCAAGCAACTGGCAGTACCAATAAAATTGTAATATTAGAATGCAGAACTTGTTATTATTGCTTTAAACAAATACGAAGAAATATTTACCTAAATGCAGAAAAAATGGGGTAGACTTGTTCAAATATCTCATCTTCTGTTCCGGTACCATCGATCTAGATGAAATGGTTTTTTGGTGAGAGGGGGTTCAGAAACATATTCACTTGAACAAGTGAACTACAAACAATATAGGGAATATATATATGCATGTCACCCAATTTCACAACGTCATTAACTAACCAAACCATTACCTTGTAAAGCTTCCCTTTCTTAGCATAGTACTCAATTACAGGAAAACTCACAGCTCTAAATGTTTTCAGGCGCGCCCTTACTGTTTCTTCATTGTCATCTAGTCGCCCCTGAAAAACACAATGCCTGAGGTTATTTTTCATTTCTGGACAAGCTGCAGGAGAGGGATGCTCTTCCATTTGAGAGTCCATGTAGAAAGAACACCTCATTACGGTTTAGTACTCGTTTGATCATCACATCTTCAGGGCAGTCGAAAAAAAGCACACAATTTGGTTCAGCGCCAAACTGCAATCACAAGTGAATGTTGTAACCTTCTACAACCAATAATTAGGTATGATGGATTTAGGAGTAAGGTTACTTTTGAAACAACAAGACTGGCACACAACTGGGTTTGAAGAGAGGAAGTTCAAGGTAACAAGGACATTAATATCCACAGAAAGAATCACTCAATATTGGTCCATGTTACTGAAAAATAGGAGGAACAAAAATGATTCCATAATGAATATCATTAGAAGAAAAGGGACTAACAATTTTCTCATACGCTATTCGGTTCTCTTCACTCCTTGGGAAACCATCAATGAGAAACCTATCATTTTCACCTGACTCAATAGCCTTTCGAAGTAACTTGACAGTCACTTCTGATGGAGCAATTGCCCCTTCCTTCATGATCTTCTGAATCATGGCACTATATAGAGAAATTGAATTTAACAAAAACTATATTTTCTTGGAGAGCAACGGGGATAATGACGATGATAATAATAATAATAATTATAATAGTAATAATTTATATCAGTCCATGCCTATATTCACTATTTGAATCCATTTCTTTCCTCAACAGTTCTCCAGCACTGATGTGTGTGAATCCAAAGTTATCAACAATTCTATGACATTGAGTACCTTTTCCACTGCCTGGACCCCCTGAAAGCATATAATATCTTTATCAGCATTGCACCTAGAAGATTTGAGAAGTTCTACATGCAACAGCAATGATCAGAATATCTTATTTTTGATCACCCCCTATACTTCCCACTAGTGAGAATAAGAATTTTATTGGATATGACAAAAGAGATTGGCGCATATTGTCTGTTTACTCCCTCTCGAGAGAAAGAGAGCAGATTGCCAAATGCAATAAAATGGTATTCAACTAAAAGGCTAAAAACCATAAAGCATCATTAGTTAGGGAAGAAAACTCCTCTCAGGCAGATTCAAACAGCATCAATGGTAACCCAAATTAGGCAGATCAAACATAACCTCTAGTATACTTTTAGAGCTGAAAAGTTTTTTGGAACTTAATGTTTATGCAAACCAGAATGAGGAAATCAAAGGCACAATGTAAAGAACAACAGTAGTTCAAATTATTTATACTATAAAGTAACGCCCAAAATCATCATTTCAAACTGCAAATTACCCAGAACAAAAGCTATGAACGGGGTTGTTTTTCTGGAACAGATTCCACCTTCTGCCTACACCAAACAGAGACCAAAATTTTAGGTGTTCGAATCTATTAACTATTAACCGCTTCAATACTAAGAACATAGATTTGGAAGAAGCACCTGATTATGAATCTCTGTACAAAACCCTTGCCAACTTTTCAACCCATTAGCTGCTGGAACCTATTAATGAACAAGATCATTAATCTTGAAATCAAATGTGAAAGAGAATAAGCGGGGCCCCAGATATTGAATCAGTGGTACATACCTGGAGAAGATGAGAAAGCTTAGACGATGAAGACAAAAATCGTGGAGAAAATGCAGTGAGCCGCCTCCACATCTTTGATGATCATAGAGGTATGAACATATGAACAAACGCAAAGCTAGAATTGGATTTCAGATTCTTCCCAGTTTCAACGCTTCTAAGAGGCTTTCTGTCGAACACCTGATTTACAATGCAGCCAGCCAACACGTGTGCTGTCTGTTGGTCACGCTCAGCTCCCCGTGTTATAAGTTTCTTTTTCATTAATGTTTAAAGGATTTTTTTCCCAAGCAAGATTTTAATAATTTATTCTATTTTGTTTGCAAAAATAAAATAAAATTTATTCTATTTTCATTCGCTTTAAATATATAAAAATCCTATAAAAACCGGCCCATCATCTTGGTGGCCCAAAATAATCTCCACCCACCACCCACTTCACGGGTTGTTATGCCGTGGACCTAGGTCCACCTTGCAAGGTGGACTTGTGTTTACATTCACATACACTATACTCTACATTCACATACATTATACTCTGCATTCACAATTTGTAAACTCCACATTCACACATTACAGGATTATATGTTTAGTAACTATATTACTACTGTTATGCATTCACACATTCAAAACTCTATATTCACAGGCCCTATACTCCACATTCACAACTTGAGAAACTCCACATTCACACATTACAGGGCAACAAGTTGCTAGAACTTCTTAACTCTATTACAGATTCACATATGCATAACTCTACATTCACGATTTCTATACTCCATATTCACAATTTGAAAATCTACATTCACGATTTCTATACTCTACATTCACACTTTGAAACCTCTACATTCACACATCTTTGGACAACTCTATATTCAGCAATATGTTTACTAATTAAAAAAAAAAAAAGAGACAAAAACGACGTAGTTTTGGACCCAGGTCCACCTTGCAAGGTGGACCTGGGTCCACAGCATAATTTGCCCCACCTCACTCTTCGCAAAATTTACTGTAGACCACGGTCTACAATGCATGGTAGTCCATGCATCAAAACGGTGTCGTTTTGATTAATGAAAAGAAACGATAAAAACGACACCCGTTTTTATTTTTATATTAAAACGTCACCCGTTCCTTTATTTTTTATATTATATTTTTCATTTTCTTAAAAATTTGTTTAAATATTTTTAATTCTTAAAGACTAATAATTATAAACTAGAGCAAATTGTCATTTTGGTCCACTAACTATAGGGTTCCTATTAATTGCAATCCACGACTTTCAAAACTGTCAATTGCATACCATGACTATTCAATTTTTGTCACTCCGGTCAAATTGGAGACCAAATATCGTCAGAAAGTCCTAAACCCTAAAATAATGCGGGTATTTTAGTCATTTCACGCATCTTTCTTCTTCTCCGGCGATGTGCGACTTTTTCCGGCAAGCAACGGGGTCACAGACACAGCGAAAATGGCAGGAGTATTGATCTCAGCTTCGCGAAGAAGTTAGAGGAGAGTGCAGTGGTGCAGGCGGTGGTGTCGGGGCTTGAGAGCGTTCATACGTTTATTAGATTGTTGTCGCAGCAGCAGCATAAGGCGGCGAAGAGCCGGGAGAAGTCGTCGATTGACACCAAGGTTTATAACCCGACGCCGATTCAGCAAGTTCTGCCGCCGATTGTTTCTGCCACCAAAGGCAGCGTCGGCGACGAGAAGATGATGTGTGAGATCTTGCGAGAGACGATGTGCGAGATCTTGAAGTGCGCCAAAGAGACAGATGTGCGAGATCTTGGTAGGATGATGGTGGTTTTGATCACCGGATGTCACAGATGGGTGAAAGGCAAATCAGATAGTGACTGATAAGCGAATGGAAGGTGCAATCAACATTGAAGGGTGCCGGAGGTTTTGCGTCATTGACTAGGAAGACGGAGAGCAAACAGACACATCGTTGCTCGCCGGAAAAAGTCGCACATGCTGGAGAAGAAGAAAGAGGCGTGAAATGACTAAAATACACTCATAATTTTAGGATTTAGGACTTTCCGACAATATTTGACCGCCAATTTGGCCAAAGTGACCAAAATTGATAAAAATTGAATAGTCATGGTATGCAATTAATAGTTTTGAAAGTCGTGTATTGCAATTAACATGACCCCTATAGTCAGTGGACCAAAATGGCAATTTGCTCTTATAAACTATATAATACTTTCATAGTTAATACTAACATATTAAATATTAACAAAAAAAATATCTAGAGTTTGTACAATTTAGTGTTATTTCACTCAAAACGATGATGTTTTGAGTGAATTAACCCATTATAAAAAAAGAACAATAGTTAATCAACCGACTAAGCGGATTAGTCGGTGCCTAGGAGGTCTAGCCGGCGACTCGGTGCCTATGAGGCCTAGGCAGTCAACGCCTAAGCGGTCTCCTAGCCGGCTAGCCGCCTAGACTACCATATAAGGTGAGACGCTAGGCGGTCGACTGGCGCCTAGGCGAGATTTTTGGAACATAAGTGTGTATAACATATTCAATTTCATTTTATATACACTGCAGTTTCCTTTCAGCACAACAACAGTTTCTTTTCAATATAATTACAGTTTCATTCGACATCATACACTCAAATATGTGAAATTGTTATTCAGTTTTATTTTATATACACTATAGTTTCATTACAACACATCTGCAATATCATTTGGATATAACTACAATTTTATTGGACAATATACACTCAAATATATATGTGAAACTGTTATTCTGTTTCATTTTATATACACTGCAATTTCCTTTAAACACAACAACAGTTTCATTTGATAATATAAAAATAAATGTGAGGCAGTATCATTTGAGATAAAACTATATTTTCATTTACGGAGCTCCGTTAAGATGTGACGACAGCTGTTTCTTTTCTTAAAGAAACGGTGTCGTTTTTGGACCATGGTCCACGATAAAACAACTGTTCACTCATGCCATCAAAATTATTGTGTGAGCCACGATCCAAAATGACGTCGTTGAAGTTTATGAGTTAGAATAATGTACATTATGAGTTAGAATACTGTACTTTATGTGTTATAATAATGTACATTATATGTTAGAACAATAAAATTTCTAGATCAAATAATGTATTTTATGAGTTAGAATAATGTACATTATGAATTATAAAAATGTATGTTGCAGTAGGTCACGTGATTATTATTATTTTTTGCACGAACGACGTCGTTTTGGATAGTGGTCCACAAAACTGTGTAAATTGTTTCTTTTGCACGAAACGGCATCGTTTTGCCAACAGATTATATCTTGCAAGGTAAATTTTAAAAGTAAATTCACTTTTTTTTTTATAAAAGTAAATTTACTTTTAATTTAGGAATAATGTTTAAATAGACCATTAAACTACATACGAATATTGATTGTCAAAAAAAAAAAAAAAACTACACACGAATATGTAATTGAGTCATCAAACTCAAAAAAAAAAAAAAAACTATATTTGAGTCCCTAAACAATTTAAAATTATGCAAATAGATTGAAATTGGCATGTTTAACCAGTTAATTGCTAACATGGCGTTTAATTTATTAAAAAAATATATTTTAAAATTTATTTAAAATAATTTTAAATTTTAAATTTAAATTAAAGAAAAAAATCTAGAAACCCCATTATCCCCTACCCTGCCTTCGTCTTTGGCTGTGGACAAAAAAAAAATGTCCTTCGTCGTAGGAGTAGCGAAGTTGGCATTGAGAAAGTAGGTGGTCCAATAATGCAAGTATAGTTAGGTGGGGGTGTTGGTACTGGAGGCGCATAGAAGAAAGGTATTCAAAATGCATAATTTTTTTTTTAAAAAAAAAATTCAAATTAAACATCAAATCAAAATTTTAATCTATTTGACAACAACATTAAGATAATTAATAACTTACAATAGGATCCTCAGGAACCAATATTTTATAGGATTATTATTGTTATTTGTATAAAAACAAAATCTTAAAAATAGTGAAAAATTTAACATTTTAAACTAATTAATATTTCTTTCATATCTCAACAAACAAAACAATTTCGAGCACGACCTTTCAAACTAAAGCATATAAATGTTACAAGTTTGCAATTAAACAAAACATGTAACCAATTCTGCTCAATTTACAGTGAATGAAACTTATAGCTGGTACAGATAGACATAACTGGATTTCTTCATATATCAAAACACGATTACATAATTAACTAGCTAATTATTATATACGAGTAATTTCATGATTGTTTGGTTTGTATGTGTGATGTTTACTTCCTAAACACTTGGCGTTTTATTATTTTTTTAAAAATAATCATTATATTCTAATTTACTTGTAATCCTTAAGAAAATGTTATTGTATCTCAACAATATTAGTTTTGAATCACCTTCATTAGTGCTAGTAATGGTACATATTTTGAATAGCTTATTATTAGCACACATGTTGATGGATAATTATCCTTTTTTTAAACAATAAATTGGTGATTAGATGATTTGGTAGTGATTAATTTGTAAAAGGACAAGTCAATATAGGAGCTGTGTTAGGTTTTATGAAAATTTATAAAAAGTTGTGAAGAAAATGTTAGACTAGGATCATGCACAAAGTTATTAGGAAGGAAATTTGCTATTTGAGATTATTCAATTTGAAACTTGAAATATATTATAATGTCGTATTACTTGAAATTTACTAAGAAAAAATAACAAATTTATATATGGAGTTGCTAACTCTTTTAATGATAATAATTATACTATATATAATTGATTAAATGATAAAAAGAAGGTTTTTTTTTTATGAATAATCTATTGAACTATTCAATTTCAATTTTAAAACACTAATAAATTAACTACATCTAAATCTTTAATTAATAATCAAATAAACAATTGTGGATTACAATTGTATGGTTTGTAAAATGTACAAGCAATGAAAAATAAAACTAACTAAAAGTCTTGAAAGACTTATGTATATCAACCAATTTTTATTTCTTATTCTTTAAAAATATTTTGGTGTAAAGAGAATCTCAATTTAGTGGGCATCACATGAGTTTTTATCATGATTGAGTAAATTACAAACAAATTTCTTCTTCCAAGGCGGATCTCTTACCCATCAATCATTAAATTACTCAGTATATATAATTAGCTACTTAATTATGAAATATAATGAGTACATCTTTGCACACTGCACCAATAAAGAATTATTCATCGGAAGCATAAAAGATAAATTTTAATTGATAAACATCATTAAAAATTTTCCATCTTTCATATTTATTTCTTAGAAAAAAAGGTTAAATACATTCATTCGTCTTTCCTCTTTTTATTTTATTTTATTTTATTTTTATTTTTGCTAGAAACAAAAGGGACATTGAAAACAACGATTGGGCAATCAAACAGTTAAAACATATACCCTGTATTCAAACTTGGTAGTGTTGGTCCCAAGGGGATGGGGTACAAGTCTAGAGGGGGGGGGGGGGAATAGACTTGTATAAGATTTTGCAAATCTTTCCAACCTCTCGTGTGTATTGAACTTAGGATGTTTAGGTTCGATACCTCACGAGGTGAAGACAAAGTTTTATGCGCAGCGGAAATGTTATCCCCTTTTAGTTAGCACGAGTTTGGGTTAGTTCGAGAGGTGTGATTATATGCAGTGCAATCGAGAAGTTAGCGAGAGATAAAAACAGAAAGTAAATGCAAGAGAGATTTTTAAGTGGTTCGGCCAACCCGCCTACTTCCACTCTTCTTCCAGAAACTCCCTGGAAGGATTGCACTAAAAACTTCCCTTTCTAGTACAATATCGAGCGCTTGAGCTTTGATCACGAAGCCCGCCTCAAGCCTCAGGTTTTTCGCCCCGCTTCCAGTTACTCCACCTCTCGAGCACTTGACCTTTGATCACCAAGCCCGCGTCAAGCCTCAGGTTTCTTTCGCTCGGACAGCAACCAGGTTACTCCGCCTCTCCTCAGGTTTTTCTCCCCGCTTCCAGTTACTCCACCTCTCGAGCACTTGACCTTTGATCACCAAGCCCGCGTCAAGCCTCAGGTTTCTTTCGCTCGGACAGCAGCCAGGATACTCCACCTCCCTTGCTTAATCCAAAGCAAGACGTTGTTGATAGTCACAGTTGTATGTAACAATCTCCAATCTGACCACAAGCTATCGTTGAATCAACTTTGATGTAGAGCAGCTTTGGTCACCTTCTGGATGTATGCCAGTTTAGCTTTGTAACTCTCTTCGAACACTAAGATGTGTTCTCTCGCTGTATTGAATATCAGTATGATATTCCAAGTTAAGCACTTTGCACTGGAACGTTTTTATCAGACACCTCTTATTAACCTCTTGACCTCTTTCAAAAAAAAAACCCCCTTTTTTTTTTCTTCTGTGTCTTTACGTCCTTATATGAGAGTAGAAGAATAGTTCCGTTGGAGGGAAAACTATTCCGTTTGAAATTGGTCTCCCATGCCGAACATGGGTCTTTGCACAATTTCAGCATCTTTCATGGAGTAGTGGTCTTGTAACTTGAGCCTTTTGTTTTGTAGTGAATATTCCATATTCCACTTTCTTGAGTTCATGCTTCACTTGCTTCTTTTGGATAAAGTTACTCTTTTTATGTTCCCATCATTCCTTGTTTGGGGAATCTGACCACTTCAGGATTGGTGCACTTCTTGACCGTTTGTGGTGGAGGTCTGACGTGTCATCCACTTCCGTCCATTTTGAAACCTCCCGCTCAGCACCTCTTCAATATTTTATCTCCATGATATTCTTCTTCTCCAAACTTAGAGTATTTTATCTGCACATGTTGACTAACATTCAGCCTCTTGGAGAAGTGCCGGTTTATCGAGACCATAAAAGATGTCTCGACCACTTGATGTTTCAATCCCATGTATCGAGAGGTCTATCTCTCGAATATTCTTTATGTCTCGAACTCGATAGGTATATCGAGAGGTCCTTACCTCTCGAACTTGGCTTGTGTCTCGAGACTTAGTTGATGTCTCGTAGACCCTTATTCCTCCTAGAGTTGTCTCGTGCCTGCTTCTGATCTATCTGTTTGCTTACAACATGAAAACTTCTAAGTTGTTCAAACAAGTTTACCTTAAGCTTAAATATTTCCCGAGTTGAGCTCAAATTACCCGGTTGTATTTTCGCTCTTAGTTTACTTATCGAACTTACATTGTTTTGCCTATGTATCGAGACTTGGGGATTCTTACTTAACAGTTGGTATCATCAAAACCTATTACATGATGTTCCTAACAATTTCCCCCTTTTTGATGATGCCAACACTTATACTTACTTATATGGCTGATTTGAAAAAGAAAAAGCATTGATTTTATTTTCAGCGCATATGGTAAGTTTGACAACAATTCTACTAAACATGAATAAGTAAACTCACGCAACACCCCCAGCAGAAGATATATGTATTAAGATTAAGGGAATGTTTACATAACAGAGTTTAGTGGAAAAGATTCAAAGAAGTAAGACCAAGAACAACATAAGTATCAATACATTGAAATAAGATGGAGTTTGGACCACGAGAGCTTACTTCTTGTTGCCTTTCCTTTTCTTGTTAATGGCTTCTCGTGTCTTGATGGGGTCTTTCGGATTTACCAGGCTTAAGTATTCATCTGTGACATCTAGATGCCTGTAGTTCCTGTAGGCTTCCCCCACGAACTCACCATCAATTACTCCATCTTTCCACCAAGCAATACATTCTTCTGGAGACATGTTGTTGTGTGTTGATATTCCAGTGATTTTCAGAAGCTTGAATATCTCCAGAGTCAGAATTTGTTCAGTGTCTTCTCTGTTCCCAAACTTAAAGTTTGTCATGAGAAGATCTATCTTCCTTTCTTCTTCTGACTGTCGTTCTTGTCTTTTTCTTCTTCTTTCTCTGTCCTCTTCTCTCCTTCTCTCCATTTCCAGTGTACGCTGGACCCTTAGGTTTTCTGCCTGTTTGGCATCCTCCACTGCTTTGCTCATGATTCTTGGTATTTTTGGAGGTGGTCCAGCTGGTTCACTTGCTGCCCTTTTCTTGCCCGTTGTATCCCCCTTCTTTTTCTCTTTATTTTCCCCCTTGTTGGCATCATCAGTACGGGAGAGGAGGGTGGACATACCTTCGAAAATAGCTTGAAGTTGGGCAGGGACTTGGTTCGACAGGTCATCGAGTATGGCCTTCATCACATCCTGTCGAAGTTCACTGGAATATTGGAAGGCTCGCAGCTCTTCTCGCATCTCGGCTAATTCAGCCCTCGCACTTGCAGCCTCTGCTCGAGCTACAGCGGCTTCATCAGTGGCTTTCCGTGCTGCATCCTCAGCCCATATCGCCTGTTCGAGAAGTTCGGCATGACGGCCTTGGGATTCACTTGTGCCATCAGCAGGCATTGCAGCATTGCGGACCACAGCGAGTATTCTTTCGAGCTGAGCCATCTTCTGAGATTGATCAGCCATGAATTGACGCACTTCGCCAATGAAGACTTCTTCGGCCTGTTGATCATAGTCAGAAGTAGGAGATGAGGATCGAGATGTACCTTTCGTTGGAGGGGACTTGGGTGCTTCCAGATTTCCACCCATGACTTGCAATTGCGAGTCCACCTCTCGACTGACTTCCTGAGGTTCAGCAGGGACACTGGGATCAGAGCTCGAAGGTAGCTCCATATCAGGTGCTTCCCGGTTTCCACCTGAGGGATGGATCACTTCTTGCTCTTCACCTCTCGAACCTGGAGCCTCAGCTTCAGCTGCTGGTAAGGTAGGATTGGCCAAGGTGGGAGTCTCTGCATCAGATGCTTCCCGGTTTCCATCTGATTGAGGTTCCCCCTCAACACTACCTCTCAAACCAGTGCTGGGAACGTGATCATCTACTGGAGGAGTTGATTCATCGGCAGGTGCTTCCCGGTTTCCACCTTCTTGAACCTCAACTCTCGAACCAGCAGGGTTCTCCTCATTCTGCTCTTGTTGCTCACTTGTTTGCACTTCAGTATGCTCTGGTGAATCTGGAATATCTATTATCTCAGGAGCAACTGGTGCACTCCACCTTTCCCTATTAACCATATCGATGGGAAAGCCTGGGAGTTGGAGCAACAAAATTTCACCCTCTCGAACTGTCTGAGCTTCATCTGTTGCATTCGAGGGTGTGGACTCAGGTGGTGGCAGTAGTAAGACAGAGTTAGGTGCCACCTCATGTGCTTCAGAGGTCTCGGATTCACCTCTCGAAGCTACCTGGTCTTCTAGAGCAGATTCACTCACTTGGGACAAGGGGATTGCTGCAGTTGGAGTAGGAGTGTCAGCATCATCTCGAGCAACCCCAGAGGTCTCTCCTGGACCTCTCGTGTGTTCTACACTTTGTCCCAAGGATATTGCTGTGGCAAGCCTGATATCCTCTCGAAATTGAGCATCTAGTTCAGGATCTTCTTCAGGCTCGGCTTCATCTTCTTGTGCATCAACAGCTATGCCCTTTCCTTTGTCAGATCGACCAAGATTACTCCTGATTACTTGCATCTCATGGGCACGGTTTTGAAGCTCGTCGGCTGGGATTTCAGTGAGATCTAACCAGTTTAGTGCAAATCGTTCCTCAGTCTCCATCTCTGCTGCTCTTGAGATCAATTGATCAAAGGGACCTGTTCTCCAGTTGATCCAGCGAAGTACTCTGGAGAAGTCGTCCAAACTCGATACATTCTCAACACTTTGATTCAATCGAGATGTGATTTCAGCATTCAGCTCATCAGAGTCAGCAGGTAGGATTTCTGTTGCTGATGCACACTCCACAGCTTGTTCAGTTATCTCTCGAACAACCGAGAGATCATGTGTCAACCCATCATTCAGAAAAGCTTGCACTGGGTTCCTGACCACAGTGCCCTGACCATCAGTAGCCACCACACAGTCTAGATCTTCAGCTGCTGGAATATCTACCTCTCAAACCACCTGTCGTGGTTCCTCAACAATACCCTGTACTGGATCACTGATCCCAGTACCTTCAACTTCTCGAGCCTCCTCTTGAGGCAAACCAACAGATTCATCAACATCCTCAGCACCATCAACAGCAAGTATATCAACACTTAAAGTTCCTGACAGGGACTTGGTAGGGGGCACTCTCTCAACCTCAGTGGCCAGTGTAGCCTGAGGTTCCCCTTGGGCTTGTGCCCTGTCCTCAAATGGTACTTGTATAACGGACGGTGTCACCTCTCGAACCTGGGTGACAGCAGCAGTCTTGGTCCTCTTGGCCTTCCTTTTCAATTCAACCCTCTTGACTAGGGTGTCCAAAAGCTCGTCATCAGAGCGCTTCTCCTTAGCTGGGGCTTTCCTTTTGCCCCTTCCCTTAGGCTTTAAGGGTGAAGATGCATCCTTAGCACCTTTTGCCTTAGCTTGAGGTTTCGTTCTACCCATATAGGTATTCCGATGAACCTCTCGCCCTTCCCTCAGTTCGAAGCCCTTCAGTCTCAATAGAAATTGAACAACAAAGCCAAAACCAACCTTTTTGTAGATTGTCAGGTCGGAGTTGGAAACTGAGCTCTGCACTTGGTGTTTGAGGCAGTCGAAGATGATGTGAGCCCAGTCCAACTTGTTGTTGTTCCAGATGGCGTGGAGGATTTTCAGAGTGTCCAGATTGACTTCGTCTGTTCCGGACACCTTGCCGAGGATGAATTTTATGATGAGCTCGGCGGCTAGGGCAAACCTCTCCTTCAAATGAAATCTGCGGAGGGCAGAGGATGCTCTGGGTGGTGCAGTCTCCAATCGGATTTTGTCCAATAACTCCTGCTTATCCATGTTGTAGTCCGATAGGTGCTTGACTGCCTCCTCCGACGCAGCAAAGTCGAATGCTGCTCGTAAATCACCCACAGAGATTGTTATGTCTATTTCGTTGAAGCGGCTTTCAATCTTGCCCTTCGTGACCTTGGCATGAGCGAACCATTCTGTGTAGTCGAGGTCATGAATGGTTCGGTAGTCATGCGTCATGTACCGCATTAGTCCTGCCTTCTCAAATTTCTTCAAGACTCTCTCCGCCATTGTTGGATTTGGCGAGTGGGTGATGAAGCCATCTTTGTCAAGGATGCTTCCCGCCTTGACTTGTTTAATCTGAGAGCGTATGTGGTCTAGATCTCTCTGGTATGCACTGGAGGATGAAGATGAAGATGAAGAAGATGATGATTCAGACGCCATTGAAGAAAGTTTGTGTGTTTTGGAGGGAATGTGTACAGCGTCTAAGGATTTGGGGATTTTGGGTATATGGTTTTGAGTTTGAATCCGGGTAAAGAAGAAGGATTTTGCTTTTATATTAGGCGGATTCGGGTTGGATATATGGGTAGGGTTGAGAGTTTGACCCGTGGAAGGATCCCGGTTGATTTAAAAGATGTGAGAAGTCAGAAATACCCCTGATAACGGTCAGCTTATAAGGTATTTTGGTAAGGGTATTTCGGTAAAGTATAGAACGGTTTAAGCTTTGAGACAGTGGAGTATTGATATTTTAAAATAAGCATGCTCCCACTAATCAAGATAATGCCCTTAAGTGCGAAAAACCGTCAGTAACCGATGACCACGTGGCTAGCATTTATGTCCAAAGATAGCCGTTCCACCTCATATATCCGTTGAGCTTATCAAATTCACCTTTCGAAGGTGAATGATCTTCCTCATGAGTTTAAGGATCTTCCCCCTGAGTGATTGATCCCTAAACCTCCTTATTCTTCCGTCTTGATCTGGTTAAGGATCTTCCCCCTGAGTGATTGATCCCTAACCCTCCTTATTCCTCCAT
>NC_044920.1:21705806-21751134 GCF_003576645.1 Ipomoea triloba
TGCCAATCCCAGCATAAGTCTTCCTTGCTTCTTGCTAGCATACATAGGGATGGTTTTGCAGACCTCCAATCCACTATGTACATGTTTCCTTTCCTTGCTGTTTCCAAGACAACTTCGAGAGATTCCTCGTTCATAATCTGACATTTGCTTTTGGTGAAGACAACTTTGTGGCCCTTGTCACAGAACTGGCTTGTACTAAGGAGATTGAACTTGAGCCCCTCAACGTAGGACACTCCTTTAATAACCAGCTCATTCTTTTGGATTTCACCAACAGCTCTTGTGTGCCCCTTCTTCTCGTTGTCGCCAAATGTCACCAAGGGACCTTCGATAGGTTGGATGTTCTCAAGCAGTGTTAGATTTCCAGTCATATGTCTCGAACATCCACTGTCAATGAACCACACGTCCCTGGTGTCCTGCAAGGAAATCAAGCAAGTTTAGGTACCCAAACTTTGGGTCCTGGTGGGTTAGTGAGTTTAGGCATCCATTTATACCTTGTGCCCATTATTCCAGGCCTAGGCGCAATGTAGCCATTGTACGTTTGATAATTATAAGGAATGCTAGCAAAGGTTTTAGGCCTCTTTGGTGCATAAATCAACTTAGGTAGAGACTTTTCGACCGGCTTATGCACCATGCCTTTCATACGCTGTTTGGTCATGTGAAATTGCTGAAAGTGAGGTTTCTTCCAGAACTTGTGATTTGATGACCAATTCTCACTAGATGGATAGAGTCTTCCTTTCTCCATCCGTGAGTTCCTAACTATGTGGATCTCAGACCTTCCATATTTGCCTTGAGGTGCATTATATGGAGTGTAGCTCTTTTTGTACTTGGAATGGCCTTGCGAGAGATAGCAAGGTGATCTCTCGATATTGTTTACCCGGCCATTCTTCGTAGCATTCCTATACTTTCCATTGCTGGTGTATAGGGACGGTTTATGAATAGCTACTCTGGTCTTTTCCGTTGGTCCTTTATGACCTTTATTTGGTTTGGGTTGAGATCCTCCATTTCTTGAAGTTCCCAAACCATTGGTCTGTTTATCTCTCGAGAGACGGTCTTGATGGAACCCTAGACCGGTTCTATCACTTGTAGGTCTGTGATCAACCACCATTTTCTCCATAGCTTTGGAGGAATTAGTGTATGATGCTATGACCTTTCGAAGATTAAGCTCTCTCGTCTCTCGAGCTTTGCACTCTTCAGATAGTAGGATTACTTTGGCTTCTAACTCACTTACTTTGAGAGTCAGCTCCAAATTCTCTTTCGAGACGTTCTTAAGCATATCTCTTTCAGCAGTTAGCTTGCTGTTTTCATCCATCACTCTAGCATGAGTGCTATTGGCGATGTTAAGGTTCCTTCTGAGCGATTCCAACATCTCGAAGGGGTCCTCATCGCTTTTAAATGAAGAACAACGAGAGGTAGAAGTAGAGCAGCGAGATGTAGGAGTAGAGGTTACCTCGTTGTCAATGGCCATTAGGCATTGATTCTCCTCTTCCTCGGTGTATAAGCAGATGAGCCCCCTCTCATCCTCTGAGCTGCTGCTGCTTTCGCTGGAGGTCGACGTCTCGGACTCCTCGATTGTCCTCTCGAATTCTTCAGCAACAAGCGCCTTCCTGCGCTGATACGTCTTTGATGATCCTTTGAAGCCACCTTGTGTTGGCTTCTCCCTGGATTCCTCTATTCTCTTGGAATCCTTGCCTTCTTGGCCCTGATGCTTGCTTACTAGTGGGTAAGGGCATTCGGCCTTGAAATGTCCCGGTCTTCTACAGTTGTAGCATAGACCCTGATTTTCCTCCTCCGTCCTTCTGGATGGATATCTCTCATTTTTCCTTCTTGAGGAGGAAGGTGAACTTTTGTTGCTCTCCTGGTTCATCTTCATGTATTTCCTGAACTTTCTCACAAAGAGAGCAAACTGTTCGTCAGACATAACATTCATAGGATTAGAGTCTGACCTTGAAGATGTGGATGGTTGCTCAGCAACAAGTGCTACGTTTCGTCGATCCACAATGTCCTCATCTCTTGGGAACATCTCGAACTCGAAGGCTTTGAGATCCCGGAATAGTTTGTCTGTTGTGGTTTCCTTCAGATCTCGGTGATCTCTCATCGTGATCACCTTTACTTCCCACTCCTTAGTGAGGCCACGTAAGACCTTCAGGTTCAGCTCCTTTTGTGGGATCTCCTTTTCAAGGTCACTGATCTCGGTTGTGAGCTTCATGAACCGAGACTCCATGCTGTCGATGCTCTCTCCTGGCTTCATCTTGAAGTCTTCGAACTTCTTCATGGCCACGGTGAGCTTGTTTTCCTTTTCCTGTTCGTCACCTTCACCAATTAACATCAAAGTATCCCATACCTCTTTTGCCGTTTTGCACTTCCTCACTTTTGGAAAGATGGTTTCATCTATGGCTCTGAAGAGAATGTCCTTGGCAATGTTGTCCAAGTTGTTTCTCTTCCTATCATCACTTGTCCATTCTTCCCTAGGTTTGGGGACATACTTTGGTGTATCTCTGGTTTGCTCAGCAGTCGTGTTTATCATCATGATCTTGACTGGTCCAGATGTTATAACTTCGGCCATCTCATCATGGAGGGCTGATAGATACGCAAGCATGCGTGTTTTCCAGTCATCGAACCTGCTAAGATCAAAAAGAAGATGTCTCGACAACATGCTATCCATATTAGAAGAATTATCTCGTGCTTTGAAAACTTTTAAAAGATTTTTCAAAGAAGGATCTCTAGGCAATATAAACAAAGGTTTATATCGATCAGAGAACTTGCTCTGATACCAATTGTTGGTCCCAAGGGGATGGGGTACAAGTCTAGGGGGGGGGGTGAATAGACTTGTATAAGATTTTGCAAATCTTTTCGACCTCTCGTGTGTATTGAACTTAGGATGTTTAGGTTCGATACCTCACGAGGTGAAGACAAAGTTTTATGCGCAGCGGAAATGTTATCCCCTTTTAGTTAGCACGAGTTTGGGTTAGTTCGAGAGGTGTGATTATATGCAGTGCAATCGAGAAGTTAGCGAGAGATAAAAACAGAAAGTAAATGCAAGAGAGATTTTTAAGTGGTTCGGCCAACCCGCCTACTTCCACTCTTCTTCCAGAAACTCCCTGGAAGGATTGCACTAAAAACTTCCCTTTCTAGTACAATAACGAGCGCTTGAGCTTTGATCACCAAGCCCGCCTCAAGCCTCAGGTTTTTCTCCCCGCTTCCAGTTACTCCACCTCTCGAGCACTTGACCTTTGATCACCAAGCCCGCGTCAAGCCTCAGGTTTCTTTCGCTCGGACAGCAGCCAGGTTACTCCGCCTCTCCTCAGGTTTTTCTCCCCGCTTCCAGTTACTCCACCTCTCGAGCACTTGACCTTTGATCACCAAGCCCGCGTCAAGCCTCAGGTTTCTTTCGCTCGGACAGCAGCCAGGTTACTCCGCCTCTCCTCAGGTTTTTCTCCCCGCTTCCAGTTACTCCACCTCTCGAGCACTTGACCTTTGATCACCAAGCCCGCGTCAAGCCTCAGGTTTCTTTCGCTCGGACAGCAGCCAGGTTACTCCGCCTCTCCTCAGGTTTTTCTCCCCGCTTCCAGTTACTCCACCTCTCGAGCACTTGACCTTTGATCACCAAGCCCGCGTCAAGCCTCAGGTTTCTTTCGCTCGGACAGCAGCCAGGATACTCCACCTCCCTTGCTTAATCCAAAGCAAGACGTTGTTGATAGTCACAGTTGTATGTAACAATCTCCAATCTGACCACAAGCTATCGTTGAATCAACTTTGATGTAGAGCAGCTTTGGTCACCTTCTGGATGTATGACAGTTTAGCTTTGTAACTCTCTTCGAACACTAAGATGTGTTCTCTCGCTGTATTGAATATCAGTATGATATTCCAAGTTAAGCACTTTGCACTGGAACGTTTTTATCAGACACCTCTTATTAACCTCTTGACCTCTTTCAAAAAAAAACCCCCTTTTTTTTTCTTCTGTGTCTTTACGTCCTTATATGAGAGTAGAGAAGAATAGTTCCGTTGGAGGGAAAACTATTCCGTTTGAAATTGGTCTCCCACGCCGAACATGGGTCTTTGCACAATTTCAGCATTTTTCATGGAGTAGTGGTCTTGTAACTTGAGCCTTTTGTTTTGTAGTGAATATTCCATATTCCACTTTCTTGAGTTCATGCTNTTTCTTCTGTGTCTTTACGTCCTTATATATGAGAGTAGAAGAATAGTTCCGTTGGAGGGAAAACTATTCCGTTTGAAATTGGTCTCCCATGCCGAACATGGGTCTTTGCACAATTTCAGCATCTTTCATGGAGTAGTGGTCTTGTAACTTGAGCCTTTTGTTTTGTAGTGAATATTCCATATTCCACTTTCTTGAGTTCATGCTTCACTTGCTTCTTTTGGATAAAGTTACTCTTTTTGTGTTCCCATCATTCCTTGTTTGGGGGATCTGACCACTTCAGGATTGGTGCACTTCTTGACCGTTTGTGGTGGAGGTCTGACGTGTCATCCACTTCCGTCCATTTTGAAACCTCCCGCTCAGCACCTCTTCAATATTTTATCTCCATGATATTCTTCTTCTCCAAACTTAGAGTATTTTATCTGCACATGTTGACTAACATTCAGCCTCTTGGAGAAGTGCCGATTTATCGAGACCATAAAAGATGTCTCGACCACTTGATGTTTCNGGATAAAGTTACTCTTTTTATGTTCCCATCATTCCTTGTTTGGGGAATCTGACCACTTCAGGATTGGTGCACTTCTTGACCGTTTGTGGTGGAGGTCTGACGTGTCATCCACTTCCGTCCATTTTGAAACCTCCCGCTCAGCACCTCTTCAATATTTTATCTCCATGATATTCTTCTTCTCCAAACTTAGAGTATTTTATCTGCACATGTTGACTAACATTCAGCCTCTTGGAGAAGTGCCGATTTATCGAGACCATAAAAGATGTCTCGACCACTTGATGTTTCAATCCCATGTATCGAGAGGTCTATCTCTCGAATATTCTTTATGTCTCGAACTCGATAGGTATATCGAGAGGTCCTTACCTCTCGAACTTGGCTTGTGTCTCGAGACTTAGTTGATGTCTCGTAGACCCTTATTCCTCCTAGAGTTGTCTCGTGCCTGCTTCTGATCTATCTGTTTGCTTACAACATGAAAACTTCTAAGTTGTTCAAACAAGTTTACCTTAAGCTTAAATATTTCCCGAGTTGAGCTCAAATTACCCGGTTGTATTTTCGCTCTTAGTTTACTTATCGAACTTACATTGTTTTGCCTATGAATCGAGACTTGGGGATTCTTACTTAACAGTTGGTATCATCAAAACCTATTACATGATGTTCCTAACAGGTAGGCATTTGTCAAAGCAGCATACCTTAATAACATATGTCCTCCTTCTACATGAGCATCTTACTAGTTATATATACTCTTTTGGTTCCTCAAAAGAAGTACAATCATAAAACCTTTTAAGTGGAAGTTAGAGTGAAATAGAGAGCCTTATGTTGTACATAAATGATATATTTCTTAAGTGACAAAATTATGGCTGAAATGAAAACAAAAATTGAGCTATTAACCCCGATGGTAGCAACTCAACCCTTACCCAAAGGTATAATTTTTTACATTATGAATACTTGTAAAAACAATTGTATCATTATTCACTAAAATGATTGTGTGTGTGTGTTTTTTTTTATAGGTCAGATCGGGCAAAACTAGCCTCAAAGAAAGGAGTCAGATTGTATGCTAATTGCCCAAATCAAAACTCTTTAGATTCCATCCTAAAAAAAAAAAAAAAAAAAAACTCTTTAGATTCCTTGTAACTTGTAAGATATAGAATCATAAAACCTAAAAGCTACGTAGTATTAATTAGAAGTAGTGAGAGTGGAATACAGAGCTTTGTGTATGGTATTAATTAAAATAGGATTTGCATTTTTTCCTTTGTGTGTGCAGACAATTTTAATCCTATGGGCACAAGAGCATCGTTAGGGACCACATAGCATTATATCATCAAACCGGTTATTCTCGAAAGTTTACCTAGATAACTGTGGGCAACAGAAATGTTTTCCTAACTATTTAAAAATAGTCATACAATTTAACTTAGCTCCTATTCAAAAAATTATCAAATTAAATTACTTACTATGTGCCAACCCTATATGCGCCAACTACTATATAATGTGATGACCTTTCTATTATCATTCTACACATCACAAAGTTTGATTTCACTACAAAACAAAGGGATACATCCAAATACAGTGATTGGGTGAGGAAACGGTGAACACTAATAATGTGCACACAAACCCAACTGGAAATTTTCAAAGAACGAAAAATGAGCTCACAGAAAGATAAATTTTACTTAATAAATGTAATTAAAAAAATTTCCACTTTTCATATATATATATATAAAAGAGGCATAGATTTTTGCATTTAATTTCACTACAAAGAAAGGGTGAGGAAACAGTGAACACTAGTAACGTGTACACTAACCTAACTAGGATTTTTCAAACAACGAGAAATGAGCTCACCTTGAAAAAATATATTTATATTATGAACCTTTCAGCTACTATATATACAATAGATTATTACTTTTGGAGTAGAATCAATATACTAGCTAAGTGAAAGAGAGAAATGGGTAGAGAGTAACAACGTCATTGCATAGAAGAAAGATATTCAAAATACATACTTCTTTCAATTAAAATATCATACTTTTATATTCCAAATCAAAAATTAATTCAAAATTTAATCTAATTGACAACAATATCAATTTTAATTAATAACATACAATAGGATCCTTAGGAACCTATATCTATATGCTTATTATTTGTATAAAAATCAAATCTTAAAACTTGTGAACAATTCAACATATTAGACTAATTAATATTTCATACACATTTCAACATAACAAGCAATCTCTAGCATGCCCTTTCAAACTAAAGCATATGAATGTTACAAGTTTGGAAGTAAACAAAATTCTACTCAATTTGCAATGAATGAAAACTTAGAGCATCTCCAATCATGCAAAATGAAAAGAGAAAGAAGGGAAGAAGGGAGATAAGAGTTGGAGGGGATAAAGAGGAGAAGGAAAAACAACCTCCAGATAAGCTATCATCTCCCGAGGTTGTCTCCCCGTGCACATAGCACGTGGGTTACAAGCGCAAGAAATAATGTGCAAAAGGATCCCCCACCTTTTGTTTTTTTTTCTAATAACAATTTAGCACACCACAGTCAAAATTAATTTGACCGTTACATTGTGAGTGCTCTTTACACTTCTATCTTCTCAAATCTTACACTTCTATTCTCTCACAAAATTCTCTACATTTATTTAAAATTATTTTTATTTAAAATAGAAATTAAAAATTATTATTATAAAGTTAAAATTATAAATTATAGAGAAGTGGATAAAATAATAGATTATGTGTATAAATATGAAGGAGTAGGGTCCAAAAAAAGAGAGAAAATGGGTGAAGGATTGGAGAGAAAATAAGAGAGGAAATTATATGTTGATGTAGAAGAGTTGAGCCCACAAATGGGGAGGTAAAGGGAGAACTATTGTAAATATCCTTATAGCTGGTACAGACATAACTGAATTTCTTCATAAATCAAAACTCAATGACACAATTAACTAGCTAACTATTATATACTAAGTAATTTCATGATTTTTGGGTTTGTATGTATGAGGTTTACATCCTAAACTCTTAGTGCTTATAATTATTTTTAATAATCATTGTATTCAAATTTACTTGTAATCCTTCTAAAAATGTTATTGTATCTCAACAATATTAGTTTTGAATAACCTTCATTAGTGTTTGTAATGGTACATCATTTTGAATGAATATTAAATTATTAGCACATTTGTTGATTGATAATTAGCCTTTTTTTAACAATCATTTGGTAATTAGATGCTTTGATAGTGATTAATTTGCTGAAGGACAAGTCAATATAGGAGTTATGTTAGGTTCTATGAAAATTTATAAAAAGTTGTGAAGAAAATGTTAGACTTGGATCATGCATAGAGTCATTGGTAAGGAAATTTGCTCTTTTGAATTATATGTGGAATAACTAACTCTTTTTAATGATAATTATATTATAATTGATTAAATGATAAAAAAAAGATTTTTTAATGAATAATTTAATAATTATATTTACCCATGTTAGTATAAGTTGGATGTGGAAAAATAATATTTAACCTCTACATGTATGATCTATTGAATTATTCAATTTGAGTTTTAGAACACTTATAACTAACTATATATAAATCTTCAATTAATAATCAAATAAACAATTGTGGATTACAATTTGTACAATGGAGAAAAAAAAATTAGAGAAGAGTCTTGAAGGACTTATGTATATCAACCAGCTTTTATTTCTTATCCTTTAAAACATTTGGTATAAAGACAATCTCATTTCAGTGGGCACAACATAAGTTTCTATCTTGACCGAAAATATTGCATACAAATTAATTTCTTCTTCCTAGATCGATCTCCTACCCCATTAACCATTATATTAATCTATATATAATTAGCTACTTAATACTGCGATTAGGTGAGGAAACGGTGAACACTAGTAATGTGTACGCTAATCCAACTGGGATTTTTCAAACAACGAGAAATAAGCTCACCTTGAAAAGATATATTTATGAACCTTTTTCCTGCTATATATACCATGGGTTATTACTTTTGGAGTAGGATCAATGTACCGGCTAAGTGAAAGAGGGAGTGGAGTAGAGAGTAACACCGTCATTGCATAGAAGAAAGATATTCAAAATACATACTTCTTTCAATTTAAATATCATACTTTTCTAGTTCAAATTAAACATTAATTCAAAATTTAATCTAGTTGACAACAATATCAATATAATTAATAACATACAATAGGATCTTCATGAACCTATATTTATAGGCTTATTATTTGTATAAAAATGGAATCTTATGGTACACATCTCAACAAACAAAACAATCTCTCGCACGCCCTTTCAACCTAAAGCATATGAATGTTACAAGTTTGCAAGTAAACAAAACACGTAACTAATTCTTCTTAATTTGCAATGAATGAAAGCTTAGGGCATCTTCAACCATGCCAAATGAAGTGAAAAAGAAGAGGAGAAAAGGGGCGAGAAGCGTTAGAGGGGAGAAAGAGGGGACGGACGGGGAAACAACCTCCGGATAAGCTATCATCTCCAGATATTGTCTGCTTGAGTGAGTGGGTGACACGCGCCACAAATGACACGGAAAAGGTGGGCGACAACCTGCCCCACCTTCTGTTGCTTTATTTATTTATTTATTTTAAAAAATATATAACAATTCAGCTGTTGAAGCTGAAAAAAGGCACACACAATGACACAATAGTCAAAATTAATTTGACAGTTGCGAGAGCTTTTTTTAAAGAGATAAATAAATTTCATTGAGAGACTATTCTCGGTGTTGAGGATAAAATTTACACCACTAATAATTCATAGGTGACATTAACAATTAACATATTTGTGAGTGCATACATTACAATTTTTCCTAATAATTATACTATAATTTATTAAATGATAAAATATTTTTAATGAATAACCTAATAATTACATTTACCCATGTTAGTATAAGTTCACTTGTAAAAATGATATTTAGCCTCTACATATATGATCTATTGAATTATTCAATTTAATTTTTAACACTTATAATTAAGTATATATAAATCTTCAGTTAATAATAAAATAAATAATTGTGGATTACAATGGTATGATTTGTAGAGTGTACAAGCAATTGAGCAAAAAAACTAGGGAAGAGTCTTGAAGGACTTTTGTAAAGCACTATGTTTTTATTTCTTATCATTTTAAAACAATTTGGTGTAAAAATAATCTCAATTTAATGGGCACTACATAAGTTTCTATCATGACGGAGTAAGCAGTAAACAATTTCTTTCTCCAACACCAATCTCCTGCCCATTAACCATTAAATTAATGAGTATATATAATTAGCTACATAATTATGTCATTATATTTGTATAATGATTATATCATTGCACACCAACAAAGAAATAATCATGCAAAAAATTAAATAAATTTTAATTGATAAATATCATTAAAATTTTTCCATCTTTCATATTTATTCCTTAAAAAAAAGGTAAAATACATTTGTTTGTTTTGTTTGTTTGTATTTGTTTTAGTTTTTCTTTTTGTATTTTGTATTTTTCAAAGCTGCATAACTCAGTAGCATTTGTCCTTCTTCATTAACTGGGTAGGCATTTTTCAAAGCTGCATAACTTAGTAACACTTGTCCTTCTTCATGAACATCTTACCAGCTATATATACTCTTTCAATTCCTTAAAAGAATAATACTCTTAAAACCGTTTAAGTGGAAGTGAGAGTGGAATACAGAGATTTGAGTTAATAGAAATTATATTTTTCTTGAGTGACAAAATTATGGCCGAAATGAAAGACGGAAATGGAATTATTACTCCCGGTGGTAGCAACTCAATGCTTATCCAAAGGTATGATTTTCAACATTAACACCTGTAAAACTATTGTACTAATCTCCACTAAAATGAATGTGTTTCATTATTGGGTAGATTGGGCAAAACTAGCCTCAAAGAACTTAGATCGTATGCTAATTGTCCAAATCAAAACCCTTTTATCTTGCAAGGATTTGGCTATGACAACATACCGAAGAACAAAAATTATTTTCATTGAAGAGACTTGAATTTTAAAATCACCTTCAGATATATTTTTGTGTAAATTTTACTTTACCCAAATGTTTTAGAACAATATCAAACTTGAAATTTATTTAAGATAACAAAGATTATAGAGTGGGGTCTACATTGAGAATGAATTATGAATTAGAGATGCGTATTCAAAGTATAAATATTTTTATAGCTAGTCACTGCATTTAAAAACGCCCTTTAAATATTGCTTATATATTAAGTAATACTCTTAAGAAAAATAATAGATAATTAAGGATGTTGAACTTTAAGTTTTATGTGTGTATTTTCGAATGATGCAATTCACAGCTAACAAATTCTTATGTTTGAAACACTTATTTTGCAGCAATGAAGAACCAAGGCGAAACGGAGAATATAATTTGAGAGAGGTATGTATCATCTTACATAAATACAATGCATTCTAGCTTATCTTGGATAGACCCTGCTTCTTCCTCTCCCACCACTTCTGAAACATCAAATTATTTTAAACATATACACACAAACATACTTTAACAAACAATACTATTAATGTATGTATATTTTCAAATGAAGTAACTTAAACAATAACAGAAGTACTATAATATAGAACACAAAAGAAATTTAGAGTAATAAAGTAAGAAAATAGTTCACGCTGAAATAAGTTGATCTAATGGATAGAGTGAAACTTCTATACTAGTGAAAATGTTTGAGTTGCACAAGTATAATGATTTAACTTTTAATTTTTACTTTGTTTTTTAATAAACGCAGGAAATTTTCAACGTATTGCCTCAGATGAGTATTCACCCTAAAATTGCAAAAATTTCTCAGTACGTCTCTTAATATTCAACAACTTATCTTTTAATTTGCGTCTAGTGATATCACTTAACTAATAGTTGATACTAATTCTTAATTGACTAATCCTCATTTTGTTCATCATGCGCCTGGGAATATATTGTATTGCCTCTCAAATACATCCTTAGAGCTCAGGTAATAATTTGATAAATATTTGATTTTTGTTTTTGATCAAATTACTATTTCATATTTAATTCACAACCCATTTTTACATAAGCCACGCTTAAAGTTTCACATACATTACTTTTGGTCAAGCTAATCATATTTCTAATCATTATGTTTTTAGTTTAATTTGTAGAAAGAAAATTGAATTTGATTTCAGAGCAATTGGCTCGTGTCAAGGGAGAGATAGAAGGCTTATTACATAACATCTCAAATATGTCAATAACCTGGTAAATGTTATTTTATGGATGTGGTTAAGTTTATATCTAAATAACTTGCTACATACAAGATTTTCCTTTTCTTAAAAAAAAAATAATTTAAATGTTAAAAAAAGTCATAATTATTTATAATGATAAATCAAGTATGATTTACTCAAAATTTGTAATTGTAAATAAACAAGATAACAAACTATATTTCCGTACAATTTACATCTTATTTTGTCAATAAAATTTTAGAAAGACTTCATCATTATTATATACTTCCGTTCCTAGGGAGGAGGAAGAGCTAGACAACTCTGAAGATGATGATGAAGATGATGAGGTTGAGGACGAGCGTCAATTATAGGGGAAAGATGGTGCTTGAAAGTAGAAAAAGGGAAGAAAGGAAGAAAAACTCATATAGCTAACTAGCTATAGTAGATAAATTTTATGTTTTTGTGATTACCTCTCTTAAAATAGAGTATTGTGATAGTTCTATTTTGTAATAATGTGACTTTATGGCATTTTCCTTTTCTAGTGATATATATGTGTTTCTTTCTATGAATTATATTAATGCGTTTTTAAATTAAAATGACATTTATCTTAAGAAAAAGAGCACGTTTATTCAATGGTAAACGAACAAGTATTGGAGCTCGAATTTATTACTTGTAATCCTTAAGAATATGTTATTGACTTATTGTATATTTGTCAATCATAATAGTTGTGAATCACCTTCATTAGAGTTAGTAATGGTACACCATTTTGAATAAATATGAGATTATTATCACAATAAAGAGGTAATTATATGCCCTAATAATAATTAATTTGCAAAAAGGATAAGTCAATTCAATATGTGAGCTGAGTCAGGAGGTTCTATGAAAATTTATAGATAGTTATGAAGAAAATGCATGTTAGACTTGGATCATGCACAATTGCACATAGACATTGGGAATGAAATTTGTTTTTGACAAAAATTTCTATGTCCGTGAGACATGTCGCGTCAAGATTAAATATAATACTTATATTGAAAAAATATAATACTGATAAGGAATAAAATGTTTATTTCTTATTTACTTATATGGGAAAATGTAATACTTTTGAAGAAAATAAAATGTAATATTTTTACATTTTAATTTAAAAGTATTACATTTTTTCTCAAAAGTATTACATTTTTCTTTATAAGTAAAAAAAACTTTAATGTATTCCTAATTAGTATTACATTTTTCAGTATAATTATTATAATTCATTATTAACAACTTGACTCAACTTGTCTCACGAATAAGGATCCATGAAACGGTCTCACACGAGTGTTACCTTTGTTTTATTCAAATTGTCCAACTTGAAACTTGAAATCTTATCATGTCGCATTCTTTGAAATCTACTAAAAAAAATTGCAAAATTATACAAGGGAGTTGCAAACTCTTTTTAATGATAATTGTACTATAATTGATAAATGATAAAAACAGATTTTTAATGATAAATATCATTAAAACTTTTCAATTTTTCTTATTTATATTTCTTAGAAAAAATATTATGTAGATTTGATTTTCTTTTTGCTAGAAACAAAAAGGATATTGATGAATATAACCATTGAGCATCAAATTGTGAAAACATATAACATCGACACAAGCTCGGTGGCATTTGTCAAAACCTTTAAAACAGCTTACCTTAATAACATTTTTCCTACTGCATGAACATTTCACCCACTATACATATATATAGTCTTTAGGTTCCTAGTAAGATGTAGATCGAATCATAAAACTTATTAAGTGAAAGTGAGAGTGGAATAGAAAGCTTTGGGTACGGTATTAATAAAAATAAAATTTGTATTTTTTTTTTTGGTGTGTACAGATAATTTTAATTCAATGGGCACAAGATCATCGTTAGGCACCACATGGGTCAAACCGGGTAATCATTGATAACTGTGGGGAACATATATAAATGTTTTCCTTAAGTATTTAAAAAAGGCCATAAAATTTAACTTAGCTCCTATTCAAAAAAATCATCAAATTAAATTACTTTCTTCCCAAATCGTTGTCACAAGATCAAACCTCAGTGGTTAGGTATTGATTCTTTGAGCTCAAAAAGATTGAGAAAGTATAAAATATAAACTATTTTTTTAAAGAAAAATGAGCGTTTCAAAAAAAAAAATTACTTAGTACCAACAAAAGGGATAATTGTAATTTAAAAAAAAAAAAATCAACCACAAAGCAAAGGGATAATCCAAATATTGTGATTGGGTGAGTAAACCGTAACCTGTACTCTAACCAAATTAGAATTTTTCAAAAGGAGAAATGAGCTCACAGAAAAATAAATTTTACTTAATAAATATAATTAAAAAATTTTCAGTTTTCATATTTATTTATCAAAAAAATTAAAAGGGATACATTTTTACTTTTAATTTCACTACATACCAAATGAATACATCCAAATACTGTGATTGAGTGAGGAAACGGTGAACACAATTCAAGTAACGTGTACACTAACCTAACCGGGATTTTTCAAACAGCCAGAAATGAGCTCACCTTGAAAATGTAGGAAAATGATTCTTGAAAAACACAAGAAAAAATACAAAAAATTAACCAGGAAAATAACCCACAAAAGGTTGAATAAACCTGAAAACTGCTTGGGGACGAAACTGGACGATCTCGGGTTGGTTGGATTCCATTTCTGTCTGTCTATTCGATAGTTACTTACAGTTAATACTAGGGGTGGGAATAGGCCAGGCCCCTTTATAGGGGCCTACGGCCTGGCCTATTTAGGGCCTAGCCTGGCCTAGCCTATTTAATAAAAAGGTCAGGCCTAGGCCTAATTAGAAGCCTATTTAGTTAAATAGGCCTAGACCTATATTTAAAAGCCTAGCCTACAAGCCCGCAGGCCTAGCCTATATATATATATATATATATATATATATATATATATATATTATAATTTTTATATTTAATATTTAATTATTATATATTACATATTATAATATCTTTATATATATATAATTTAACCCCACTATATATATATATACACCCAAATCCTAAATACGACTTACTAATTAGTAAACAGTGTTAGATATTACTAGTTACTATTGCTATTATGCTAAATTGCTAATAATTAGTATTATTAATTACTAGCTATAATTCTGCTAGTCGTTTAGTGTTTACAGTTTACTAGCAATGAGTAAAGTAGTAATACTAATATAATATGAGCCTACTAGAAATTGATTGCAGGATTTATAGATTTGTAGTAATACTAGTAATTAGTAAACAATGCATTGTTGAATTTTGTATTACGAACTTTTACTTATTAAACTTGTGATGTTGGATATTGTATTATGAAATATGAACTTATAATTTTGTCATTCATTATGAAATATGAACTTAGGTATTTTTTGTAAATTTTTATAGGTATACTTTAAAAGACTTTAAAATGTAGGCCTTAAATAGGTTCAAGACCTAGACCTATTTAAATAGGCTCAAAGCCTATTTAGGATATATTTTGAAGCCTTTATAAAGGCCTATATGTTAAATATGCTTTTAAAAAGGCTTCAGGCCAGGCCAGACCAACTGTAGGCTCATGCTTGAGCTTAAAAAATAGCCTACATACAAGCTCAGGCCCAGACCCAAGCTTTAGATTTCCATAACAGGTCCAGGTCTAATTTTCTAAAGCCCGGCTCGGCCTAGCCTATTTCCACCCCTAGTTAATACTATCAAAGCGGGCCGGGCCGCCCCACCGCGGGCCAGAATTTGTGTAACCCTAACCCGCCCCGGGCGGGTTCGCAGGCCCCATGGANTTTTTTTTTTTTTTTTTTTTTTTTTTTTGCTTCAAACTTTTAAAAATGAAGTAAAGTATAGTGGTCTACAATAACTGTATTACAAATTTACAATGCATAACATAGTTAAATACTCTGTACTTATATAATGTTTTTCTTTTAGCTATAGCCACAAAGCAAATTAATATCTATGATTTCATTTGATATTATTTTCTAATGAAACTATTTCAATTAATAGATAAATTTTAATGCTATACTTTTCTTTTTTTTTAAAAAAAATTTGGTGCACATCACAAACTAAACAGTATTGCATTTGAAAATATTAAATAGGGTGGGTGGATTAAGTTTAGGATTAGCAGTATTTTATATATATATATATATATATATATATATATATATATATATATATATATATATATTTATTTGGCCTGTATTTTCAGGTAAAGTTCGATGGCTTTTTTGCTACATTTCACGCAAAAAAAAAAAAAAAAAAAAAACGTGACATTTAGATTTACCTAATATTACAGGTCACTAACAGGTAATTATGCCTTGATGAACTAAATTGACATATTAATGCATCTAATTGCAACTTTAAAAAGTTCGAGGGCCTAATTAATTTTTCAGGTAAAGTTCGATGGCCTTTTTGACACATTTTATGCAAAAAAAAGTGACATTTACATTTGCCTGGTATTACAGGTCACAAACGGCCTTGATAAATTAAATTGACTTGTTTATGTACCTAATTGCAACTTTAAAAAGTTTGAAGGCCTAATTAATTTTTCAGGTAAAGTTCAATGGCCTTTTTAAAAAATTTTATGCAAAAAAAAAAAAAAGTGACATTTAGATTTACCTGGTATTACAGGTCACTAACAGGTAATTATGCCTTGATGAAATAAATTAACATGTTAATGCATCTAATTGCAACTTTAAAAAGTTCGAGGGCCTAATTAATTTTTCAGGTAAAGTTCGATGGCCTTTTTGACACATTTTATGCAAAAAAAGTTACATTTACATTTACCTGTTGTTACAGGTCACTAACAGGTAATTATTCCTTGATGAACTAAATTGACATTTTTATGTACCTAATTGCAACTTTAAAAAGTTTGAAGGCCTAATTAATTTTTCAGGTAAAGTTCAATGGCCTTTTTAAAAAATTTTATGCAAAAAAAAAAAAAAGTGACATTTAGATTTACCTGGTATTACAGGTCACTAACAGGTAATTATGCCTTGATGAAATAAATTAACATGTTAATGCATCTAATTGCAACTTTAAAAAGTTCGAGAGCCTAATTAATTTTTAAGTTAAAGTTCGATGGCCTTTTTGACACATTTTATGCAAAAAAAAGTGACATTTACATTTGCCTTGTATTGCAGATCACTAACAGGTAATTATGCCTTGATGAACTAAATTGACATATTAATGCATCTAATTGCAACTTTAAAAAGTTCGAGAGCCTAATTAATTTTTAAGTTAAAGTTCGATGGCCTTTTTGACACATTTTATGCAAAAAAAAGTGACATTTACATTTGCCTTGTATTGCAGATCACTAACAGGTAATTATGCCTTGATAAACTAAATTGACATTTTTATGTATCTAATTGCAACTTAAAAAAGTTTGAAGACCTAATTGATTTTTCAAGTAAAGGTTGATAGCCTATTTGAAATATTTTATGCGAAAAAAAAGTGACATTTACATTTACCTGGTATTACAGGTCACTAATAGGTAATTATGCCTTGATGAACTAAATTGACATGTTTATGTATCTAGTTGCAACTTTAAAAAGTTTGAGGGTCTGTTTAATTTTTTAGGTAAAGTTCGATTTCCTTTTTACCACATTTTATGCAAAAAAAAGTGACATTTACATTTACCTGGTATTACAGGTCACTAATAGGTAATTATGCCTTGATAAACTAAATTGACATTTTGATGTACCTAATTGCAACTTTAAAAAGTTTGAGGGCCTAATTGATTTTTCAGGTAAAGGTTGATAGCCTAATTGACACATTTTATGCAAGAAAAAGTGACATTTACGTTTACCTGGTATTACAGGTCACTAATAGATAATTATGTCTTGATAAACTAACTTGACATGTTTACGTATCTAATTGAAACTTTAAAAATTTGAGGGCATAATTAATTTTTTAGGTAAAGTTCGATGGCCATTATGAAACAATTTATGCAAAAAAAAAAGTAACATTTACATTTACCTGTTATTACAGGTCACTAACAGATAATTATTCCTTGATAAACTAAATTGACATGTTTACGTATCTAATTGAAACTTTAAAAATTTGAGGGCATAATTAATTTTTTAGGTAAAGTTCGATGGCCATTATGAAACAATTTATGCAAAAAAAAAAGTAACATTTACATTTACCTGTTATTACAGGTCACTAACAGATAATTATTCCTTGATAAACTAAATTGACATTTTTATGTACCTAATTGGAACTTTAAATAGTTTGAGGGCCTAATTTATTTTTCAGGTAAAGGTTGATAGCCTAATTGACACATTTTATGCAAGAAAAAGTGACATTTACGTTTACCTGGTATTACAGGTCACTAACAGGTAATTATTCCTTGATAAACTAAATTGACATTTTTATGTCCCTAATTGCAACTTTAAAAAGTTTGAAGGCCTAATTAATTTTTCAGGTAAAGTTCAATGGCCTTTTTAAAAAATTTTATGCAAAAAAAAAAAAAAGGGACATTTAGATTTACCTGGTATTACAGGTCACTAACAGGTAATTATTCCTTGATAAACTAAATTGACATTTTTATGTCCCTAATTGCAACTTTAAAAAGTTTGAAGGCCTAATTAATTTTTCAGGTAAAGTTCAATGGCCTTTTTAAAAAATTTTATGCAAAAAAAAAAAAAAGGGACATTTAGATTTACCTGGTATTACAGGTCACTAACAGGTAATTATTCCTTGATAAACTAAATTGACATTTTTATGTCCCTAATTGCAACTTTAAAAAGTTTGAAGGCCTAATTAATTTTTCAGGTAAAGTTCAATGGCCTTTTTAAAAAATTTTATGCAAAAAAAAAAAAAAGGGACATTTAGATTTACCTGGTATTACAGGTCACTAACAGGTAATTATTCCTTGATAAACTAAATTGACATTTTTATGTCCCTAATTGCAACTTTAAAAAGTTTGAAGGCCTAATTAATTTTTCAGGTAAAGTTCAATGGCCTTTTTAAAAAATTTTATGCAAAAAAAAAAAAAAAGTGACATTTAGATTTACCTGGTATTACAGGTCACTAACAGGTAATTATGCCTTAATGAAATAAATTAACATGTTAATGCATCTAATTGCAACTTTAAAAAGTTCGAGCGCCTAATTAATTTTTAAGTTAAAGTTCGATGGTCTTTTTGACACATTTTATGCAAAAAAAAGTGACATTTACATTTGCCTTGTATTACAGATCACTAACAGGTAATTATGCCTTGATAAACTAAATTGACATTTTTAGGTATCTAATTGCAACTTAAAAAAGTTTGACGACCTAATTGATTTTTCAGGTAAAGGCTGATAGCCTATTTGACACATTTTATGCGAAAAAAAAGTGACATTTACATTTACCTGGTATTACAGGTCACTAACAGGTAATTATGCCTTAATGAAATAAATTAACATGTTAATGCATCTAATTGCAACTTTAAAAAGTTCGAGCGCCTAATTAATTTTTAAGTTAAAGTTCGATGGTCTTTTTGACACATTTTATGCAAAAAAAAGTGACATTTACATTTGCCTTGTATTACAGATCACTAACAGGTAATTATGCCTTGATAAACTAAATTGACATTTTTATGTATCTAATTGCAACTTAAAAAAGTTTGAAGACCTAATTGATTTTTCAGGTAAAGGTTGATAGCCTATTTGACACATTTTATGCGAAAAAAAAGTGACATTTACATTTACCTGGTATTACAGGTCACTAACACGTAATTGTGCCTTGATGAACCAAATTGACATGTTTATGTATCTAATGGCAACTTTAAAAAGTTTGAGAGCCTAATTGACACATTTTATGCAAAAAAAAGTGACATTTACATTTACCTGGTATTACAGGTCACTAACACGTAATTGTGCCTTGATGAACCAAATTGACATGTTTATGCAACTAATTGCAACTTTAAAAAGTTTGATGGTCTAATTAATTTTTTAGGTAAAGATCGATGTCCTTTTTGACACATTTTATGCAAAAAAAAAGTAACATTTACATTTACTTGTTATTACAGGTCACAAACAGGTAATTATTCCTTGATGAACTAAATTGACATTTTTATGTACCAAATTGCAACTTTAAAAAGTTTGAGAGCCTAATTGATTTTTCAGGTAAAGGTTGATAGCCTAATTGACACATTTTATGCAAGAAAAAGTGACATTTACGTTTACCTGGTATTACATAAAACTAATTGGTAATTATGCCTTGATAAACTAAATTGACATGTTTATGTATCTAATTGTAACTTTAAAAAGTTTGAGGGCCTAATTTATTTTTTAGGTAAAGTTCGATGGCCTTTTTGACACATTTTATGCAAAAAAAGTTACATTTACATTTACCTGTTGTTACAGGTCACTAACAGGTAATTATTACTTGACGAACTAAATTGACATTTTTATGTACCTAATTGCAACTTTAAAAAGTTTGAGGGCCTAATTTATTTTTTAGGTAAAGTTCGATGGCCTTTTTGACACATTTTATGCAAAAAAAGTTACATTTACATTTACCTGTTGTTACAGGTCACTAACAGGTAATTATTACTTGACGAACTAAATTGACATTTTTATGTACCTAATTGCAACTTTAAAAAGTTTGAGGTCCTAATTGATTTTTCAGGTAAAGGTTGATAGCCTAATTGACACATTTTATGCAAGAAAATGTGACATTAACGTTTACCTGGTATTACAGGTTACTAACAGGTAATTATGCCTTCATAAACGAAATTAACATGTTTATGTATCTAATTGCAACTTTAAAAAGTTTGAGGGCCCTATTAAATTTTCAGGTAAAGTTCGATGGCCGTTTTAACACATTTTATGCAAAAAAGTGACATTTACATTTACCTGGTATTACAGGTCACTAATAGGTAATTATGCCTTGATGAACTAAATTGACAATTTTATATACCTATTTGCAACATTAAAAAGTTTAAGGGCCTAATTGATTTTTCATTTAAAGGTTGATAGCCTATTTGACACATTTTATGCAAAAAAAAAAAAAAAGACATTTACATTACCTGGTATTACAGGTCACTAATAGGTAATTATGCCTTGATGAACTAAATTGACATGTTTATGTATCTAGTTGCAACTTTAAAAAGTTTGAGGGCCTAATTGATTTTTCAGGTAAAGGTTGATAGCCTATTTGACCCATTTTATGCAAAAAAAAAAAAAAAGACATTTACATTACCTGGTATTACAGGTCACTAATAGAGAATTATGCCTTGATAAAATAAATTGACATGTTTCTGTATCTAATTGCAACTATAAAAAGTTTGAGGGTCTGTTTAATTTTTTAGGTAAAGTTCGATTTCCTTTTTAACACATTTTATGCAAAAAAAAAGTAACATTTACATTTACCTGTTATTACAGGTCACTAACAGGTAATTATTCCTGGATGATCTAAATTGACATTTTGATGTACCTAATTGCAACTTTAAAAAGTTTGAGGGCCTAATAGATTTTTCAGGTAAAGGTTGATAGCCTAATTGACACATTTTATGCAAGGAAACGTGGCATTAACGTTTACGTGGTATTACAGGTCACTAATAGAGAATTATGCCTTGATAAAATAAATTGACATGTTTCTGTATCTAATTGCAACTATAAAAAGTTTGAGGGTCTGTTTAATGTATCTAATTGCAACTATAAAAAGTTTGAGGGTCTGTTTAATTTTTTAGGTAAAGTTCGATTTCCTTTTTAACACATTTTATGCAAAAAAAAAAGTAACATTTACATTTACCTGTTATTACAGGTCACTAACAGGTAATTATTTCTTGACGAACTAAATTGACATTTTGATGTACCTAATTGCAACTTTAAAAAGTTCGAGGGCCTAATTAATTTTTCAGGTAAAGTTCGATGGCCTTTTTGACACATTTTATGCAAAAAAAAGTGACATTTACGTTTGCCTGGTATTACAGGTCACAAACGGCCTTGATAAATTAAATTGACTTGTTTATGTACCTAATTGCAACTTTAAAAAGTTTGAAGGCCTAATTAATTTTTCAGGTAAAGTTCAATGGCCTTTTTAAAAAATTTTATGCAAAAAAAAAAAAAAAGTGACATTTAGATTTACCTGGTATTACAGGTCACTAACAGGTAATTATGCCTTGATGAACTAAATTGACATGTTTATGTATCTAATTGCAACTATAAAAAGTTTGAGGGCCTAATAGATTTTTCAGGTAAAGGTTGATAGCCTAATTGACACATTTTATGCAAGAAAAAGTGACATTTACGTTTACCTGGTATTACAGGTCACAAACAGGTAATTATTTCTTGACGAACTAAATTGACATGTTTATGTATCTAATTGCAACTATAAAAAGTTTGAGGGCCTAATAGATTTTTCAGGTAAAGGTTGATAGCCTAATTGACACATTTTATGCGAAAAAAAAGTGACATTTACATTTACCTGGTATTACAGGTCACTAACACGTAATTGTGCCTTGATGAACCAAATTGACATGTTTATGCATCTAATTGCAACTTTAAAAAGTTTGATGGTCTAATTAATTTTTTAGGTAAAGATCGATGTCCTTTTTGACACATTTTATGCAAAAAAAAAGTAACATTTACATTTACCTGTTATTACAGGTCACAAACAGGTAATTATTTCTTGATGAACTAAATTGACATTTTTATGTACCAAATTGCAACTTTAAAAAGTTTGAGGGCCTAATTGATTTTTCAGGTAAAGGTTGATAGCCTAATTGACACATTTTATGCAAGAAAAAGTGACATTTACGTTTACCTGGTATTACAGGTTACTAACAGTTAATTATGCCTTGATAAAATAAATTGACATGTTTATGTATCTAATTGCAACTATAAAAAGTTTGAGGGTCTGTTTAATTTTTTAGGTAAAGTTCGATTTCCTTTTTAACACATTTTATGCAAAAAAAAAANAAAGTTACATTTACATTTACCTGTTGTTACAGGTCACTAACAGGTAATTATTCCTTGATGAACTAAATTGACATTTTTATGTACCTAATTGCAACTTTAAAAAGTTTGAGGGCCTAATTGATTTTTCAGGTAAAGGTTGATTGCCTAATTGACACATTTTATGCAAGAAAATGTGACATTAACGTTTACCTGGTATTACAGGTTACTAACAGGTAATTATGCCTTGATAAACTAAATTAACATGTTTATGTATCTAATTGCAACTTTAAAAAGTTTGAGGGCCCTATTAAATTTTCAGGTAAAGTTCGATGGCCGTTTTAACACATTTTATGCAAAAAAGTGACATTTACATTTACCTGGTATTACAGGTCACTAATAGGTAATTATGCCTTGATAAACTAACTTGACATGTTTACGTATCTAATTGAAACTTTAAAAATTTGAGGGCATAATTAATTTTTTAGGTANTAACATTTACATTTACCTGTTATTACAGGTCACTAACAGGTAATTATTCCTGGATGATCTAAATTGACATTTTGATGTACCTAATTGCAACTTTAAAAAGTTTGAGGGCCTAATAGATTTTTCAGGTAAAGGTTGATAGCCTAATTTGTTAGGAACATCATGTAATAGGTTTTGATGATACCAACTGTTAAGTAAGAATCCCCAAGTCTCGATACATAGGCAAAACAATGTAAGTTCGATAAGTAAACTAAGAGCGAAAATACAACCGGGTAATTTGAGCTCAACTCGGAAAATATTTAAGCTTAAGGTAAACTTGTTTGAACAACTTAGAAGTTTTCGTGTTGTAAGCAAACAGATAGATCAGAAGCAGGCACGAGACAACTCTGGAGGAATAAGGGTCTACGAGACATCAACTAAGTCTCGAGACACAAGCCAAGTTCGAGAGGTAAGGACCTCTCGATATACCTATCGAGTTCGAGACATAAAGAATATTCGAGAGATAGACCTCTCGATACATGGGATTGAAACATCAAGTGGTCGAGACATCTTTTATGGTCTCGATAAACCGGCACTTCTCCAAGAGGCTGAATGTTAGTCAACATGTGCAGATAAAATACTCTAAGTTTGGAGAAGAAGAATATCATGGAGATAAAATATTGAAGAGGTGCTGAGCGGGAGGTTTCAAAATGGACGGAAGTGGATGACACGTCAGACCTCCACCACAAACGGTCAAGAAGTGCACCAATCCTGAAGTGGTCAGATTCCCCAAACAAGGGATGATGGGAACATAAAAAGAGTAACTTTATCCAAAAGAAGCAAGTGAAGCATGAACTCAAGAAAGTGGAATATGGAATATTCACTACAAAACAAAAGGCTCAAGTTACAAGACCACTACTCCATGAAAAATGCTGAAATTGTGCAAAGACCCATGTTCGGCGTGGGAGACCAATTTCAAACGGAATAGTTTTCCCTCCAACGGAACTATTCTTCTACTCTCATATATAAGGACGTAAAGACACAGAAGAAAAAGGGTGTTGTGAAAGAGGTCAAGAGGTTAACAAGAGGTGTCTGATAAAAACGTTCCAGTGCAAAGTGCTTAACTTGGAATATCATCCTGATATTCAATACAGCGAGAGAACACATCTTAGTGTTCGAAGAGAGTTACAAAGCTAAACTGTCATACATCCAGAAGGTGACCAAAGCTGCTCTACATCAAAGTTGATTCAACGATAGCTTGTGGTCAGATTGGAGATTGTTACATTCAACTGTGACTATCAACAACGTCTTGCTTTGGATTAAGCAAGGGAGGTGGAGTATCCTGGCTGCTGTCCGAGCGAAAGAAACCTGAGGCTTGACGCGGGCTTGGTGATCAAAGGTCAAGTGCTCGAGAGGTGGAGTAACTGGAAGCGGGGCGAAAAACCTGAGGCTTGAGGCGGGCTTCGTGATCAAAGCTCAAGCGCTCGATATTGTACTAGAAAGGGAAGTTTTTAGTGCAATCCTTCCAGGGAGTTTCTGGAAGAAGAGTGGAAGTAGGCGGGTTGGCCGAACCACTTAAAAATCTCTCTTGCATTTACTTTCTGTTTTTATCTCTCGCTAACTTCTCGATTGCACTGCATATAATCACACCTCTCGAACTAACCCAAACTCGTGCTAACAAAAAGGGGATAACATTTCCGCTGCGCATAAAACTTTGTCTTCACCTCGTGAGGTATCGAACCTAAACATCCTAAGTTCAATACACACGAGAGGTCGAAAAGATTTGCAAAATCTTATACAAGTCTATTCACCCCCCCCCCTCTAGACTTGTACCCCATCCCCTTGGGACCAACATAATTGACACATTTTATGCAAGGAGACGTGACATTAACGTTTACGTGGTATTACAGGTCACTAATAGAGAATTATGCCTTGATAAAATAAATTGACATGTTTCTGTATCTAATTGCAACTATAAAAAGTTTGAGGGTCTGTTTAATTTTTTATGTAAAGTTCGATTTCCTTTTTAACACATTTTATGCAAAAAAAAAAAAGTAACATTTACATTTACCTGTTATTACAGGTCACTAACAGGTAATTATTTCTTGACGAACTAAATTGACATTTTGATGTACCTAATTGCAACTTTAAAAAGTTTGAGGGCCTAATAGATTTTTCAGGTAAAGGTTGATAGCCTAATTGACACATTTTATGCAAGGAAACGTGACATTAACGTTTACCTGGTATTACAGGTCACTAATAGAGAATTATGCCTTGATAAACTAAATTGACATGTTTATGTATCTAATTGAAAGTTTAAAAATTTGAGCGCCTAATTAATTTTTTAGGTAAAGTTCAATGGTCTTTTTGACACATTTTATGCAAAAAAAATGACATTTACATTTACCTGTTATTACATGTCACTAACAGGTAATTATTCCTTGATGAACTAAATTAACATTTGTATGTACCTAATTGGAACTTTAAATAGTTTGAGGGCCTAATAAATTTTTCATGTAAAGGTTGATAGCCTAATAGACACATTTTATGCAAGAAAAAGTGACATTTACGTTTACCTGGTATTACAGGTCACTAACAGGTAATTTTGCCTTGATGAACTAAACTGACATTTTTATGTATCTAATTGCAACTTTAAAAAGTTTGAGGGTCTAATTGATTTTTCAAGTAAATATTGATAGCCTTTTTGACACATTTTATGCAAAAAAAGTGACATTACATTTACCTGGTATTACAGGTCACTAACAGGTAATTATTTCTTGATAAACTAAATTGACATTTTTATGTACCTAATTGCAACTTTAAAAAGTTTGAGGGCCTAATTGATTTTTCAGGTAAAGGTTGATAGCCTAATTGACACATTTTATGCAAGAAAAAGTGACATTTACGTTACCTGGTATTGCAGGTCACTAACAGGTAATTATGCCTTGATAAACTAAATTGACATGTTTATATATCTAATTGCAACTTTAAAAAGTTTGAGTGTCTAATTAAATTTTTAGGTAAAGTTCGATGGCATTTTTGACACATTTTATGCAAAAAAATTGACATTAAATTTACCTGTTATTACAGTTCACTAACAGGTAATTATTCCTTGATAAACTAAATTGACATTTTTATGTACCTAATTGCAACATTAAAAAGTTTGAGGGCCTAATTGATTTTTCAGGTAAAGGTTGATAGCCTAATTGACATATTTTATGCAAGAAAAAGTGACATTTACGTTTACCTGGTATTACAGGTCTCTAACAGGTAATTTTTCCTTGATGAACTAAATTGACATTTTTATGTACCTAATTGCAACTTTAAAAAGTTTGAGAGCCTAATTGATTTTTCAGGTAAAGGTTGATAGCCCAATTGACACATTTTATGCAAGAAAAAGTGACAGTTACGTTTACCTGATATTACAGGTCACTAACAGGTAATTATGCCTTGATAAATAAAATTGACATGTTTATGTATCTAATTGCAACTTTAAAAAGTTTGAGGGCCTAATTAATTTTTTAGGTAAAGTTCGATGGTCTTTTTGACACATTTTATGCAAAAAAATTGACATTTACATTTACCTGTTATTACATGTCACTAACAGGTAATTATTCCTTGATGAACTAAACTGACATTTTTATGTATCTAATTGCAACTTTAAAAAGTTTGAGGGTCTAATTGATTTTTCAAGTAAATATTGATAGCCTTTTTGACACATTTTATGCAAAAAAAGCGACATTAGATTTACCTGTTATTACAGGTCACTAACAGGTAGTTATTTCTTGATGAACTAAATTGACATTTTATGTACCTAATTGGAACTTTATATAGTTTGAGGGCCTAATTGATTTTTCAAGTAATGGTTCATAGCCTAATTGACACATTTTATGCAAGAAAAAGTGACATTTACGTTTACCTGGTATTACAGGTAATTAACAGGTAATTATGCCTTGATAAACTAAATTGACATGTTTATGTATTTAATTGAAATTTTAAAAAGTTTGATGGCCTAATAAATTTTTTAGGTAATGTTCGATGTCCTTTTTGACACATTTAATGCAAAAAAAAGTGATATTTACATTTACCTGTAACAGATAATTATTTATTGATGAACTAAATTGACATTTTTATGTGCCTAATTGCAACTTTAAAAAGTTTAGGGCCTAATTGATTTTTCAAGTAAAAGTTATAGCCTAATTGACACATTTTATGCAAGAAAAAGTAACATTTACGTTTACCTGGTATTACAGGTCACTAATAGGTAATTATGCCTTGATAAACTAAATTGACATGTTTATGTATCTAATTGCAACTTTAAAAAGTTTGAGGCCCTAATTAATTTTTTAGGTAAAGTTCGATGGCCTTTTTGACACATTCTATGCAAAAAAAAGTGACAATACATTTACATGATATTACAGGTCACAAACAGGTACTTATTCCAAGATGAACTAAATTGATATTTTTATGTATCTAATTGCAACTTTAAATAGTTTGAGGGCCTAATTGATTTTTCAGGTAAAGTTCGATAGCCTAATTGACACATTTTATGCAAGAAAAAGTTACATTTACGTTTATCTGGTATTACAGGTTACTAATAGGTAATTATGCCATGATAAACTAAATTGACATGTTTATGTATCTAATTGCAACTTTAAAAAGTTTGAGGGCCTAATTAAATTTTTAGGTAAAGTTCGATGGTCTTTTTGGCACATTTAAGGCAAAAAAAGTGACATTACATTTACTTGTTATTACGGGTCACTAACAGATAATTATTCATTGATGAACTAAATTGACATTTTTATGTATCTAATTGCAACTTTAAAAAGTTTAGGGCCTAATTGATTTTCCAGGTAGAGTTTGATGTCCTTTATGACGCATTTTATGCAAAAGAGAAAGTGACATTTACATTTACCTGGTATTACAGGTCACTAACAGGTAATTATGCCTTGATGAACTAAATTGACATTTTTATGTATCTAATTGCAACTTTAAAAAGTTTAGGGCCTAATTGATTTTCCAGGTAGAGTTTGATGTCCTTTATGACGCATTTTATGCAAAAGAGAAAGTGACATTTACATTTACCTGTTATTACAGGTCACGAACAGGTAATTCTTCCTTGATGAACGAAATTGACATTTTTATGTACCTAATTGCAACTTTAAAAAGTTTGAGAGCCTAATTGATTTTTCAGGTAAAGGTGGATAGCTTAATTGACACATTTTAATCAAGAAAAAGTGACATTTACGTTTACCTGGTATTACAGGTCACTAACAGGTAATTATGCCTTGATAAACTAAATTGACATATTTATGTATCTAATTGCAACTTTAAAACGTTTGAGGGCCTAACTAATTTTTTAGGTAAAGTTCGATGGCCTTTTTGACACATTCTATGCAAAAAAAGTGACAATACATTTACATGATATTACAGGTCACAAACAGGTACTTATTCCAAGATGAACTAAATTGACATTTTTATGTACTTAAATTGCAACTTTAAATAGTTTGGGGGCCTAATTGATTTTTCAGGTAAAGTTCGATGTCCTATTTGACACATTTTATGCAAAAAAAAAAAAATTGACATTTACATTTACATAATATTACAGGTCCAAACAGGTAATTATTTCGTGATGACTAAATTGACGATTTTATGTACCTAATTGCAACTTTAAAAAGTTTGAAAGCCTAATTGATTTTTCAGGTAAAGGTTCATAGTCTAATTGACACATTTTATGCAAGAAAATGTGACATTTACGTTTACCTGGTATTATAAGTTACTAACAGGTAAATATGCCTTCATAAACTAAATTGACATGTTTATGTATCTAATTGCAACTTTAAAAAGTTTGAGGGCCTAATTAATATTTTAGGAAAAGTTCGATGGCCTTTATGAAACATTTTATGCAAAAAAAAGTAACATTTACATTAACTGTTATTACAGGTTACAAATAGGTAATTATTCCTTGATGAACTAAATTGACATTTTTATGTACCTAATTGGAACTTTAAATAGTTTTAGGGCCTAATTGATTTTTCAGGTAAAGGTTGATTGCCTAATTGACACATTTTATGCAAGAAAAAGTGACATATACGTTTACCTGGTATGACAGGTCACTAACAGGTAATTATACCTTGATAAACTAAATTGACATGTTTATCTATCTAATTGCAACTTTAAAAAGTTTGAGGGCCTAATTAATTTTTTAGGTAAAGTTCGATGGCCTTTTGACACATTTTATGCAAAAAATAGTGACATTACATTTACTTGTTATTACAGGTCACTAACAGGTAATTATTTACTGATGAACTAAATTGACATTTTTATGTACCTAATTGCAACTTTGATGAACTAAATTGACATTTTTATGTACCTAATTGCAACTTTAAAAAGCTAAATTGACATTTTTATGTACCTAATTGCAACTTTAAAAAGTTTAAGGGCCTAATTGATTTTTCAGGTAAAGGTTGATAGCCTAATTGACACATTTATGCAAGAAAAAGTGACATTTACGTTTATCTGGTATTACAGGTTACTAATAGGTAATTATGCCATGATAAACTAAATTGACATGTTTATGTATCTAATTGCAACTTTAAAAAGTTTGAGGGCCTAATTAAATTTTTAGGTAAAGTTCGATGGTCTTTTTGGCACATTTAAGGCAAAAAAAGTGACATTACATTTACTTGTTATTACGGGTCACTAACAGATAATTATTCATTGATGAACTAAATTGACATTTTTATGTATCTAATTGCAACTTTAAAAAGTTTAGGGCCTAATTGATTTTTCAGGTAAAGGTTGATAGCCTAATTGACACATTTTATGCAAAAAAGAAAGTCACATTTACATTTACCTGTTATTACAGGTCACGAACAGGTAATTCTTCCTTGATGAACGAAATTGACATTTTTATGTACCTAATTGCAACTTTAACAAGTTTGAGAGCCTAATTGATTTTTTAGGTAAAGGTCGATAGCCTAATTGACACATTTTAATCAAGAAAAAGTGACATTTACGTTTACCTGGTATTACAGGTCACTAACAGGTAATTATTCCTTGATGAACTAAATTGACATTTTTATGTATCTAATTGCAACTTTAAAAAGTTTAGGGCCTAATTGATTTTCCAGGTAGAGTTTGATATCCTTTATGACGCATTTTATGCAAAAGAGAAAGTGACATTACATTTACCTGTTATTACAGGTCACGAACAGGTAATTCTTCCTTGATGAACGAAATTGACATTTTTATGTACCTAATTGCAACTTTAAAAAGTTTGAGAGCCTAATTGATTTTTCAGGTAAAGGTGGATAGCCTAATTGACACATTTTATGCAAGAAAAATTGACATATACTTTTACCTGGTATTACAGGTCACTAACAGGTAATTATGCCTTGATAAACTAAACTGATATATTTATGTATCTAATTGCAACTTTAAAAAGTTTGAAAGCCTAATTGATTTTTCAGGTAAAGGTTCATAGCCTAATTGACACATTTTAATCAAGAAAAAGTGACATTTACGTTTACCTGGTATTACAGGTCACTAACAGGTAATTATGCCTTGATAAACTAAATTGACATATTTATGTATCTAATTGCAACTTTAAAACGTTTGAGGGCCTAACTAATTTTTTAGGTAAAGTTCGATGGCCTTTTTGACACATTCTATGCAAAAAAAGTGACAATACATTTACATGATATTACGGGTCACAAACAGGTACTTATTCCAAGATGAACTAAATTGACATTTTTATGTACCTAATTGCAACTTTAAAAAGTTTGAGAGCCTAATTGATTTTTCAGGTAAAGGTGGATAGCCTAATTGACACATTTTATTCAAGAAAAAGTGACATTTACGTTTACCTGGTATTACAGGACACTAACAGGTAATTATGCCTTGATAAACTAAATTGACATATTTATGTATCTAATTGCAACTTTAAAACGTTTGAGGGCCTAACTAATTTTTTAGGTAAAGTTCGATGGCCTTTTTGACACATTCTATGCAAAAAAAGTGACAATACATTTACATGATATTACGGGTCACAAACAGGTACTTATTCCAAGATGAACTAAATTGACATTTTTATGTACTTAAATTGCAACTTTAAATAGTTTGAGGGCCTAATTGATTTTTCAGGTAAAGTTCGATGTCCTTTTTGACACATTTTATGCAAAAAAAAAAAAAAAGTGACATTTACATTTACCTAATATTACAGGTCCAAACAGGTAATTATTCCGTGATGACTAAATTGACAATTTTATGTACCTAATTGCAACTTTAAAAAGTTTGAAAGCCTAATTGATTTTTCAGGTAAAGGTTCATAGCCTAATTGACACATTTTATGCAAGAAAATGTGACATTTACGTTTACATGGTATTATAAGTTACTAACAGGTAAATATGCCTTCATAAACTAAATTGACATGTTTATGTATCTAATTTCAACTTTAAAAAGTTTGAGGGCCTAATTAATTTTTTAGGTAAAGTTCGATGGCCTTTATGAAACATTTTATGCAAAAAAAGTAACATTTACATTACCTGTTATTACAGGTTACAAATAGGTAATTATTCTTTGATGAACTAAATTGACATTTTTATGTACCTAATCCAAACTTTAAATAGTTTTAGGGCCTAATTGATTTTTCAGGTAAAGGTTGATTGCCTAATTGACACATTTTATGCAAGAAAAAGTGACATATAAGTTTACCTGGTATGACAGGTCACTAACAGGTAATTATGCGTTGATAAACTAAATTGACATGTTTATGTATCTAATTGCAACTTTAAAAAGTTTGAGGGCCTAATTAATTTTTTAGGTAAAGTTCGATGGCCTTTTGACACATTTTATGCAAAAAATAGTGACATTACAATTACTTGTTATTACAGGTCACTAACAGGTAATTATTTACTGATGAACTAAATTGATATTTTTATGTACCTAATTGCAACTTTAAAAAGTTTAAGGGCCTAATTGATTTTTCAGGTAAAGGTTGATAGCCTAATTGAAACATTTTATGCAAGAAAAAGTGACATTTACGTTTACCTGCTATTACAGGTCACTAACAGGTACTTATGCCTTGATAAACTAAACTGATATGTTTATGTATCTAATTGCAACTTTAAAAAGTTTGAGGGTCTAATTAATTTTTTAGGTAAAGTTCGATGGCCTTTTTGACACATTTTATGCAAAAAAAAAGTGACATTACATTTACCTGTTATTACAGGTTACTAACAGATAATTATTCCTTGATGAACTAAATTGACATTTTTATGTACCTAATTGTAACTTTAAAAAGATTGAGGGCCTAATTGATTTTTCAGGTAAAGTTTGATGTCCTTTTTGACACATTTGATGCAACAAAAAAAAAGTTATATTTACATTTACCTGTTATTACAGGTCACAAATAGGTAATTCTTCCTTGATGAACTAAATTGACATTTTTATGTAACTAATTGCAACTTTAAAAAGTTTGAGAGCCTAATTGATTTTTCAGGTAAACGTTGATAGCCTAATTGACACATTTTATGCAAGAAAAAGTGACATTTACGTTTACCTGGTATTACAGGTCACTAACAGGTAATTATGCCTTGATAAACTAAATTGACATGTTTATGTATCTAATTGCAACTTTAAAAAGTTTGAGGGCCTAACCAATTTTTCTAATTGCAACTTTAAAAAGTTTGAGGGCCTAACCAATTTTTTAGGTAATGTTCGATGGCCGTTTGAGGGCCTAACCAATTTTTTAGGTAATGTTCGATGGCCTTTTTGACACATTCTATGCAAAAAAAGTGACAATACATTTACATGATATTACAGGCCACAAACAGGTACTTATTCCAAGATGAACTAAATTGACATTTTTATGTACCTAAATTGCAACTTTAAATAGTTTGAGGGCCTAATTGATTTTCAGGTAAAGTTCGATGTCCTTTTAGACATATCTTATGCAAAAAAAAAAAAAGTGACATTTACATTTAACTGTTATTACAGGTCACAAATAGGTAATTATTACTTGATGAACTAAATTGACATTTTTATGTACCTAATTGGAACTTTAAATAGTTTGAGAGCCTAATTGATTTTTCAGGTAAGGGTTGATTGCCTAATTGACACATTTTATGCAAGAAAAAGTGACATATACGTTTACCTGGTTTTGCAGGTCACTAACAGGTAATTATGCCTTGATAAACTAAATTGACATGTTTATGAATCTAATTGCAACTTTAAAAAGTTTGACGGCCTATTTAATTTTTTAGGTAAAGTTCGATGTCGTTTTTGACACATTTTATGCAAAAAAAGTGATATTTACATTTACATGTTGTTACAGGTCACTAACAGGTAATTATTTTACATTTACATGTTGTTACAGGTCACTAACAGGTAATTATTTATTGATGAACTAAATTGACATTTTTATGTATCTAATTGCAACTTTAAAAAGTTTGAGGGCCTAACCAATTTTTTACGTAATGTTCGATGGCCTTTTTGACACATTCTATGCAAAAAAAGTGACAATACATTTACATGATATTACAGGTCACAAAAAAGTACTTATTCCAAGATGAACTAAATTGACATTTTTATGTACCTAAATTGCAACTTTAAATAGTTTGAGGGCCTAATTGATTTTTCAGGTAAAGTTCGATGTCCTTTTTGACACATTTTATGCAAAAAAAAAAAAAAAGTGACATTAACATTTACCTGTTATTACAGGTCACAAACAGGTAATTATTCCTTGATGAACTAAATTGACAATTTTATGTACCTAATTAAAAATTTAAAGAGTTTGAAAGCCTAATTGATTTTTCAGGTAAAGGTTCATAGCCTAATTGACACATTTTATGCATGAAAATGTGACATTTACGTTTACCTGGTATTACAGGTTACTAACCGGTAAATATGCCTTCACAAACTAAATTGACATGTTTATGTATCTAATTGCAACTTTAAAAAGTTTGAGGGCCTAATTAATTTTTTAGGTAAAGTTCGATGGCCTTTATGAAACATTTTACGCAAAAAAAAGTAACACTTACATTTACCTGTTATTACAGGTCAAAAACAGGTAATTATTCCTTGATAAACTAAATTGACATTTTTATGTATCTAATTGCAACTTTAAAAAGTTTGAGGGCCTAATTAATTTTTTAGGTAAAGTTCGATGGCCTTTATGAAACATTTTACGCAAAAAAAAGTAACACTTACATTTACCTGTTATTACAGGTCACTAACAAGTAATTATTCCCTGATGAACTAAATTGATATTTTTATGTATCTAATTGCAACTTTAAAAAGTTTGAGGGCCTAATTGATTTTTCAGGTAAAGGTTGATAGCCTAATTGACACATTTTATGCAAGAAAAAGTGACACTTATGTTTACCTGGTATTATAGGTCACTAACAGGTAATTATGCCATGATAAACTAAATTGACATGTTTATGTATCCAATTGCAACTTTAAAAAGTTTGAGTGCCTAATTAAATTTTTAGGTAAAGTTTGATTGTCTTTTTGACACATTTAAGGCAAAAAAAGTGACATTACATTTACCTATTATTACAGGTCACTAACAGATAATTATTCTTTGATGAACTAAATTGACATTTTTATGTGCCTAATTGCTACTTTAAAAAGTTTGAGAGCCTAATTGATTATTCAGGTAAAGGTTGATAGCCTAATTGACCCATTTTTTGCAAAAAAAAAAAAAAAAAAGTGACATTTACGTTTACCTGGTATTACAGGTCACTAANAAAAAAAAAAAAAAGGGATTTACCTGTTATTACAGGTCACAAACAGGTAATTCTTCTTTGATGAACTAAATTGACATTTTTATGTATCTAATTGCAACTTAAAAAAGTTTGATGGCCTAATTAATTTTGTAGGTAAAGTTCGATGTCCTTTTTGACACATTTTATGCAAAAAAAGTGATATTTACATTTACTGTTATTACAGGTCACTAACAGGTAATTATTCCTTGATGAACTAAATTGACATTTTTATGTAGCTAATTGCAACTTTAAAAAGTTTAGGGACTAATTGATTTTTTAGGTAAAAGGTTATAGCCTAATTGACACATTTTATGCAAGAAAAAGTGACATTTACGTGTACCTGGTATTACAGGTTAGAAATAGGTAATTATGCTATGATAAACTAAATTGACATGTTTATGTATCTAATTGCAACTTTAAAAAGTTTGAGTGCCTAATTAAATTTTTAGGTAAAGTTCGATGGTCTTTTTGGCACATTTAAGGCAAAAAAGTGACATTACATTTACCTGTTATTACAGGTCACTAACAGGTACTTATGCCTTGATAAACTAAATTGACATGTTTATGTATCTAATTGCAACTTTAAAAAGTTTGAGTGCCTAATTAAATTTTTAGGTAAAGTTCGATGGTCTTTTTGGCACATTTAAGGCAAAAAAAGTGACATTACATTTACCTGTTATTACAGGTCACTAACAGGTACTTATGCCTTGATAAACTAAATTGACATGTTTATGTATCTAATTGCAACTTTAAAAAGTTTGAGTGCCTAATTAAATTTTTAGGTAAAGTTCGATGGTCTTTTTGGCACATTTAAGGCAAAAAAAGTGACATTACATTTACCTGTTATTACAGGTCACTAACAGGTACTTATGCCTTGATAAACTAAATTGACATGTTTATGTATCTAATTGCAACTTTAAAAAGTTTGAGTGCCTAATTAAATTTTTAGGTAAAGTTCGATGGTCTTTTTGGCACATTTAAGGCAAAAAAAGTGACATTACATTTACCTGTTATTACAGGTCACTAACAGGTACTTATGCCTTGATAAACTAAATTGACATGTTTATGTATCTAATTGCAACTTTAAAAAGTTTGAGTGCCTAATTAAATTTTTAGGTAAAGTTCGATGGTCTTTTTGGCACATTTAAGGCAAAAAAAGTGACATTACATTTACCTGTTATTACAGGTCACAAACAGGTAATTCTTCCTTGATGAACTAAGTTGACATTTTTATGTACCTAATTGCAAATTTACAAAGTTTGAGAGCCTAATTGATTTTTCAGGTAAAGGTTGATAGCCTAATTGACACATCTTATGCAAGAAAAAGTTACATTTACCTTTACCTGCTATTACAGGTTACTAACAGGTAATTATGCCTTGATAAACTGAATTGACATGTTTATATATCTAATTGCAACTTTAAACAGTTTGAGGCCTAATTAATTTTTTAGGTAATGTTCGATGGCCTTTATGAAACGTTTTATGTAAAAAAAAAGTAACATTTACATTTACCTGTTATTACAGGTCACTAACAAGTAATTATTCCTCGATGAACTAAATTGACATTTTTATGTACCTAATTGGAACTGTAAATAGTTTGAGTGCCCAATTGATTTTTCAGGTAAAGGTTGATAGCCTAATTGACACATTTTATGCAAGAAAAAGTGACATTTACATTTACCTGGTATTACAGGTCACTAACAGGTAATTATGCCTTGATAAACTAGCTGACATGTTTATGTATCTAATTGAAACTTTAAAAAGTTTGAGGGTCTAATTAATTTTTTAGGTAAAATTCGATGGCCTTATTGACACATTTTTTGCAAAAAAAAGTGACATTACATTTACCTGTTATTACAGGTCACTAACAGGTAATTATTCCCTGATGAACTAAATTGACATTTTTATGTACCTAATTGGAACTTTAAATAGTTTGAGGGCCTAATTGATTTCTCAGGTAAACTTTGATGTCCTTTTTGACACATTTTATGCAAAAAAAAAAAAAAAGGGATTTACCTGTTATTACAGGTCACAAACAGGTAATTCTTCTTTGATGAACTAAATTGACATTTTTATGTACCTAATTGCAAATTTACAAAGTTTGAGAGCCTAATTTATGTACCTAATTGCAAATTTACAAAGTTTGAGAGCCTAATTGATTTTTCAAATTGCAAATTTACAAAGTTTGAGAGCCTAATTGATTTTTCAGGTAAAGGTTGATAGCCTAATTGACACATCTTATGCAAGAAAAAGTTACATTTACCTTTACCTGCTATTACAGGTTACTAACAGGTAATTATGCCTTGATAAACTGAATTGACATGTTTATATATCTAATTGCAACTTTAAACAGTTTGAGGCCTAATTAATTTTTTAGGTAATGTTCGATGGCCTTTATGAAACGTTTTATGTAAAAAAAAAGTAACATTTACATTTACCTGTTATTACAGGTCACTAACAAGTAATTATTCCTCGATGAACTAAATTGACATTTTTATGTACCTAATTGGAACTGTAAATAGTTTGAGTGCCCAATTGATTTTTCAGGTAAAGGTTGATAGCCTAATTGACACATTTTATGCAAGAAAAAGTGACATTTACATTTACCTGGTATTACAGGTCACTAACAGGTAATTATGCCTTGATAAACTAGCTGACATGTTTATGTATCTAATTGAAACTTTAAAAAGTTTGAGGGTCTAATTAATTTTTTAGGTAAAATTCGATGGCCTTATTGACACATTTTTTGCAAAAAAAAGTGACATTACATTTACCTGTTATTACAGGTCACTAACAGGTAATTATTCCCTGATGAACTAAATTGACATTTTTATGTACCTAATTGGAACTTTAAATAGTTTGAGGGCCTAATTGATTTCTCAGGTAAACTTTGATGTCCTTTTTGACCCATTTTATGCAAAAAAAAAAAAAAAAGGGATTTACCTGTTATTACAGGTCACAAACAGGTAATTCTTCTTTGATGAACTAAATTGACATTTTTATGTACCTAATTGCAAATTTACAAAGTTTGAGAGCCTAATTGATTTTTCAGGTAAAGGTTGATAGCCTAATTGACACATCTTATGCAAGAAAAAGTTACATTTACGTTTACCTGGTATTATTGGTCACTAACAGGTAATGATTCCTTGATGAACTAAATTAACATTTTTATGTACCTAATTGTAACTTTAAAAAGTTTAGGGCCTAATTGATTTTTCAGGTAAAAGGTTATAGCCTAATTGACACATTTTATGCAAGAAAAAGTGACATTTACGTTTACCTGGTATTACAGGTCACTAACAGGTAATTATGCCTTGATAAACTAAATTGACATGTTTATGTATCTAATTGCAACTTTAAAAAGTTTGAGGGCCTAACTAATTTTTTAGGTAAAGTTCGATGGCCTTTTTGACACATTCTATGCAAAAAAAGGTACAATACATTTACATGATATTACAGGTCACAAACAGGTACTTATTCCAAGATGAACTTAATTGACATTTTTATGTACCTAAATTGCAACTTTAAATAGTTTGAGGGCCTAATTGATTTTTCAGGTAAAGTTTGATGTCCTTTTTGACACATTTTATGCAAAAAAAAAAAAAAGGTGACATTTACATTTACATGTTATTACAGGTCACTAACAGGTAATTCTTCCTTGATGAACTAAATTGATAATTTTTTGTAACTAATTGCAACTTTAAAAAGTTTGAGGGCCTAATTGATTTTTCAAATAAAGGTTGATAGCCTAATTGACACATTTTATGCAAGAAAAAGTGACATTTACGTTTACCTGGTATTACAGGTTACTAACAGGTAATTATGCCTTGAGAAACTGAATTGACATGTTTATATATCTAATTGCAACTTCAAACAGTTTGAGGCCTAATTAATTTTTTAGGTAATGTTCGATGTCCTTTATGAAACATTTTATGTAAAAAAAAGTAACATTTACATTTACCTGTTATTACAGGTCACTAACAAGTAATTATTCCTCGATGAACTAAATTAACATTTTTATGTACCTAATTGGAACTGTAAATAGTTTGAGGGCCCAATTGATTTTTCAGGTAAAGGTTGATAGCCTAATTGACACATAATTGATTTTTCAGGTAAAGGTTGATAGCCTAATTGACACATTTTATGCAAGAAAAAGTGACATTTACGTTTATCTGGTATTACAGGTCACTAATAGGTAATTATGCCTTGATAAACTAGCTGACATATTTATGTATCTAATTGAAACTTTAAAAAGTTCGATGGCCTTTTTGACACAATTTATGCAAAAAAAATTGACATTACATTTACCTGTTATTACAGGTCACTAACAGGTAATTATTCTCTGATGAACTAAATTGACATTTTTATGTATCTAATTGGAACTTTAAATAGTTTGAGAGCCTAATTGATTTCTCAGGTAAACTTTGATGTCCTTTTTGACCCATTTTATGCAAAAAAAAAAAAAAAAAACGGATTTACCTGTTATTACAGGTCACAAACAGGTAATTCTTCTTTGATGAACTAAATTGACATTTTTATGTACCTAATTGCAAATTTAAAAAGTTTGAGAGCCTAATTGATTTTTCAGGTAAAGGTTGATAGCCTAATTGACACATTTTATGCAAGAAAAAGTTACATTTACGTTTACCTGGTATTACAGGTCACTAACAAGTAATTATTCCTTGATGAACTAAATTGACATTTTTATGTACCTAATTGCAACTTTAAAAAGTTTGAGAGCCTAATTGATTTTTCAGATAAAGGTTGATAGCCTAATTGACACACTTTATGCAAGAAAAAGTGACATTTACGTTTATCTGGTATTACAGGTCACTAACATGTAATTATGCCTTGATAAACTAAACTGACATGTTTATGTATCTAATTGCAAATTTAAAAAGTTTGATGGCCTAATTAATTTTTTAGGTAAAGTTCGATGTCCTTTTTGACACATTTTATGCAAAAAAAAGTGATATTTATATTTACCTGTTATTACATGTCACTAACAGGTAATTATTCCTTGATAAACTAAATTGACATTTTTATGTACCTACTTGCAACTTTAAAAAGTTTAGGGCCTAATTGATTTTTCAGGTAAAAGGTTATAGCCTAATTGACACATTTTTTGCAAGAAAAAGTGACATTTACGTTTACCTGGTATTACAGGTCACTAACAGGTAATTATGCCTTGATAAACTAAATTGACATGTTTATGTATCTAATTGCAACTTTAAAAAGTTTGAGGGCCTAACTAATTTTTTAGGTAAAGTTCGATGGCCTTTTTGACACATTCTATGCAAAAAAAGGTACAATACATTTACATGATATTATAGGTCACAAACAGGTACTTATTCCAAGATGAATTAAATTGACATTTTTATGTACCTAAATTGCAACTTTAAATAGTTTAAGGGCCTAATTGATTTTTCAGGTAAAGTTCGATGTTCTTTTTGACACATTTTATGCAAAAAAAAAATGACATTTTCATTTACCTGTTATTACAGGTCACAAACAGGTAATTCTTCTTTGATGAACTATATTGACATTTTTATGTACCAAATTGCAACTTGAAAAAGTTTGAGGGCCTAATTGATTTTTCTGGTAAAGGTTGATAGCCTAATTGACACATTTTATGCAAGAAAAAGTGACATTTACGTTTATCTGGTACACTAACATGTAATTATGCCTTGATAAACTAAATTGACATGTTTATGTATCTAATTGCAACTTTAAAAAGTTTGAGGGCCTAATTGATTTTTCAGGTAAAGGTTGATAGCCTAATTGACACATTTTATGCAAGAAAAAGTTACATTTACGTTTACCTGGTATTACAGGTCACTAACATGTAATTATGCCTTGATAAACTAAGGGACATGTTTATGTATCTAATTGCAACTTTAAAAAGTTTGAGGGCCTAATTAATTTTTTAGGTAAAGTTCGATTGCCTTTATGATACATTTTATGCAAAAAAAAAGTAACATTTACATTTACCTGTTATTACAGGTTACAAACAGGTAATTATTCATTGATGAACTAAATTGACATTTTTATGTACCTAATTGGAACTTTAAATAGTTTGAGGGCCTAATTGATTTCTCAGGTAAAGGTTGATAGCCTAATTGACACATTTTATGCAAGAAAAAGTGACATTTACGTTTACCTGATATTACAGGTTACTAATAGGTAATTATGCCATGATAAACTAAATTGACATGTTTATGTATCTAATTGCAACTTTAAAAAGTTTGAGTGCCTAATTAAATTTTTAGGTAAAGTTCGATGGTCTTTTAGACACATTTAAGGCAAAAAAACTGACATTACATTTACCTGTTATTACCGGTCACTAACAGATAATTATTCATTGATGAACTAAATTCACATTTTTATGTACCTAATTGCAACTTTAAAAAGTTTGAGGGCCTAATTGATTTTTCAGGTAAAGGTTGATAGCCTAATTGACACATTTTATGCAAGAAAAAGTGACATTTACGTTTACCTGGTATTACAGGTTACTAATAGGTAATTATGCCATGATAAACTAAATTGACATGTTTATGTATCTAATTGCAACTTTAAAACGTTTGAGTGCCTAATTAAATTTTTAGGTAAAGTTCGATGGTCTTTTAGACACATTTAAGGCAAAAAAACTGACATTACATTTACCTGTTATTACCGGTCACTAACAGATAATTATTCATTGATGAACTAAATTCACATTTTTATGTACCTAATTGCAACTTTAAAAAGTTTGAGGGCCTAATTGATTTTTCAGGTAAAGGTTGATAGCCTAATTGACACATTTTATGCAAGAAAAAGTGACATTTACGTTTACCTGGTATTACAGGTTACTAATAGGTAATTATGCCATGATAAACTAAATTGACATGTTTATGTATCTAATTGCAACTTTAAAACGTTTGAGTGCCTAATTAAATTTTTAGGTAAAGTTCGATGGTCTTTTAGACACATTTAAGGCAAAAAAACTGACATTACATTTACCTGTTATTACCGGTCACTAACAGATAATTATTCATTGATGAACTAAATTCACATTTTTATGTACCTAATTGCAACTTTAAAAAGTTTGAGGGCCTAATTGATTTTTCAGGTAAAGGTTGATAGCCTAATTGACACATTTTATGCAAGAAAAAGTGACATTTACGTTTACCTGGTATTACAGGTTACTAATAGGTAATTATGCCATGATAAACTAAATTGACATGTTTATGTATCTAATTGCAACTTTAAAACGTTTGAGTGCCTAATTAAATTTTTAGGTAAAGTTCGATGGTCTTTTAGACACATTTAAGGCAAAAAAACTGACATTACATTTACCTGTTATTACCGGTCACTAACAGATAATTATTCATTGATGAACTAAATTCACATTTTTATGTACCTAATTGCAACTTTAAAAAGTTTGAGGGCCTAATTGATTTTTCAGGTAAAGGTTGATAGCCTAATTGACACATTTTATGCAAGAAAAAGTGACATTTACGTTTACCTGGTATTACAGGTTACTAATAGGTAATTATGCCATGATAAACTAAATTGACATGTTTATGTATCTAATTGCAACTTTAAAACGTTTGAGTGCCTAATTAAATTTTTAGGTAAAGTTCGATGGTCTTTTAGACACATTTAAGGCAAAAAAAGTGACATTACATTTACCTGTTATTACAGGTCACTAACAGATAATTATTCATTGATGAACTAAATTCACATTTTTATGTACCTAATTGCAACTTTAAAAAGTTTTAGGGCCTAATTGATTTTTCAGGTAAACTTTGATGTCCTTTTTGACCCATTTTATGCAAAAAAAAAATAAAAAAAAATAAAGGGATTTACCTGTTATTAAAGGTCACAAACAGGTAATTCTTCTTTGATGAACTAAATTGACATTTTTATGTACCTAATGTGAACTTTAAATTGTTTGAGGGCCTAATTGATTTTTCAGGTAAAGGTTGATAGCCTAATTGACACATTTTATTCAAGAAAAAGTGACATTTACGTTTACCTGGTATTACAGGTCACTAACAGGTAATTATGCCTTGATAAACTAAATTGACACGTTTATGTATCTAATTGCAACTTTAAAAAGTTTTAGGGCTTAATTAAATTTTTAGGTAAAATTCGATGGCCTTTTTGACACATTTAAGGCAAAAAAAGTGACATTACATTTACCTGTTATTACAGGTCACTAACAGGTAATTATTCCTTGATGAACTAAATTGACATTTTTATGTACCTAATTGGAACTTTAAATAGTTTGAGGGCCTAATTGATTTCTCAGGTAAAGGTTGATAGCCTAATTGACACATTTTATGCAAGAAAAAGTGACATTTACGTTTACCTGATATTACAGGTTACTAATAGGTAATTATGACATGATAAACTAAATTGACATGTTTATGTATCTAATTGCAACTTTAAAAAGTTTGAGTGCCTAATTAAATTTTTAGGTAAAGTTCGATGATCTTTTAGACACATTTAAGGCAAAAAAAGTGACATTACATTTACCTGTTATTACAGGTCACTAACAGATAATTATTCATTGATGAACTAAATTCACATTTTTATGTACCTAATTGCAACTTTAAAAAGTTTGAGAGCCTAATTGACACATTTTATGCAAGAAAAAGTGACCTTTACGTTTACCTGATATTACAGGTTACTAATAGGTAATTATGACATGATAAACTAAATTGACATGTTTATGTATCTAATTGCAGCTTTAAAAAGTTTGAGAGCCTAATTGACACATTTTATGCAAGAAAAAGTGACCTTTACGTTTACCTGATATTACAGGTTACTAATAGGTAATTATGACATGATAAACTAAATTGACATGTTTATGTATCTAATTGCAGCTTTAAAAAGTTTGAGAGCCTAATTGACACATTTTATGCAAGAAAAAGTGACCTTTACGTTTACCTGATATTACAGGTTACTAATAGGTAATTATGACATGATAAACTAAATTGACATGTTTATGTATCTAATTGCAGCTTTAAAAAGTTTGAGAGCCTAATTGACACATTTTATGCAAGAAAAAGTGACCTTTACGTTTACCTGATATTACAGGTTACTAATAGGTAATTATGACATGATAAACTAAATTGACATGTTTATGTATCTAATTGCAGCTTTAAAAAGTTTGAGAGCCTAATTGACACATTTTATGCAAGAAAAAGTGACCTTTACGTTTACCTGATATTACAGGTTACTAATAGGTAATTATGACATGATAAACTAAATTGACATGTTTATGTATCTAATTGCAGCTTTAAAAAGTTTGAGAGCCTAATTGACACATTTTATGCAAGAAAAAGTGACCTTTACGTTTACCTGATATTACAGGTTACTAATAGGTAATTATGACATGATAAACTAAATTGACATGTTTATGTATCTAATTGCAGCTTTAAAAAGTTTGAGAGCCTAATTGACACATTTTATGCAAGAAAAAGTGACCTTTACGTTTACCTGATATTACAGGTTACTAATAGGTAATTATGACATGATAAACTAAATTGACATGTTTATGTATCTAATTGCAACTTTAAAAACTTTGAAAGCCTAATTGATTTTTCAGGTAAACTTTGATGTCCTTTTTGACCCATTTTATACAAAAAAAAAAAAAGGGATTTACCTGTTATTACAGGTCACAAACAGGTACTTATTCCAAGATGAACTAAATTGACATTTTTATGTACCTAAATTGCAACTTTAAATAGTTTGAGGGCCTAATTGATTTATCAGTTAAAGTTCGATGTCCTTTTTGACACATTTTATGCAAAAAAAAAAATGACATTTTCATTTACCTGTTATTACAGGTCACAAACAGGTAATTCTTCTTTGATGAACTAAATTGACATTTTTATGTACCTAATTGGAACTTTAAATAGTTTGAGGGCCTAATTGATTTTTCAGGTAAAGGTTGATAGCCTAATTGACACATTTTATGCAACAAAAAGTGACATTTACGTTTACCTGATATTACAGGTTACTAATAGGTAATTATGCCAAGATAAACTAAATTGACATGTTTATGTATCTAATTGCAACTTTAAAAAGTTTGAGAGTATAATTGATTTTTCAGGTAAAGGTTGATAGCCTAATTGACACATTTTATGCAAGAAAAAGTGACATTTACGTTTATCTGCTATTACAGGTCACTAACATGTAATTATGCCTTGATAAACTAAATTGACATGTTTATTTATCTAATTGCAACTTTAAAAAGTTTGATGGCCTAATTAATTTTTTAGGTAAAGTTCGATGTCCTTTTTGACACATTTTATGCAAAAAAAGTGATATTTATATTTACCTGTTATTACATGTCACTAACAGGTAATGATTCCTTG
>NC_044920.1:21755927-21758049 GCF_003576645.1 Ipomoea triloba
TTGATAAACTAAATTGACATGTTTATGTATCTAATTGCAACTTTAAAAAGTTTGAGGGCCTAATTAATTTTTTAGGTAAAGTTCGATGGCCTTTATGATACATTTTATGCAAAAAAAGTAACATTTACATTTACCTGTTATTACAGGTTACAAACAGGTAATTATTACTTGATGAACTAAATTGACAGTTCTATGTACCTAATTGGAACTTTAAATAGTTTGAGGGCCTAATTGATTTCTCAGGTAAAGGTTGATAGCCTAATTGACACATTTTATGCAAGAAAAAGTGACATTTACGTTTACCTGATATTACAGGTTACTAATAGGTAATTATTCCTTGATAAACTAAATTGACATGTTTATGTATCTAATTGAACCTTTAAAAAGTTTGATGGCCTAATTAATTTTTTAGGTAAAGTTCGATGTCCTTTTTGACACATTTTATGCAAAAAAAGTGATATTTATATTTACCTGTTATTACATGTCACTAACAGGTAATGATTCTTTGATGAACTAAATTAACATTTTTATGTACCTAATTGCAACTTTAAAAAGTTTAGGGCCTAATTGATTTTTCTGGTAAAAGGTTATAGCCTAATTGACACATTTTATGCAAGAAAAAGTAACATTTACGTTTACCTGTTATTACAGGTCACTAACAAGTAATTATGGCTTGATAAACTAAATTGACGTGTTTATGTATCCAATTGCAACTTTAAACAGTTTGAGGGCCTAACTAATTTTTTAGGTAAAGTTCGATGTCCTTTTTGACACATTTTATGCAAAAAAAGTGATATTTATATTTACCTGTTATTACATGTCACTAACAGGTAATGATTCTTTGATGAACTAAATTAACATTTTTATGTACCTAATTGCAACTTTAAAAAGTTTAGGGCCTAATTGATTTTTCTGGTAAAAGGTTATAGCCTAATTGACACATTTTATGCAAGAAAAAGTGACATTTACGTTTACCTGGTATTACAGGTCACTAACAAGTAATTATGGCTTGATAAACTAAATTGACGTGTTTATGTATCCAATTGCAACTTTAAAAAGTTTGAGGGCCTAACTAATTTTTTAGGTAAAGTTCGATGGCCTTTTTGACACATTCTATGTAAAAAAAAGTGACAATACATTTACATGATATTACAGGTCACAAACAGGTACTTATTCCTTGTTGAACTAAATTGACATTTTTATGTACCTAATTGGAACTTTAAATAGTTTGAGGGCCTAATTGATTTCTCAGGTAAAGGTTGATAGCCTAATTGACACATTTTATGCAAGAAAAAGTGACATTTACGTTTACCTGGTATTACAGGTTACTAATAGGTAATTATGCCATGATAAACTAAATTGACATGTTTATGTATCTAATTGCAACTTTAAAAAGTTTGAGTGCCTAATTAAATTTTTAGGTAAAGTTCGATGGTCTTTTTGACACATTTGAGGCAAAAAAAGTGACATTACATTTACTTGTTATTACAGGTTACTAACAGATAATTATTCATTGATGAACTAAATTCACATTTTTATGTACCTAATTGCAACTTTAAAAAGTTTGAGGGCATAATTGATTTTTCAGGTAAACTTTGATGTCCTTTTTGACCCATTTTATGCAAAAAAAAAAAANNTGACATTTACATTTACCTGTTATTACAGGTCACAAACAGGTAATTCTTCCTTGATGAACAAAATTGACATTTTTATGTACCTAATTGCAACGTTAAAAAGTTTGAGAGCCTAATTGATTTTTCAGGTAAAGGTGGATAGCCTAATTGACACATTTTATGCAAGAAAAAGTGACATTAACGTTAACCTAGTATTACAGGTTACTAACAGGTAATTATGCCATGATAAACTAAATTGACATGTTTATGTATCTACTTGAAACTTTAAAAAGTTTGAGGGCCTAATTAATTTTTTAGATAAGGTTCGATGGCGTTTTTGACACATTTTATGCAAAAAAAGTGACATTAGATTTACTTGTTATTACAGGTCACTAACAGGTAATTATTTATTGATGAACTAAATTGACATTTTTATGTACCTAATTGACACTTTAAAAAGTTTAAGGGCCTAATTGATTTTTCAGGTAAAGGTTGATAGCCTAATTGAC
>NC_044920.1:21766286-21766711 GCF_003576645.1 Ipomoea triloba
ACATTTACGTTTACCTGGTATTACAGGTTACTAATAGGTAATTATGCCATGATAAACTAAATTGGCATGTTTATGTATCTAATTGCAACTTTAAAAAGTTTGAGTGCCTAATTAAATTTTTAGGTAAAGTTCGTTGGTCTTTTTGACACATTTTATGCATGAAAAAGTAACATTTACGTTTACCTGGTATTACAGGTTACTAATAGGTAATTATGCCATGATAAACTAAATTGGCATGTTTATGTATCTAATTGCAACTTTAAAAAGTTTGAGTGCCTAATTAAATTTTTAGGTAAAGTTCGTTGGTCTTTTTGACACATTTAAGGCAAAAAAAAGTGACATTACATTTACCTGTTATTACAGGTCACTAACAGATAATTATTCATTGATGAACTAAATTCACATTTTTATGTACCTAATTGCAA
>NC_044920.1:21767711-21773560 GCF_003576645.1 Ipomoea triloba
ACATAACTACACAATTGGTTGCTTTTTTTTTTTTTTTTGTATGAGAAAAACCGGAAGCTATTATTTGATAATTATATATGAGGTAAACTCCATTCTTTTGTAATAGTCCATACTACACATAAAAGATTAATTATATTAAAATGATTTTGTATGGCAGACTCGACTAAAAATATGTTGACAGTAATTAAACTTGTGACCTTTAAGGTATGAACAATCATATTTCTCGTGTCTAGCGGAAAAGATGGGAGCAAGATAGTGGTAGAAATTTTGAGGGTATCCGTGTAATTACAGAATCTGCATCTCTACTTATTGAAGGACACATTACTTAGTGTTATTTTGATTGGTACAATGTTGTCTTGAACAAGAAACTGTAAGAGAATGAGACATGAGGAACAGCAGAAGACAAAAGGTGTATCCTTTATAAATCCATCAATTGTTTGTATAATAACAAATATTCTCACAATGCCATAAAATATTGTTCAATTTCTGCTGCAAAGGGGATGTTACAAAGATGACAAAAATCATCCCCTTGCAACACTGTATAAGCCTGGGAAAAATCCCAGACAATGTGACACACATACATCCATATTGAACAATACAATGCAAGAAGGGCTCAACGTCGAAAAGTAAATACAAAAAGTTAAAAAGTAAAAACGCGAGAGATTAGTTGTGAAGCGTATGAGGTGCAGCAAGGAAGCCTGCAGTATCAGAGACATGAACGAATCTACGCATCATCTTCCCCCATGGCACTCGGGGCTAAAAAGTTGTCAATCGAGCTTTCCATTGTTTTCGCCCTTCATAAACATGGAGTATCAGTGTTCAGTGATTGTGCATTAGCAGTTTATGGTGCTCAGTTACTTGCTAGGCCTTAAAAATGCAGTCCATATTTGTATCTGCTGTCCTGTAATGTCGAAGAAGGTTGGTGCCGATCGAAAAAAACAGAGAATGGCCCTCGTTAACATCAAATTTCGATGACTTTGAGGTCCAGATAATGGCACCTATGAAGTCCAGGCATTGCAGGACATAACTACCACCCCATTCAAGTTACACATCTGCCAAAATGGAAGGGAGATTATAAAGTTCATTCCGAATTATTGAATTGAGAGCGAGGCGTAGTTTCTCCACAGATATGAAAACACAAGTTCTTCTTAACATAACATTGTTTACGTTTACCTCTGAAGAAACGTGATCTTCGAACTGATTGAGCTGCTTGGTCATCCTGCCTTTTATGTACCCGGTATGTTAATGGTCCTGAGAACGCCCGCCCATCAGAGTCCTGATTCATTCGGGTATAATCATCAGCCAAATAAAGCACTCCTTTAGACTGTCATTGATCATTTTTCAAGAATTCTATAGTGTATATAGGTAAAGGAATTGAAGAATGCTAACCACTGATAACTCGCGTGACTGATATATATCAGGTGACAGAAAAGGCGGTGGTTGTTCCTCCTGCATATTGCAACATTAGAAGGTATTTTTTTTTTTTGAGTACTACTGACTCTGTTACAATGTAGTATCTGTTTATAGCTACTTTCTCAACCTACTGAAGCACAAAGAGTCAACAGTCGCCTCTACTGAGGCTCGAACATTAGAAGGTAGTAAAACATCAATATAGCAGAATGAAGAAAGGCGGGGGGTCATCAGAACACTAACCACTGATAACTCCTTTGAGTGATATATATCTGGCGTGTGGAACGACAAAGGTTGCTCCACCTGCAAATTGCTCGCCCGAATAGAAAAGCCGCCAGCATCTTGCTCATCTGAGCCCAATGGGTCTTTGGACTGCAACGCGGTGGGTTCTGTACCGTTCAATGTTAGGCTTCTTGAATTGGCGTAGGCATGAAATCTTGAGGCTGCGCGATCCTGCTTTATCTTTGACCATCCGTAACTGCTGCTCGATGAGATCATTTGTGCGGGGACCGAGCAAATGCTGTCCCCTTGAGATACCTCGGTTGCAGTCTGGGAAGCTGCCTCTGACACGGTATCATATGATGATTTCGTTGACATCCGTGCCACAGTAGCGCCTCTAGAACCACTACCGTTGCCTCTACGAGAAGCATGAATGTTGGCCTCCACCTCCTTCATAGACACAACACAATCATTAGCGGAGAAAAGCTTGTTTCACTATATATATATATATATAGAGAGAGAGAGAGAGAGAGAGAGATAGAGACCTCAGTAGGAGCCAGTCCTTTTCGAAGTCTTCTCATATTTCTTGAAGATCCAGATCCCCTTACACCGGAACCTGCCTTCCTTCTGTCATTCAAATCGAGACTTTGATTAGCCAAAGAAACACCATTTATTCAAAAGAAGATCTCATCATTAGAAAACCGAATTGGTTGAAGCTGAATTATGGTCTCATGTATGAACTTCAAAAGTAAAAGCACTTCACCTCCTAGCTTCGTCGCGGAATTTTGCATCGATCTCTCTGTTTGGTGGGAATTTCGGCATGCTTGATGGATCACAAGCATAGGGCTTTGTATGGAAATACTAAATCCAGATACACAATATAAACACACACGATTAACGATCTATCGGGTAATAAGGTGCGAAATAACATTGTTATGCCTCACGGTTTCTTGAACCTCGAAGCAAAATGCAAAACCAGAAATGATAAACTAAAAGGAACCAGAAAATGCAAATTCTTTTGCAAGAGGTACCTCGGAATTAAGAGAAGATGAAGCTGTTCCGCGCTTATAAGGCTCTATTGAGAGAAGCGTTTCTATAAGGTTCACAGCAGATTTTGGTAACTCTTTGCATCTTTCGCGGAGGGTACTCTCATAAGCAAATTGGGGCTTAAAGATGGCTGCAAGTGGAAGCTTGGACTGTTCCCAATAGTCATCAGACGGTGAACCACAGAGTTTAAAGATTTTGTGCAATTGTTCAACCTGCCAAACAAACAAACAAGAACAACATAAATCAAGACAGATAAGGTAAAAAAAAAAAAGATATCGAGCAGAGTTTTAGGAACACACTGACCTCAGTTCGCCCTTTGAGTACAGGCCTCCCGAAAAACAGTTCTGCAAAAACGCAACCAGCACTCCACAAATCAACCGTCTCGCCATATCTTGTTGACCCCAGCAGAAGCTCAGGCGGGCGATACCACAGGGTCACCACTCGACTGGTCATCGGTTGCTTGCTCCTTGCACTCACAAAATTTGCAAGACCAAAGTCTCCAATCTTCAGAATTCCTTCATTGTTCACCAGAATGTTGGATACTTTGATGTCCCTATGCATTACCCCTCTTGAATGGCAGTGTTCCAGTCCAGACAATAGCTGCTTCATGAAGCATTTAATCTATCCAAGAAAGGAAAGGGCAAAAGAAAGATGAACACCACAAATCTTGAAGCCAAGAAACTAAAAGCCATTCATCAAAAGATCATGAACACTACACAGATTTCAAGAATGAACAAACCTGTGAATCACTGAACTTGACGTCAGGGCAAGACAACAGCCCAGAGAGATCATGTTCCATGTACTCAAACACAAGGTATATGCTACAGGATGACCTAGAAGTAATAATGCCCTCCAGTTTCATGATGTTGGGATGATCAAGTCTGCGCAGGACAGTTATTTCTCGTGCCATAAATCTAACACTTTCAGGTTGGAAATTGTCAAACCGAACCTTCTTAAGGGCAACCATTTTGCCATTATCAAGATCACGCGCCTTGTACACACTGCTGTATGTACCTTGTCCAATCTGCAGATTAAGATAAAAGAATGGATCTTTATCAGAGTATGTTTTGTTCTTAGGTAAGGTGAAAGCAACAATGGGAAACCCACAATCACTACATAAGGGTAAACCCCCTTTGTAGTCTGGCTAACAAAGGATCAGGGAGGTAAATCAGCCTAGGTTATCCATAGCTGACTGATAGCCTAGATTGCACATAGATGACTATTTCAAATCAAGAAAAGACCACAATAGATCGCTTTCGTTAGAGTCAAACTTCTAACATTATGATTACCAAGCCGATTATCAGACCAAACATGGCTAGGGTTGCCCAAGAAAATGGGGGTTCTTGATTTGATTCCAGTTATGCAATTATATGAGAGGTAAATCAACCTAGATTGTCCTAATAGCCTAGATTGCACATAGATGACCGTTTCAAATCAAGAAAGAACCACAAGGAGATACCATAGCTGATCTGCTTAAATTAAGAAGACCAATAGATCGCTCTCTCGTTAAAGTCAAACTTATAGCATTATGGTTACCCAGCCCAAACATGGCTAGGGTTGGCCAAGAAAATGGGGTTCTTGATTTGATTCCAATTATGCAATTATATGAGAGATATTTGGATTACCTTTTCTAATCTCTGAAACTGGTCCGATCGGAGGGGAAGCCATCCTTCGACGGCTTCTCCGGCGACGGCAGAGAGCCAGCCAGGCCACCCAGCAGCTAAGTGTTCCGCTTCCGTTAATCTCCCGAATTTGATACTAAACGCAGCCTTCTTCACGGGCTGCCCCTTCTTGACGGCGGCCTTGGAATTATTCTCAGAAATTTTCCGGGAGGGAGAAGAATGTTCGTCCTCCCCTTCCTCAGACTCCTCTCGGATCTTCTCCAGCCCTCCGAACCCGACATTGGAGTGGGTGGGGCCCACCAGGGAGCGGCGTTGGCCGCCCTTCCGGGCGTGAACGGAGGCGGAGGAAACCGGAGAGGATTTGGCATCGCGGCGAGCCTGTTTGGAGCTGACGCAACCCATGACCTGACCTCCCAAAACCCATCAACCGGTGATCAGATTTTGGGGGATCGATCGGATGCCGGCGTTACAGACTCATTGGGACTGCGTCAGTGATCCCCAGAAGAGGCACGGAGGAGAGGACAGGGATGGGGTGCCCCAGGACACAAGAGAATAAAGCAAATTTCAGAATTTCGCGCTCTCGTCCATTTTCGACATACGCGGAGAACAGTGGACGACCTCAAAATCATCATCAACCTCTCCGAAAGAACAGGAGCGCTTCACTCTCCAATCGGTTTAATTTTTATTTTTATTTTGCAAGCGGTTTAAAATATTTTTTGTCGTTCATGATTCTCGTTTTCTGTTTTTATAGTTATGCTTGAGAAATGTTTTTTTAAAAGATCGACCCGTGAAGTTGTCGATATTACAAATTAAACCTCATATTGTTTCATAAAATACGTTCAGACCCCTTAAACTTATATATTTGTTTTTTATTATATTTTTTAAAAAAATGTTTTTTTTGTCCTTAAGTATCTCTCACATTTATTAGTTCTTAATTATTATTATTTTTACATTTGGTGCATGATGACTATTATATTTTTTCAGTATTTAATTTTTTTGTCAATTATTTTGTCAATTTTAGGTGTAACCTCTCACATGGTATTTATATGAGTTATTTGAATATACGCAACATATAGACAATACAATTACACAATGGAGTCTAATGGTATTGATGTTAACATTGATGATAATAATAAAAAAAAATATTGATTCGAAGGATTAAATGTGGCAGAAATTTGATAGTAATGTACAAAATGTGAAAAAAAAAAATTAATTGCCAAATATGAAAGAGGTACAATGATCGTAGGACCAAAAGAAAAAAAAACAACTCTATTGATTATTTCTATTATATGGAGTATTTATCTATTTAAAAGTGTACTATTTTTTCATTGAGCATTTATTTGTTGTGTAATGCTTGATAATTTTTTTGCTCGAGAAATAAGAAGAATAAAAAAATATAGTTTGTGTTGTGTTTTGGACTTGATCCACACGACCACACTAGTTTAGTTTTTTCACGATTTTTGATGATCCAAGTAGGAGAGATGAAGGAAAGAGAATATGAAAAAGAAATTAAAAAAACAAAAAAAAAAACAAAAAAAAAAAAAAAAAAAA
>NC_044920.1:21774560-21776882 GCF_003576645.1 Ipomoea triloba
AATGACGGTGTGGACTGTTTGGACGATGCTAACAAGCACGCGATAGCTGTGGCTGCCGCCACCGCGGTGGTGGCTGAGGCGGCTCTCGCGGCGGCGCAGGCGGCCGCGGAGGTTGTGAGGTTGACGAGCGTAGGGAATGGGACGGCGGCGTTGGTTAAACGCCGCCGTGATTGGGCTGCGGTTAAAATACAGTCAGAATTTCGAGCGTATCTGGTTAGTACCTTTCTTTTACTCCAAACAAAGCATTTTTACAACAAATTTTTACCTCAAATACACTTACCTAACCTGATATGTCTTTCCTAGTCAAGAGTGATGCTACCTTGCCTTGCCCGGCAAGGCAGTGGGACCCATACTGGTGGGATTACTGCACCAGTGATGCAGTGATCCCATCATCGAATCCTAGTGGGATTACTGCACTATGCAGTGATCCCATTCTCTAAGTCGCTGAGTGATATTGATTTAACCCTCCACTATTCGGGTTTAAGTGTGTTATGAAGGACATGTTGGTGAATACAACTAATGTTGGACATTAATATGTTTATGGTGAGTTACATGAATGATGTATTTGTTGTAGACAATTTATTTTGTGGTGGAAGCTCATTTGACTCCCAAATCATTGACATGGGGTTGAATAGGATTCTGATCCAACCTTAATTAGGTTTTTTGAGTGTGTTTTTTTTGTACTTTTGGACTTGTCTGCAGGCAGATATCCCTGTATCAGTCAACCCATATTTGGTTTATGTGCCTTGATCCTCATCTCTCAGTATCCCATGTAATCAATTAATGGTACTATGATTACTGTGGAAGACAATTCAAAGGTGTAGACCACCACGTTTTATGACTTATTCTATCAGTACTATGGTTTTTAATGTATGGAGCAGTACTATGATAATGACTGCCTAACCAACATCAACTTTATTAAAGGTAATCCCTTGAAGAAAAGTCTAATACTTCCTGTGAGTGAGGAAAGAGTTATGGCGAACGGACTATTGATCTAATAGTCCTTCTTGGTTTGAACCGGTTAACTATGACAAGTTAGGCTGGTTTACGTGGTCATTTGTCGGCTAGGTCACAAGGCATGGTTTCCCTTGTCACTCAAAAAAAACATGGACCTTCTTGGTTTGAACTGGTCAGTTACGACAACTTAGGCTTGTTTACCTGGTAGTTATTTGTTGGCTAGGTCACAAAGGCGGGGTTTCCCTAGTCACTCAAAAAAAACATGGCTTTGAGAATCTTCTAACTGGTTCAGGTCACAACTACCTTTGAGACATACTTATACAATGGACTATAGTGTTTAATGTAGTACTTGATTACTTGTCCTTGCGTTTGAGCAATTGGATATGAGTGAGATATCATTAGTGGATGCAATAAAAGCGGATAAAAGTCTCTCCATTATTTTATCAGATTATTCTTTTCAAGCATGTATGTTACTATTTTGCTATTATGGTGTTTCCTTTGTACTCTGATTCCATGTTTCATAATGATGTAGTAGGAATCTTGTCCGCTAATTCAAAGTCAGTTGCTTGATCTTAGTAGTTAAAACATTCATGTGTGACAGTCTCCTGTTGTGTTTATGGTTTTTTGTAATTTTAAGAGGTGCATTTGTAGGCTAGGAAGGCGTTAAGGGCACTCAAGGGACTGGTAAAACTTCAAGCACTCGTGAGAGGCCGCATAGTCAGGAAACAAAGTGCAGATATGCTCAGGCGCATGCAGGCAATGGCTCGAATTCAAGCCCGGGCCTGCGCGAGTCGAGCTTTAGTTTCTGACTGTTCTCACTCTAGTGACGAGGCCTCACAAACTCATCGCCCTGTGAGTATGATGCGCCCTTCACAATGGCTCGAATACATTCGATTGCAGTTATGTATTGATTAGTAAATATCTTCTACCACCAATTATCTGCAGGGCATTGCATCTCGCGACAAACATGACCTGCAACAACGTTCCTACAGTTCTACTCATCGGGGGTCAAATTTGAAGGTATTCACTCACTTTAAATTCAAACCAATTTGTTTTTTCTTTATTGTGACCAAAAAAAAAAACAATTTTCTATTTTGGGTCTCTGTAGATTCCGAGAACTAGGTTGTTGGTTCTGTCTCTGTAGATTCCTATTTCTTTATTATCAAACAAATTCCTCTGTTCTGTTATACAGAGTTGTTATTCCAAATCGAATATGAATGAGAATGTAAGCATGGGAAGGAAGGATTTATGCTCAAAATGGTTAGATCGTTGGATGGAAGAACATGCATGGAACAATTACGAGAATTCTGACCTCAAGGACGGGGGAGCTGATGATGAGAAGAGTGACAAGATACTCGAGATTGA
>NC_044920.1:21777882-21778492 GCF_003576645.1 Ipomoea triloba
GAAAAAGTGACATTTACCTGGTATTACAGGTCACTAACAGGTTATTATGCCTTGATAAACTAAATTGACACGTTTACGTATCTAATTGCAACTTTAATGAGTTACAGGGGTTAATTAAATTTTTAGGTAAAATTCGATGGCCTTTTTGACACATTTTATGAAAAAAAAAAGTGACATTACGCTTACCTGTTATTACAGGTCACTAACAGGTAATTATTCGTTGACGAACTAAATTGACATTTTTATGTACCTAATTGCAACTTTAAAAAATTTGAGGCCTAATTGATTTTTCAGGTAAAGTTCGATGCCCTTTTTGACACATTTTATGCAAAAAAATAAAAAAAAAAGAAGTGACATTTACATTTACCTGTTATTACAAGTCACAAACAGGTAATTCTTCCTTGATGAACTAAATTGACATTTTTATGTACATAATTGCAACTTTAAAAAGTTTGATGGCCTAATTGATTTTTCAGGTAAGTTCGATGTCCTTTTGACACATTTTATGCAAAATAAAAAAGAAGTGACATTTACATTACCTGTTATTACAAGTCACAAACAGGTAATTCTTTCTTGATGAACTAAATTGACATTTTTATGTACCTAATTG
>NC_044920.1:21786365-21800360 GCF_003576645.1 Ipomoea triloba
TTACCTGTTATTACAAGTCACAAACAGGTAATTCTTCCTTGATGAACTAAATTGACATTTTTATGTACCTAATTGTCACTTTAAAAAGTTTGAGAGCCTAATTGATTTTTCAGGTAAAGGTTGATAGCCTAATTGACACATTTTATGCAAGAAAAAGTGGCATTTACGTTTACCTGGTATTACAGGTTACTAACAGTTAATTATGCCTTGATAAACTGAATTGACATGTTTATATATCTAATTGTAACTTTAAAAAGTTTTAGGGCCTAATTAATTTTTAATGTAAAGTTCGATGGCCTTTATGAAACATTTTATGCAAAAAAAAAAGTAACATTTACATTTACCTGTTATTATAGGTAACTAACAGGTAATTCTTCCTTGATGAACTAAATTGGCATTTTTATGTACCTAATTGCAACTTTAAATAGTTTGAGGGCCTAACTGATTTTTCAGGTAAGTTCGATGTCCTTTTGACACATTTTATGCAAAATAAAACAGAAGTGACATTTACATTACCTGTTATTACAAGTCACAAACAGGTAATTCTTTCTTGATGAACTAAATTGACATTTTTATGTACCTAATTGTCACTTTAAAAAGTTTGAGAGCCTACTTGATTTTTCAGGTAAAGGTTGATAGCCTAATTGACACATTTTATGCAAGAAAAAGTGACATTTACGTTTACCTGGTATTACAGGTTACTAACAGTTAATTATGCCTTGATAAACTGAATTGACATGTTTATATATCTAATTGTAACTTTAAAAAGTTATAGGGCCTAATTAATTTTTAATGTAAAGTTCGATGGCCTTTATGAAACATTTTATGCAAAAAAAAAAGTAACATTTACATTTACCTGTTATTATAGGTAACTAACAGGTAATTATTCCTTGATGAACTAAATTGGCATTTTTATGTACCTAATTGCAACTTTAAATAGTTTGAGGGCCTAACTGATTTTTCAGGTAAAGGTTGATAGCCTAATTGACACATTTTATGCAAGAAAAAAGTGACATTTACGTTTACCTGGTATTAGGTAATTATGCCTTGATAAACTAAATTGACATGTTTATGTATCTAATTGCAACTTTAAAAAGTTTGAGGGTCTAATTAATTTTTTAGGTAAAGTTAGATGGTCTTTTTGACACATTTTATGCAAAAAAAAGTGATATTACATTCACCTGTTATTACAGGTCACTAACAGGTAATTATTCATTGATGAACTAAATTGACATTTTTATGTACCTAATTGCAACTCTAAAAAGTTTGTAGGCCTAATTGATTTTTCAAGTAAAGGTTGATATCCTAATTGACACATTTTATGCAAGAAAAAGTGACATTTATGTTTACCTGGTATTACAGGTCACTAACAGGTAATTATGCCTTGATAAACTAAATTGACACGTTTATGTATCTAATTACAACTTTAAAAAGTTTTAGGGACTAATTAAATTTTTAGGTAAAGTTCGATGGCCTTTTTGACACATTTTATGAAAAAAAAAAAAAAGTGACATTACATTTACCTGTTATTACAGGTTACTAACATGTAATTATGCCTTGATGAACTAAATTGACATTTTTATGTATCTAATTGCAACTTTAAAAATTTTTAAAGCCTAATTGATTTTTCAAGTAAAGGTTGATAGCCTAATTGACACATTTTATGCAAAATAAGTAAAGGTTGATAGCCTAATTGACACATTTTATGCAAAATAAAAAAAGGTTGATAGCCTAATTGACACATTTTATGCAAAATAAAAAAAAAAGTGAAATTTACATTTACCTGTTATTACAAGTCACAAACAGGTAATTCTTACTTGATGAACTAAATTGACATTTTTATGTATCTAATTATCACTTTAAAAAGTTTGAGAGCCTAATTGATTTTTCAGGTAAAGGTTGATAGCCTAATTGACACATTTTATGCAAGAAAAAGTGACATTTACGTTTACCTGGTATTACAGGTTACTAACAGGTAATTATGCTTTGATAAACTAAATTGACATATTTGTGTATCTAATTGCAAATTTAAAAACTTTGAGGGCCTAATTAATTTTTAAGGTAAAGTTCGATGGCCTTTTTGACACATTTTATGAAAAAAAAAAAAAAGGGACATTACATTTACCTGTTCTTACAGGTCACTAACAGGTAATTATTCGTTGCCGAACTATATTGACATTTTTATGTACCTAATTGTCACTTTAAAAAGTTTGAGAGCCTACTTGATTTTTCAGGTAAAGGTTGATAGCCTAATTGACACATTTTATGCAAGAAAAAGTGACATTTACGTTTACCTGGTATTACAGGTTACTAACAGGTAATTATGCTTTGATAAACTAAATTGACATATTTGTGTATCTAATTGCAAATTTAAAAACTTTGAGGGCCTAATTAATTTTTTAGGTAAAGTTCGATGGCCTTTTTGACACATTTTATGCAAAAAAAGTGACATTACATTTACCTGTTATTACAGGTCACTAACAGGTAATTATTCGTTGATGAACTAAATTGATATTTTTATGTATATAATTGCAACTTTAAAAAGTTTGAGGGCTTAATTGATTTTTCAGGTAAAGGTTGATAGCCTAATTGACACATTTCACGCAAGAAAAAGTGACACTTACGTTTACCTGGTATTACTGGTTACTAACAGGTAATTATGCCTTGATAAACTAAATTGACATGTTTATGTATATAATTGCAACTTTAAAAACTTTGAGGGCCTAATTAATTTTTTATGTAAAGTTCGATGGCCTTTATAAACATTTTATGCAAAAAAAAGTAACATTTACATTTACCTGTTATTACAGGTCACTAACAGGTAATTATTCCTTGATAAACTAAATTGATATTTTTATATATCTAATTGCAACTTTAAAAAGTTTGAGGGCTTAATTGATTTTTTTGGTAAAGGTTGATAGCCTAATTGACACATTTCATGCAAGAAAAAGTGACACTTACGTTTACCTGGTATTACAGGTCACTAACAGGTAATTATTCCTTGATGAACTAAATTGACATTTTTATGTACCTAATTGCAACTTTAAAAAGTTTGAGGGCCTAATTGATTTTTCAGGTAAAGGTTGATAGCCTAATTGACACATTTTATGCAAGAAAAAGTGACATTTACGTTTACCTGGTATTACAGGTTACTAACAGGTAATTATGCTTTGATAAACTAAATTGACATATTTATGTATCTAATTACAACTTTTAAAACTTTGAGGGCCTAATTAATTTTTTATGTAAAGTTCGATGGCCTTTATTAACATTTACCTGTTATTACAGGTCGCTAACAGGTAATTATTCGTTGATGAACTAAATTGATATTTTTATGTATATAATTGCAACGTTGATGAACTAAATTGATATTTTTATGTATATAATTGCAACTTTAAAAAGTTAAATTGATATTTTTATGTATATAATTGCAACTTTAAAAAGTTTGAGGGCTTAATTGATTTTTTTAATTGCAACTTTAAAAAGTTTGAGGGCTTAATTGATTTTTTTGGTAAAAACTTTAAAAAGTTTGAGGGCTTAATTGATTTTTTTGGTAAAGGTTGATAGCCTAATTGACACATTTCATGCAAGAAAAAGTGACACTTACGTTTACTTGGTATTACAGGTCACTAACAGGTAATTATTCCTTGATGAACTAAATTGACATTTTTATGTACCTAATGTGAACTTTAAATAGTTTGAGAGCCTAATTGATTTTTCAGGTAAAGGTTGATAGCCTAATTGACACATTTTATGCAAGAAAAAGTGACATTTACGTTTACCTGGTATTACAGGTCACTAACAGGTAATTATGCCTTGATAAACTAAATTGACACGTTTATGTATCTAATTGCAACTTTAAAAAGTTTTAGGGCTTAATTAAATTTTTAGGTAAAATTCGATGGCCTTTTTGACACATTTAAGGCAAAAAAAGTGACATTACATTTACCTGTTATTACAGGTCACTAACAGGTAATTATTCCTTGATGAACTAAATTGACATTTTTATGTACCTAATTGCAACTTTAAAAAGTTTGAGAGCCTAATTGATTTTTCAGGTAAAGGTTGATAGCCTAATTGACACATTTTATGCAAGAAAAAGTGACACTTACGTTTACCTGGTATTACTGGTCACTAACAGGTAATTATGCCTTGATAAACTAAATTGACATGTTTATGTATCCAATTGCAACTTTAAAAAGTTTGAGGGCCTAATTGATTTTTTAGGTAAAGTTCGATGGCCTTTTTGACACATTTTATGCAAAAAAAGTGACATTACATTTACCTGTTATTACAGATCACTAACAAGTAATTATTCGTTGATGAACTAAATTGATATTTTTATGTATATAATTGCAACTTTAAAAAGTTTGAGGGCTTAATTGATTTTTCAGGTAAAGGTTGATAGCCTAATTGACACATTTCATGCAAGGAAAAGTGACCCTTACGTTTACCTGGTATTACAGGTCACTAACAGGTAATTATGCCTTGATGAACTAAATTGACATTTTTATGTATCTAATTGCAACTTTAAAAAGTTTGAGGGCCTAATTGATTTTTCAGGTAAAGGTTGATAGCCTAATTGACACATTTTATGCAAGAAAAAGTGACACTTACGTTTACCTGGTATTACTGGTCACTAACAGGTAATTATGCCTTGATAAACTAAATTTACATGTTTATGTATCCAATTGCAACTTTAAAAAGTTTGAGGGCCTAATTAATTTTTTAGGTAAAGATCGATGGCCTTTTTGACACATTTTATGCAAAAAAAGTGACATTACATTTACCTGTTATTACAGGTCACTAACAGGTAATTATTCCTTGATGTACTAAATTGACATTTTTATGTATCTAATTGAAACTCTAAAAAGTTTGAGGGACTAATTGATTTTCAGGTAAAGGTTGATAGCCTAATTGACACATTTCATGCAAGAAAAAGTGACACTTACGTTTACCTGGTATTACAGGTCACTAACAGGTAATTATTCCTTGATGAACTAAATTGACATTTTTATGTACCTAATTGCAACTCTAAAAAGTTTGAGGGCCTAATTGATTTTTCAGATAAAGGTTGATAGCCTAATTGACACATTTTATGCAAGAAAAAGTGACATTTACCTGGTATTACAGGTCACTAACAGGTAATTATGCCTTGATAAACTAAATTGACACGTTTATGTATCTAATTGCAACTTTAAAAAGTTACAGGGGTTAATTAAATTTTTAGGTAAAATTCGATGGCCTTTTTGACACATTTTATGAAAAAAAAAGTGACATTACATTTACCTGTTATTGCAGGTCACTAACAGGTAATTATTCGTTGACGAACTAAATTGACATTTTTATGTACCTAATTGCAACTTTAAAAAATTTGAGGTCCTAATTGATTTTTCAGGTAAAGTTCGATGTCCTTTTTGACACATTTTATGCAAAAAAAAAAAAAAGAAGTGACATTTACATTTTTACCTGTTATTACAAGTGACAAACAGGTAATTCATCCTTGATGAACTAAATTGACATTTTTATGTACCTAATTGCAACTTTAAAAAGTTTGATGGCCTAATTGATTTTTCAGGTAAAGTTCGATGTCCTTTTGACACATTTTATGCAAAATAAAAAAGAAGTGACATTTACATTACCTGTTATTACAAGTCACAAACAGGTAATTATTACTTGATTAACTAAATTGACATTTTTATGTACCTAATTGTCACTTTAAAAAGTTTGAGAGCCTAATTGATTTTTCAGGTAAAGGTTGATAGCCTAATTGACACATTTTATGCATGAAAAAGTGACATTTACGTTTACCTGGTATTACAGGTTACTAACAGGTAATTATGCTTTGATAAACTAAATTGACATATTTATGTATATAATTACAACTTTTAAAACTTTGATGGCCTAATTAATTTTTTATGTAAAGTTCGATGGCCTTTATGAAACATTTTATGCAAAAAAAAAAAGAAACATTTACATTTACCTGTTATTACAGGTCACTAACAGGTAATTATTCCTTGATGAACTAAATTGATATTTTTATTTATCTAATTGCAACTTTAAAAAGTTTGAGGCCTTAATTGATTTTTCAGGTAAAGGTTGATAGCCTAATTGACACATTTTATGCAAGAAAAAGTGACACTTACGTTTACCTGGTATTACTGGTCACTAACAGGTAATTATGCCTTGATAAACTAAATTGACATGTTTATGTATCCTATTGCAACTTTAAAAAGTTTGAGGGCCTAATTAATTTTTTAGGTAAAGTTCGATGGCCTTTTTGACACATTTTATGCAAAAAAAGTGACATTACATTTATCTGTTATTACAGGTCACTAACAGGTAATTATTTGTTGATGAACTAAATTGATATTTTTATGTATATAATTGCAACTTTAAAAAGTTTGAGGGCTTAATTGATTTTTTTGGTAAAGGTTGATAGCCTAATTGACACATTTTATGCAAGAAAAAGTGACATTTACGTTTACCTGGGATTACAGGTCACTAACAGGTAATTATTCCTTGATGAATTAAATTGACATTTTTATGTACCTAATTGCAACTCTAAAAAGTTTGAGGGCCTAATTGATTTTTCAGATAAAGGTTGATAGCCTAATTGACACATTTTATGCAAGAAAAAGTGACATTTACGTTTACCTGGTATTACAGGTTACTAACAGGTAATTATGCTTTGATAAACTAAATTGACATATTTATGTATCTAATTACAACTTTTAAAACTTTGAGGGCCTAATTAATTTTTTATGTAAAGTTCGATGGCCTTTATTAACATTTACCTGTTATTACAGGTCGCTAACAGGTAATTATTCGTTGATGAACTAAATTGATATTTTTATGTATATAATTGCAACTTTAAAAAGTTTGAGGGCTTAATTGATTTTTTTGGTAAAGGTTGATAGCCTAATTGACACATTTCATGCAAGAAAAAGTGACACTTACGTTTACCTGGTATTACAGGTCACTAACAGGTAATTATTCCTTGATGAACTAAATTGACATTTTTATGTACCTAATTGCAACTCTAAAAAGTTTGAGGGCCTAATTGATTTTTCAGATAAAGGTTGATAGCCTAATTGACACATTTTATGAAAGAAAAAGTTACATTTACCTGGTATTACAGGTCACTAACAGGTAATTATGCCTTGATAAACTAAATTGACACGTTTATGTATCTAATTGCAACTTTAAAAAGTTACAGGGGTTAATTAAATTTTTAGGTAAAATTCGATGGCCTTTTTGACACATTTTATGAAAAAAAAAAGTGACATTACATTTACCTGTTATTATAGGTCACTAACAGATAATTATTTCTTGATGAACTAAATTGATATTTTTATGTATCTAATTGCAACTTTAAAAAGTTTGAGGCGTTAATTGATTTTTCAGGTAAAGGTTGATAGCCTAATTGACACATTTTATGCAAGAAAAAGTGACACTTACGTTTACCTGGTATTACTGGTCACTAACAGGTAATTATGCCTTGATAAACTAAATTGACATGTTTATGTATCCAATTGCAACTTTAAAAAGTTTGAGGGCCTAATTGATTTTTTAGGTAAAGTTCGATGGCCTTTTTGACACATTTTATGCAAAAAAAGTGACATTACATTTACCTGTTATTACAGATCACTAACAAGTAATTATTCGTTGATGAACTAAATTGATATTTTTATGTATATAATTGCAACTTTAAAAAGTTTGAGGGCTTAATTGATTTTTCAGGTAAAGGTTGATAGCCTAATTGACACATTTCATGCAAGGAAAAGTGACCCTTACGTTTACCTGGTATTACAGGTCACTAACAGGTAATTATTCCTTGATGAACTAAATTGACATTTTTATGTACCTAATTGCAACTCTAAAAAGTTTGAGGGCCTAATTGATTTTTCAGATAAAGGTTGATAGCCTAATTGACACATTTTATGAAAGAAAAAGTGACATTTACCCGGTATTACAGGTCACTAACAGGTAATTATGCCTTGATAAACTAAATTGACACGTTTATGTATCTAATTGCAACTTTAAAAAGTTACAGGGGTTAATTAAATTTTTAGGTAAAATTCGATGGCCTTTTTGACACATTTTATGAAAAAAAAAAAAGTGACATTACATTTACCTGTTATTATAGGTCACTAACAGGTAATTATTTCTTGATGAACTAAATTGATATTTTTATGTATCTAATTGCAACTTTAAAAAGTTTGAAGCGTTAATTGATTTTTCAGGTAAAGGTTGATAGCCTAATTGACACATTTTATGCAAGAAAAAGTGACATTTACATTTACCTGGTATTACAGGTCACTAACAGGTAATTATGCCTTGATAAACTAAATTGACACGTTTATGTATCTAATTGCAACTTTAAAAAGTTTTAGGGCTTAATTAAATTTTTAGGTAAAATTCGATGGCCTTTTTGACACATTTAAGGCAAAAAAAGTGACATTACATTTACCTGTTATTACAGGTCACTAACAGGTAATTATTCCTTGATGAACTAAATTGACATTTTTATGTACCTAATTGCAACTCTAAAAAGTTTGAGGGCCTAATTGATTTTTCAGATAAAGGTTGATAGCCTAATTGACACATTTTATGAAAGAAAAAGTGACATTTAGCTGGTATTACAGGTCACTAACAGGTAATTATGCCTTGATAAACTAAATTGACACGTTTATGTATCTAATTGCAACTTTAAAAAGTTTTAGGGCTTAATTAAATTTTTAGGTAAAATTCGATGGCCTTTTTGACACATTTAAGGCAAAAAAAGTGACATTACATTTACCTGTTATTACAGGTCACTAACAGGTAATTATTCCTTGATGAACTAAATTGACATTTTTATGTACCTAATTGTCACTTTAAAAAGTTTGAGAGCCTAATTGATTTTTCAGGTAAAGGTTGATAGCCTAATTGACACATTTTATGCATGAAAAAGTGACATTTACGTTTACCTAGTATTACAGGTTACTAACAGGTAATTATGCTTTGATAAACTAAATTGACATATTTATGTATCTAATTACAACTTTTAAAACTTTGAGGGCCTAATTAATTTTTTATGTAAAGTTCGATGGCCTTTATTAACATTTACCTGTTATTACAGGTCGGTAACAGGTAATTATTCGTTGATGAATTAAATTGATATTTTTATGTATATAATTGCAACTTTAAAAAGTTTGAGGGCTTAATTGATTTTTTTGGTAAAGGTTGATAGCCTAATTGACACATTTCATGCAAGAAAAAGTGACACTTACGTTTACCTGGTATTACTGGTCACTAACAGGTAATTATGCCTTGATAAACTAAATTGACATGTTTATGTATCCAATTGCAACTTTAAAAAGTTTGAGGGCCTAATTAATTTTTTAGGTAAAGTTCGATGGCCTTTTTGACACATTTTATGCAAAAAAAGTGACATTACATTTACCTGTTATTACAGGTCACTAACAGGTAATTATTCCTTGATGTACTAAATTGACATTTTTATGTATCTAATTGAAACTCTAAAAAGTTTGAGGGACTAATTGATTTTCAGGTAAAGGTTGATAGCCTAATTGACATACTTTATGCAAGAAAAAGTGACATTTACGTTTACCTGGTATTACAGGTCACTAACAGGTAATTATTCCGTGATAAACTAAATTGACATTTTTACGTACCTAATTGCAACTTTAAAAAGTTTGAGAGCCTAATTGATTTTTCACGTAAAGGTTGATAGCCTAATTGACACATTTTATGCAAGAAAAAGTGACATTTACGTTTACTTGGTATTACAGGTCACTAACAGATAATTATGCCTTGATAAACTAAATTGACATGTTTATGTATCCAATTGCAACTTTAAAAAGTTTGAGGGCCTAATTGATTTTTCACGTAAAGGTTGATAGCCTAATTGACACATTTTATGCAAGAAAAAGTGACATTTACGTTTACTTGGTATTACAGGTCACTAACAGATAATTATGCCTTGATAAACTAAATTGACATGTTTATGTATCCAATTGCAACTTTAAAAAGTTTGAGGGCCTAATTAATTTTTTAGGTAAAGTTCGATGGCCTTTTTGAAACATTTTATGCAAAAAAAGTGACATTACATTTACCTGTTATTACAGGTCACTAACATGTAATTATTCCTTGATGTACTAAATTGACATTTTTATGTATCGTAATTATTCCTTGATGTACTAAATTGACATTTTTATGTATCTAATTGAAACTTTGATGTACTAAATTGACATTTTTATGTATCTAATTGAAACTCTAAAAAGTTTGAGGGACTAATTGATTTTCAGGTAAAGGTTGATAGCCTAATTGATATATTTTATGCAAGAAAAAGTGACATTTACGTTTACCTGGTATTACAGGTCACTAACAGGTAATTATTCCTTGATAAACTAAATTGACATGTTTATGTATCCAATTGCAACTTTAAAAAGTTTGAGGGCCTAATTAATTTTTTAGGTAAAATTCGATGGCCTTTTTGACACATTTTATGCAAAAAAAGTGACATTACATTTACCTGTTATTACAGGTCACTAACAGGTAATTATTCCTTGATAAACTAAATTGACATGTTTATGTATCCAATTGCAACTTTAAAAAGTTTGAGGGGCTAATTAATTTTTTAGGTAAAGTTCGATGGCCTTTTTGACACATTTTATGCAAAAAAAAAAGTGACATTACATTTACCTGTTATTACAGGTCACTAACAGGTAATTATTTCTTGATGAACTAAATTGATATTTTTATGTATCTAATTGCAACTTTAAAAAGTTTGAGGCCTTAATTGATTTTTCAAGTAAAGGTTGATAGCCTAATTGACACATTTTATGCAAGAAAAAGTGACACTTACGTTTACCTGTTATTACTGGTCACTAACAGGTAATTATGCCTTGATAAACTAAATTGACATGTTTATGTATCCAATTGCAACGTTAAAAAGTTTGAGGGCCTAATTAATTTTTTAGGTAAAGTTCGATGGCTTTTTTGACACATTTTATGCAAAAAAAGTGACATTACATTTACCTGTTATTACAGGTCACTAACAGGTAATTATTCCTTGATGTACTAAATTGACATTTTTATGTATCTAATTGAAACTCTAAAAAGTTTGAGGGACTAATTGATTTTCAGGTAAAGGTTGATAGCCTAATTGACATATTTTATGCAAGAAAAAGTGACATTTACGTTTACCTGGTATTACAGGTCAATAACAGGTAATTATTCCTTGATAAACTAAATTGACATTTTTATGTACCTAATTGCAACTTTAAAAAGTTTGAGAGCCTAATTGATTTTTCAGGTAAAGGTTGATAGCCTAATTGACACATTTTATGCAAGAAAAAGTGACATTTACGTTTACTTGGTATTACAGGTCACTAACAGATAATTATGCCTTGATAAACTAAATTGACATGTTTATGTATCCAATTGCAACTTTAAAAAGTTTGAGGGGCTAATTAATTTTTTAGGTAAAGTTCGATGGCCTTTTTGACACATTTTATGTAAAAAAAAAAAGTGACATTACATTTACCTGTTATTATAGGTCACTAACAGGTAATTATCTCTTGATGAACTAAATTGATATTTTTATATATCAAATTGCAACTTTAAAAAGTTTGAGATCCTAATTGATTTTTCAGGTAAAGGTTGATAGCCTAATTGACATATTTTATGCAAGAAAAAGTGACACTTACGTTTACCTGGTATTACTGGTCACTAACAGGTAATTATGACTTGATAAACTAAATTGACATGTTTGTGTATCCAATTGCAACTTTTAAAAGTTTGAGGGCTAATTAATTTTTTAGGTAAAGTTCGATGGCCTTTATGAAACATTTTACGCAAAAAAAAGTAACACTTACATTTACCTGTTATTACAGGTCACTAACAGGCAATTATTCCTTGATGAACTAAATTGACATTTTAATGTACCTAATTGGAACTTTAAATAGTTTGAGGGCCTAATTGATTTTTCAGGTAAAGGTTGATAGCCTAATTGACACATTTTATGCAAGAAAAAGTGACATTTACGTTTACCTGGTATTACAGGTCACTAACAGGTAATTATTCCTTGATGAACTAAATTGACATTTTTATGTACCTAATGTGAACTTTAAATTGTTTGAGGGCCTAATTGATTTTTCAGGTAAAGGTTGATAGCCTAATTGACACATTTTATGCAAGAAAAAGTGACATTTACGTTTACCTGGTATTACAGGTCACTAACAGGTAATTATGCCTTGATAAACTAAATTGACATGTTTATGTATCTAATTGCAACTTTAAAAAGTTTGAGGGCCTAATTAATTTTTTAGGTAAAGTTCGATGGCCTTTATGAAACATTTTACGCAAAAAAAAGTAACACTTACATTTACCTGTTATTACAGGTCACTAACAGGCAATTATTCCTTGATGAACTAAATTGACATTTTAATGTACCTAATTGGAACTTTAAATAGTTTGAGGGCCTAATTGATTTTTCAGGTAAAGGTTGATAGCCTAATTGACACATTTTATGCAAGAAAAAGTGACATTTACGTTTACTTGGTATTACAGGTCACTAACAGGTAATTATTCCTTGATGAACTAAATTGACATTTTTATGTTCCTAATTGGAACTTTAAATAGTTTGAGGGCCTAATTGATTTTTCAGGTAAAGGTTGATAGCCTAATTGACACATTTTATGCAAGAAAAAGTGACATTTACGTTTACTTGGTATTACAGGTCACTAACAGGTAATTATGCCTTGATAAACTAAATTGACACGTTTATGTATCTAATTGCAACTTTATAAAGTTTGAGGGTCTAATTAATTTTTTAGGTAAAGTTCGATGGCCTTTTTGACAGATTTTATGAAAAAAAAAAGTGAGATTACATTTACCTGTTATTACAGGTCACTAACAGGTAATTATTCCTTGATGAACTAAATTGACATTTTTATGTACCTAATTGCAACTTTAAAGAACTAAATTGACATTTTTATGTACCTAATTGCAACTTTAAAAAACTAAATTGACATTTTTATGTACCTAATTGCAACTTTAAAAAATTTAATTGACATTTTTATGTACCTAATTGCAACTTTAAAAAATTTGAGGCCTAATTGATTTTTCAGGTAAAGTTCGATGTCCTTTTTGACACATTTTATGAAAAAAAAAATGACATTTTCATTTACCTGTTATTACAGGTCACAAACAGGTAATTCTTCCTTGATGAACTAAATTGACACTTTTATGTACCTAATTGCAACTTTAATAAGTTTGAGGGCTTAATTGATTTTTCAGGTAAAGTTCGATGTCCTTTTGACACATTTTATGCAAAATAAAAAAAAAGTGACATTTACATTTACCTGTTATTACAAGTCACAAACAGGTAATTCTTCCTTGATGAACTAAATTGACATTTTTATGTACCTAATTGCAACTTTAAAAAGTTTGAGAGCCTAATTGATTTTTCAGGTAAAGGTTGATAGCCTAATTGACACATTTTATGCAAAAAAAAGTGACATTTACGTTTATCTGGTATTACAGGTTACTAACAGGTAATTATGCCTTCATAAACTAAATTGACATATTTATGTATCTAATTGCAACTTTAAAAAGTTTGAGGGCCTAATTAATTTTTAAGGTAAAGTTCGATTGTAACATCCCGACTCGGCTATACCGTACAACCGGAGTAGTTACCGCCACACCTAGGCTAAACCCGATCTTATTCAGATAGGATTCATTCTAGATGCACAGGCTAACTGACTAAAGATAAGGATCGTGTTTCTTATCGTCAAAATCTAACATACCCATTAAAAGAAGCAGCCTTTATAGCATCGAGAAGAGAGTGGCTAAACAAGCCACCAAAACAAAGGAGGGTTTAATAATAATACAACCCATCAAGAAAGTTTAGTGAGACCTGGCTAGACAACCATCAGAGTTAGCAAAAGATATATTTACACAAAACACTAACTGAACCCCCCCCCC